>NC_091340.1:17016615-17049115 GCF_038502225.1 Cherax quadricarinatus
GGAGGTAATCATTATGCGGGGGTCCACTGTATTATAGAACAATAGTAATAAATAATTTTTTGTATTGTTTGTTTTTGTAAACAAGTTTTGTAAACAATATATTGATAATTATGTTTGTGTGCTTATTGTGTTGTATACAACGAGTGTATATATGTACATTGCACCTTACTTTGGTCTCACAGGCCACATAAGTTATGTGAAAAAATAAAATAGTGAAAAAAACAACAAACCTTCAAATACAAGTAAACCAAAGTTAACTGGGTGAGCGGCAGTCGCCGCTTTTGTCATACGTGGCTCATTTTCTGCAAACTTCACGCCTCTATATCTCAGTAAGTATTGATGGCAAAAAATTTTTTTGGGACTAAAACACTCAGAAAAATAATCTAAACATTTTCATAAGAAAATTTTTTTTTTTTTCGAATATTTTGCGACATAGAATGACAGTTTCAGAAAGGGGCCTGCGACAGTCAAAGGGTTAAAGGCTGCAAATGTAATAAGTTCACTATTTTGCCATTATATTATATCATAGTGACTATGTGTTCATTGAACTTTGTTTACCATTACTTAATTTAGTCCCTTATATATTTTCTCCTTTATTTTAGCTTTATATAACTACCTTAGTTCATACATTCACAATTGTTCAAATAATCAAAGTGCTATTCTCAGGGGCTAAAGTGTAATAAGTTCACTATTTTGCCATTAAAATACTCCAGGTGCTATTGACTACCTCAGGTGCTACTGATTTTACTTTTAATACAGTCTTTTATTATTATATTCATTAGCTCCTTTATTTTAGCTGTAAATATCTACTATAGTTCATAAACTCACCTGTTAAATTAATTAAGGTGCTATTAGATGCTTAAGTGCATAACTGAATTATCTATTCAGTAATAATCCCAGTTTCTTTCAAATTTTAACAAGTTTTAGATTTACCCTTTCAGGGTCGACAGGCCCTCTCAGAGACTTGTTCTCAGGGTCGTCCAAATTTCAAAAAAAAAAAAAAAAAAAAAAAAATCTTATGAAAAAATAGAGAATCTTTTTCCGATCATAATGACACCAAATGTATGAAATTTGATGTAAAACTTACAGAATTATACTCTCATGAAGTTAGCAGTCTCGACGATGTTTACGCATCGGCGATTTTGCCCACTTTGAGCCCTATTTTCAGCCAGTTCCACTGTACTAGTTGACAAAAATCATGAATACATGTATTTCACTAGAACTCTATTTTTTTCTGTTGAATGAGTGCAAGAAACCACCCATTTACCGATTTCAACTATCCAATACAGAGGTCAGAATTTAGCAATTTTGCCAATTTCACACAAATTTCAAAAGGGTCCAGAATAAACAAGAAAGACATTCCTGGCACTAAAATGACATTTCCTCTGTTCATTAGTCACGTCCCAATGGCCCTCTTACATTCTTTTGCTTTCCACTTTGAATTTTTATTCTCACAAAAAATAGAAGATTTACTGTTATACAGACTGCATTAGTGTAAAAAATGGTATAAATAATAATGGTGAACTTGTGAAAGAATATTAGACTCACCAGTTGATGTGTATTGGACGCTTAGCATGATTTGTTTACTTTTGAACGTTGGTAAAAATTTAACATTTCTGCTACTTTGAGCTCAATTTCAAGGTACTTTTCATTGTAAAATCAATCAAAATCATCTCAATTTCTGTAATATGTCTTCCATTCTATAGAATGAGACCAGGAAAACTAGAATACAACAATAAATACCATACGAAAATACAGTGCTAAGTCACTGTTTTAATCCAAAAATACGGTCAAAGTTTTTTTTTCTCATTACGCACTGTGTGCAGCAGGATTTTTTTTATACTGCACACACTGACCACATAGACCCATTCTTTCATATATAAGCCTACCAGCTTTCTCTCACTAGATTTGAGGGCGCTAGAATTTAGGCATACTAAGACGTCAAAAACCCTGGTGCGTAAGCCGCACTAGTACAGCCGAAACCCTGAAAGGGTTAATCACAGAGTCTTAGTCATAAGTCTAGTTGTAGATTAAATATAAATCTTATATCATTTTACTCAGAAAATCTAGTTTGTAAAATTATTCTCATCCTATGATTACAGGCATAGATCCTGATGTAAACTTTTTACAAAATGAATTACACGAATCAACCAGTAACTGTAATTACTACACAGCAGACCAAGCAAAGACATTACTCAGTGCAAACAATAACATAACCATCTTTAACTACAATGCCAGATCCTTGAGCAAACATTATGATGACCTCACAGCATTACTCAGTTCCCTTCATTCCAATATATCAATCATCACACTCACAGAAACCTGGCTTAAGCCTGATATCACAGGTTTCTATACCATTCCTGGCTACATGGCCATACACAACTGTAGAACAGACCAGCAAGGGGGAGGAACAGCTATAACTATTCAAATCAACTCGAATGTATCAATAAATCTTGCACAAGGGATGAACATGGAGAATATATCATAGCCAAATTTAAATCAAAAGACCTGCAAAAACCCCTCACAGTTATAAACATCTACAGAGTACCACAGTCAAACATTTATCACATGATTACTGATGCACACATGTATAAAGACCACCTACTACAAACAGGCGATTTCAACATAAACATACTACACGACCAGGACTCACAAGTAACTGAATTCACAAACACAATGAGTAACTGCCTGTTGTTACCAGCAATATCTAAACCTACAAGAATCTCCGAGACAAGCATCTCCTTAATAGACCACATCTGGACAAACACCATATCCCCTTTAAAATCAAGCATAATCACAGACAACACTACAGACCACTACTCAATCTTTCTCATAACTAATCTGGGCAAACTGCCACAAGACATTACTAAAGTAACCTTCAGACTACATAACGAGACAGCAGTTAACAACTTTATAGCAGCTATGAATAACATCGATTGGCAAAATGAGCTCGAAACATTTACAGATATGAATGAATGTATAAATAATTTTCTAAAAAAAGCCTAATGCCTCTATAACAGACACTGCCCCAGAAAAACAAAACAGATCACAGCAAAGAGACTGAATAATCCCTGGCTAACACCAAGCATCCTCAAATCCATTAACACAAAGCACAAATAAGAAAAACAGTACAGAATGGGTCAAATAACTACAGAGAACAGTCGAAAAGTTACTCGTCAGCACTTACCAGCCTGATAAGGTCAAAAAAATTGTATTATGAAAATAGATTACATAACATCAAAGGTGATATGAAAAAAAACTGGAAAACTATCTGAAATTCTTGGAACTAAAAAGTTATCCAAAAACAAAACAATCAAACTAACAAAATCAGATGAACCCCTACTCACTCCAACCAAAACAGCAAACAGACTTAATGTTTTCTTCTCCACCATAGGAAAAAATCTAGCAAACAAAATACCAAGCACAAACACCCGTCCATCAGACTACCTCATAGGTACCTACCCAAATATGCTATTCCTAGCTCCAACCAACCCCACTGAAGTTATGCTCATCATAAACACCTTTAAAAACAAGGCAGGAGACATAAACAACTTGCCTGCTTTTATGTACAAAAAAGCTTCTCAAGTATTGTCACCAATTATTGCAACACTCTTTAACAAATCCATTGAATCATCTACCTTCCCAACAATCCTCAAAATAGCGAGGGTCACTCCGATCCATAAAGGAGGTGACCAAGCTGACTTGAATAACTATAGATCAATATCTAACTTACCAATGCTCTCTAAAATCTTTGAAAAATTAATTCATAGACGGATCTACTCCTACTTCGTTTCACACAACATATTAAACCCTTGTCAGTTTGGATTCAGGAATAATAAAAGCACAAATGATGCTATCATACACATGCTAGAACTAATATATACTGTACTTGCAAAGAAAGAAGTCCCGCTGGGCATTTTCATTGATATACAAAAAGCTTTCGATACAGTCGACCATGAACTGCTGAACTCCAAATTAATAATGCACTATGGTATCAGAGGCCACTCCCTCAACTACCTAAAGTCATACCATAGTAACAGAACTCAATATGTGTATGCAAATGATGCAAACTCTTCCACCCAACCAATCACAGTAAGAGTCACACAAGGAAGCATCCTTGGACCACTCCTCTTTCTCATCTACATCAATGATCTACCAAATGCATCACAGTTACTCAAACCCATATTATTTGCAGATGACACTACATACGTCTTCTCCCACCCAAACACTGTCATGCTAGCTAACACAGTCAATGCTGAATTATAAAAAAATATCTGCCTGGATGATGACTAACAAACTTACCCTGAACACTGATAAAACCTATTTCAATCAATTTGGAAACAAAGCTGCAAATGATCCAATTAACATAACGCTAAATGGATCATCAGTCACAAGACTCACAGAGGGAAAGTTCCTAGGTATCCACCTTGACAGTAGCCTTAAGTTCCGGACACACATGCAACAAATCACCAAGAAAATCTCCAAGACTGTAGGCATACTATCAAAGATAAGGTACTACGTTCCACAATCAGCTCTCCTGGCACTGTACCATTCACTCATATACCCTTATCTTACATATGGAATTTGTGCATGGGGATCAACAACATCAAATCGCCTAAAACCCCTAATAACCCAGCAAAAGGCAGCAGTAAGAATGATAACAAATTCCCACTCCTGCCAGCATACTCCACCAATTTTCAGAAGTCTGAATCTGCTTACCATTAAGAACATCCATACTTATTCATGTGCCTACTACATACACAGAACAATACACGCAAATATAAACCCCCCACTCAAATTTTTCCTCACCAACCTAAACAGGACACATGACCACAACACAAGACACAGATCTCGTTTTGATATACCTCGTGTCCATATCACACTGTGTAAAAACTCTATGCACATAAAGGGCCGCCCCCAAAATATGGAATTCATTACCAGAAGATATTAAAGTAACCCAGTCTGAAAATCAATTCAAGACTCTTCTCAAAAGCTACATAATCACCCTAGAGTAAATGCTACACACTCAGTACACACTTACTCACCTATGTACTCCCACATCATAACTGAAACAATCACTTTGAACCTTTCATCCATTGTTGGCAGGAATATAATTGAATCATTGTTTTCACAAAAAAGCATTTTTGAATATAAATATATCCTTGTATTATACAAATTTTGATTCATTTATAATTAATATTCTACTGTAGAACTATGAAATAATTACTATCCTACTGTACAACTATGATATAATCCTTAGTGTTAAGTAGACTGTAAGCCAATAATGTTAAGTTGGCCCATAATGCCTAGGCATAATAGAGGCTCTCTTTGTACTGCAACCCTCTATTGTAAATACAAACTCTCAATGTACTGTTTACAAAGACATAAAAAAAAATAAATAAATGCAACAGAAATATTTCTTACATTAAATTGTGGTTGCTGGTGTTTGTTGATGATTGTGGAGGGGATAAGCATCCTGTGGCCCTATTGGGTTGAGGTGGGTAGTTGTCAAGTCAGTCAGTCAAGTCACTCAATTCAGACAGTAAGTCAGTCCAGCAAGTCAATCAGTAAATCAGTCAAGTAAGTCAAGTTAGCACAGACAGTAAGTCAAGTCATTCAGTAGTCAGTCAGTCCAATAAGTCAGTCAGCAAGTCAGTGAAGTCAGTAAGTCAGTCAAGTCAGTAGTCAGTATGAGAAGTCAGTACAGTCAGTCAGTTTATTTAGGTAGTTTGGATTTGTGTGTCATTCTTTTCAGGAGATGACAACCTGGGTTATTCATTGCACAAACCCGTATATTTGCCTCACTCTTTTTAATAGTATGAACTGATGCTTCATTAACCCTTTGAGTGTCGCAACCCCAAACCCTGAGGTGTCTCCTGGTGTAGCAAAATATTTGGAAAAAAAAAAAAAAAAAATCTGACGAAATGATAGAGAATCTTTTCCGGATGGTAATGACACCAAAAGTAAGAAATTTGATGGAAAACTTACGGAATTACGCTCTCATGACATAATGACACCAAAAGTACGAAATTTGATGGAAAACTTATGGAATTATGCTCTCGCGAAGTTAGCGACCTCAGCGATATTAACGAATTGGAGATTTCCCCCACTTTGAGCCCTATTTTCGGCTAATTCCATTGTTCCAGTCTACCAAACTCGTAACTATTTCTTTAGAACTCATTTGTTCTATCAATTGAGTACAAGAAACCACCCATTTACCGATTTCAACTACCCAATAAAGTGGTCAGAAATTGGCAATTTGGCAAATTTCACGAAAATTAAAAAATATGCCAATTTCAAAATAGGGTCCAGAATGAACAATGCAGACATTCCTGGCTCTAAAATAACATTTTCTTTGTTCATCAGTCACGTCTCCAGGCCCCTCTGATATTATTCTTACTTTCTATTTTGAATTTTTATTCAAACAAAAAATAAAAGATTTACTGTTATGCAAACTACTGCAGTATTGTAATAATTGTATAAATAATGTCAACCCATTCATGACTGCATATTAGAATGGCTAGTTGGACATTTATAGGATAATGACATCATTTGTTTACTTTTGAACATTGGCAAAAAATCAAACATTTCCCCTACTTTGAGCTCCATTTCAAGGTTCTTTTCATAGTAAAACCAATCAAAATCACTCTATTTCTATAATATGTTTTCCATTCTATCAAAGGAGACCAAGAAAACGAGAATACAACCATAAATACTATAAAAAAATAAACCAAAAACTCGGCATTTTAATTAAAAAATAAAAACACAGTCGGAGTTTTTTTTTTCTCATTATGCACTGCGTGCTGCATGATTTTTTTATGATGCACACTGACCACACAGACCCATTCTCTCACATGTGGGCCTACCAGCTTTCTCCTGCTTGATTTGAAGCCGCTAGAATTTATGAGTACACCTACCATCCAACTTACGACCTGCTCGACTTACGACCTGCTCGACTTACGACCACTCGACTTACGACCGTGTTTTTTATGCCAAATTTCTGGGAAATAAACAACTATTTGTGTTGTACACAGTGTTTATCCTAAACTTTACAGTATAAAATACAGTACTAACAACATAAAAAGTAAAGTAAAACATGAAATACCAAAATAAAACAATAAAATAAAGCCATTACAAAAATGTTTTGTTGATATTCAGTAGTAAAGTTCGACTTACGACCATTTCGACTTACGACCGGTTTCTCGGAACTGAACTCGGTCGTAAGTCGGATGGTAGGTGTATATATACGTCAAACACGGTGGCTCGTAAGACGTATACTGTATATATGACCGAAACAGTCAAAGGGTTAATCCAAAAACATGGTTGGAGTGTTTTTTTTCCTCATTATGCACTGCTTGCTGCAGGACTTTTTTTATACTGTGCACACTGACCACAAAGACCCATTTTCTCACACGTGGGCCTACCAGCTTTCTCCCGTTTGATTTAAAACCGCTAGAATTTTTGAGTATATATACGTCAAACACATTGGCTCGTAAGATGTATACATACGACCGAAACAATCTAAGGGTTAAGGCCATAAGCTCTCTCGCCACGTCCACCACACAGAAACCACTTTCAGGTTTGTCTAATATCTTGATTTTCTTCATAACTCGAAGACTTAAATGCTAAAACTTTTTCTTGCCACTTCCTGCAACACTCGCATGTGTATTTGGTGCCATGGTTCACAGATACAAGATATGTAATGAAAAAGCTAAAACCTAATTTACAATCAAAGATCTGGGAGTTGTATGGAATGTGTATGTACGAGCACTGGGATAGGAGTGGCATGGGACGAAGCTAGACCACCCCCGCAAAGACAATGGCCTGACCCAGAGGCTGACTGCCTAAGAGCTCGCTACACAAAGGGCAAATATCCCTCAGTCCAGCTCACAGCTCTCCAAATTTTTTCCCTACCCAGAAATGGAACTGTGTTAGGTGAATTTTACGAAGTGTTACATAAAAATATGCCGCAATTTTCAAGTGTTATTACAAAAATATGGTAAATAAACCAGTGTTATATAATGGCCTACTGCACATTATTTTAACAGTACAGCCTCTCCTCACTTAATGATGGAGTCCCGTTCCTAAGACCTTGTCAGTAAACGAATTTGTCACTAAGCAAGGAACATACTATAATGGCAGTGGGGTCATGTCAAACATCTTTGATATTGTTTTAATGTCACCTTTGCATCATTTATAACATTTCTAGTATATTTTTAAATGTTTATACAGTAGTGTACTGTATATTGTAATAAACAGAATAGAGGAATATACATTATTTAGGTATTCATACTGGTCAGAGAGTCCATCGTAAGTATGAAAGGTCAATAAATGTGTATATCGCTAAGTGAGGAGAGGCTGTATTTCACATAAAGACTGATGAGAACCAGTAAGAATGGGTTGCCTGTAATACATCCATATTTGTGGAGCAATTATTTCTCTTTGAAAGAAAATACATTAGCAGAAATGTCTATTATTATTATATTATCATTATTATTATTATTGAAAACACTAAAGTAGAAATATGTAACTTAGAAAGAGTTACACTATGCAAAAATGACGTATTGCTTCTGCTGGCCATTAAAGTCTCCCAAAACAATTATATTCTCACTTGACTTAAAACACTATAAATATTCACTTAACACTTTTTGGAATCTCTCCTCACATCTCCAAGAAGCACTTTTTATTCTTAACAAAAATACCTTGAAATTTATTCTTCAGGCTGCTTCCTTTCCTTTGGTAATTCTTCATTCACCATTACTATTATTCATCACTTTATCTCTGGCATAATCTTGCATACTAAATTTAATTCTTTTAATGCCTTCCCCCTCTCTTGAATATTCAAAACAATCCATTATCAAAATTTCCCTTACCTCCCAGTAATTACATGAACGACAAGGGTAACCTAGCTCAATGTTTTACATATTTTAGTTGCCTTCCAAGACATGCAGCAACTGGAAGAGCATTCTAAATTAAATTGTCTTTGAAACTGAAAAAGAAATATGTACAGGAAGATTAAGAACTATTAACTCTTTGACTGTTGCAGGCCCCTTTCTGAAACTGTCATTATATGTCACAAAATTTTTGAAAAAAAAAAAAAAAAAAAAAAAAAAAAAAAAAAATTTTTTTCTTATGAAATGATAGGAATCTTTTCCTGATGGTAATGACACCAAAAGTTTGAAATTTGGTTGAAAACCCACGGAATTACGCTCCCGCGAAGTTAGAGGTCTCGGCGACATATGCGTATCGGTGATTTCACTGACTTTGAGCCCTGCTTTTAGCCAATTACGTTGTTCCAGTTGACCAAACTCATAGCTACTTCTTTAGAACTCCATTTTATCTACCAGTTGAGTACAAGAAACCGCCTATTTACCAATTTGAACTACCCAATAAAGTGGTCAGAAATTGACAATTTGGCCAATTTCACACAAAATGAAAAAGATGCCAATTTCAAAATAGGGTCCAGAATAAACAAGGTAGACATTCTTGGCACTAAAATAACATATCCTCTGTTCATTAGTCACATCTCTAGGCCCCTCTTATATTACTATTGCTTTCTATTTTGATTTTTTATTCATACAAAAAAATACAAAATTTACTGTTATGCAAACTACTGCATTATTGTAAAAATGGTATAAATAATATCAGTGCACTAGTGAAAGAATATTAGACTCCCCAGTTGACGTGTATTGGACATGTGGTGTGATTTGCTTACTCCTGAACATTGGTGAAAATCGAACATTTCCGCTACTTTGAGCTCAGTTTCAAGGTCATTTTCGTCGTGAAAGTAATGAAAATCATCTCTATTTCTGTAATATGTTTTCCATTTTATCACCTAAGACCATGAAAACGAGAATACAACGACAAATACTATACAAAAATACAGCTCAAAGTCGGCGTTTTAATCCAAAAAAACGGTCAGTTTTTTTTTTCTCATTACACACTGTGTGCTGCAGGATTTTTTTTATGCGGTGCACACTGACCACACAGACCCATTCTCTCACATGTGGGCCTACCAGCTTTCTCCCGCTTGATTTGAAGCCACTAGAATTATTGAGTATATATACGTCAGAAACAGTGGCGCGTAAGATGTATTTATACGGCGTAAACAGTCAAAGGGTTAAGGTATACATAGTAAATATAAGTGTATAGTGAATGTATACCCTTTCACTGTCCAGAATTCTGAAATGAATATAGCTCTCAGTGTCCACTATAAAAACAAAACAAATTCTTCTGAAATCTGAATCTTTTCTGAAGATAATGACACCAAAAGTATGAAATTTCATGGAAAAATTATGGAATTGTGCAGGCACAAAGTTAGCAGTCTCTGTCCAATTTAAACAAAGTGGGCAATTCTGCCCACTTTGAATCCTGTTTTAAGCCAATTCCATTGTTCCACATGACCAAATTCTTAACAATTTTGCTAATATACCTTCCATTCTATCAACTGAGCACAGGAAATTGCCCATTCATTTATTTCAGCCACCCTATAAAGTGTACTGAATTCAGTAATTTGGCCAATTTTACACAAAATTAAAAAATACCAATTAAAAATAGAGTCCACAATAAGCAATGTAGACATTCCAGTGCTCTCCTATATCTCAATTGCCTTCCATTTTGAATTCTTATTCACACAAAAACAGAAGATTTACTCTACTTCTCAGTTAATAAAATATAACTAGGAAAGATTGGTCATGATTTTCAGACTTATTAAAAACCCAGAAAACAGACTGGGGACTGTAGGAGGGCCTTATCCATCCTCTGCAATATCGGCATAAATCAAATATTTTTGCTACCTGAAACCAATAAAAAGCCATCTCTATTTCAGTAGTATGTCTTCCATTCTATCAAATGATACCAAGAAACAGCCAATAAAACCATAAAAACCATCAGAGAAAACATCTCAAAGCTGCTATTTTAAACTATACTCATGGTCAGTTTTGTTCTTCCTATCATCCACTGAATGGAGCAGAACTTTTTTTACATTCTGGGAACACTTACTGCACAGACCCATTCTCTCATTTAGGCCAAAATTTACCACTCACAGGTTATCTGAGTCAGCTGAGCACATAACGTAGAACTACGTGAGGGGCCCTGGCCTCAGTGATGAAGTTCTATGTGAGAGACAGTGAAAGGTTTAAGACAAAGAAAAAACTAGCAGTCTGTCAGAGAGCAAAACTTTAAACAGGTTTCTCTTTTCACTCGTGATTGGATGGTGGCACCTCCATAGATGGTTATAGCTAACTACAGTAGGGCCCTACTTATACAGCAGGTTAGGTTCCAGGCGACCCCCGTAAAGCGGAAACTGCCGTAAAGTGGAACACCTTTTTTTCCACTTGTAAATACATACAAATACTAGATAACAAGTTTACACTAACATATATTAAGTTAGTAAGTTTATTCAGATATACACAAATGCAGTTACATAGAAAATCATACATAGTAGCATATGTGTAAAGTACCTAGGATAACCCAAAAAAGTCAGACAGTGTGACTTATTTCCATTGGGGTTAGCAGTAGAACTAGGCATTAAAAAACATTAAAAAAGTAAAATATACATCTAGTACACTCATTACTTACCTTAAAATATTTGTAGTCTTAATCTAGGGTAAGACAAGTAGTATTTATTTTAAGAAATCAAGTGTGGTATGCATGGTAGTCAGCCAGGCTACCATACCAGGCCACCCCATCCACACATAATATTCTATAACATTTAAGCTTCCCAGAGCGATAAAATGCATATACAGTTCACTCATTACTTACCTTAAAATATTTGTAGTCTTAATGCAGGGTCAGAGGTGAGTAAACGAGATATAACAAATAAGAGAGAGAGAGAGTGAGAGAGAGAGAATGAGTTCATGAGAGAGGACACTCGTGGAGTTATGTAAACAAACCAGGCGAACGTGAGTTACATAAACAAAGTGTACATGTCTGGTTTGTGTGCAAGTTACATTGTGTACAAGTTGTCCCTATGTTGATACGATAGAATAAATAAAGAGGAACACTCCCATTCTCATGTAACACCATTTTTTAGAAGAAATGACACTTTGAGTGAAGGCATACGAAATGAATAATTTTCTACAGTTACCCCCAGTAACACATTTTCTCTTATGTAGGACTAGAGAAAACGTTATTCTTGCCATCACTTGTACAAGTTGTCTGGCTCCCACATCTCATATTTATGTTTATTTATTCTACTGTGGGGTGTATTTATCATCTTTATATATTATGTTTTGAGTTTATCATAAAATTGGGAAAAAATATCATAGCTCGATTAATAAAAATGTGCATATTAATGTAATATACGACATTTAATGAGACTCGGTGATTATTATTATTATTACTAACATGGCATCACTTGTATAAGTCATCTGGCTCTCACATCTCATATTTATGTTTATTTATTCTACTGTGGAGTGTATTTATCATCTTTATATGCTATGTATCATGTTTATTATATAATTTTGAAAAAAACATCATACATGGATTAATGAAAATGAGTATATTAACGTAATATAAGACATTTAACGAGACTCAATGATTATTATTGAGTATTACCATCATTACTAACATGGCATCTTGAGACAGAAGACACTCTTGCTGATTTTAATATGTACCTGCATGCCAGCACAGTGTGTAAGTTTATTTAGGTACAGGTATACATAAATATAATTATCAGAGTATATATCAAATATGAAATAAATTTTAAAAACACTTGAAATTTTGGAGTTTCCAGACACAATGGAGAGATGTGGTGCTTACGGAGCTCATGGAGAATATAAACAAACAGGGTGGGGTGCGGTGACTGTATTATAAAGTCAGGTGGGGGGAAACGTATAGAGAGTTTAGGTCATAATTTGAAATGACCGTATTAGTGGAACGCCATAAAGCGGGGCCCTTATGTATTCATTTATAATATTATGTATGTATGTGTGTGTGTACTCACCTAGTTGAGGTTGCAGGGGTCGAGTCCAAGCTCCTGACCCCGCCTCTTCACTGGTCGCTACTATGTCACTCTCCCTGAACCGTGAGCTTTATCATATCTCTGCTTAAAGCTATGTGTGGAACCTGCCTCCACTACTTCGCTTCCCAAACTATTCCACTTCCTGACTACTCTGTGGCTGAAGAAATACTTCCTAACATCCCTGTGATTCATCTGTGTCTTCAACTTCCAACTGTGTCCCCTTATTACTGTGTCCAATCTCTGGAACATCCTGTCTTCGTCCACCTTGTCAATTCCTCTCAGTATTTTGTATGTCGTTATCATGTCTCTCCCATCTCTCCTGTCCTCCAGTGTTGTCAAGTTGATATCCCTTAACCTCTCCTCATAGGACATACCTCTTAGCTCTGGGACTAGTCTTGTTGCAAACCTTTGCACTTTCTCTCGTTTCTTTACGTGCTTGGATAGGTGTGGGTTCCAAACTGGTGCCGCATACTCCAATATGGGCCTAACGTACATGGTGTACAGGGTCCTGAACGATTCCTTATTAAGATGTCGGAATGCTGTTCTGAGGTTTGCTAGGCGCCCATATGCTGCAGCCGTTATTTGGTTGATGTGCGCTTCAGGAGATGTGCCTGGTGTTATACTCACCCCAAGATCTTTTTCCTTGAGTGAGGTTTGTAGTCTCTGGCCCCCTAGACTGTACTTCGTCTGCGGTCTACTTTGCCCTTCCCCAATCTTCATGACTTTGCACTTGGTGGGATTGAACTCTAGGAGCCAATTGCTGGACCAGGTCTGCAGCCTGTCCAGATCCCTTTGTAGTTCTGCTTGGTCTTCGATCGAATGAATTCTTCTCATCAACTTCACGTCATCTGCAAACAGGGACACCTCGGAGTCTATTCCTTCCGTCATGTCATTCACAAATACCAGAAACAGCACTGGTCCTAGGACTGACCCCTGTGGGACCCCGCTGGTCACAGGTGCCCACTCTGACACCTCGCCACGTACCACGACTCGCTGCTGTCTTCCTGACAAGTATTCCCTGATCCATTGTAGAGCCTTCCCTGTTATCCCTGCTTGGTCCTCCAGTTTTTGCACCAATCTCTTGTGTGGAACTGTGTCAAATGCCTTCTTGCAGTCCAAAAAAATGCAATCCACCCACCCCATCTCTTGTCTTACTGCTGTCACCATGTCACAGAACTCCAGTAGGTTTGTGACACAGGATTTCCTGTACCTGAAACCATGTTGGCTGCTGTTGATGAGATCATTCCTTTCTAGGTGTTCCACCACTCTTCTCCTGATAATCTTCTCCATGACTTTGCATACTATGCATGTCAGTGACACTGGTCTGTAGTTTAGTGCTTCATGTCTGTCTCCTTTTTTGAAGATTGGGATTACATTTGCTGTCTTCCATGCCTCAGGCAATCTCCCTGTTTTGATAGATGTATTGAATATTGTTGTTAGGGGTACACATAGTGCCTCTGCTCTCTGTCTCTCAGGACCCTTGGGGAGATGTTATCTGGCTCCATTGCCTTTGAGGTATCTAGCTCATTCAGAAGCCTCTTCACTTCTTCCTCAGTTGTGTGTACTGTGTCCAGCACTTGGCGGTGTGCCCCACCTCTCCGTCTTTCTGGAGCCCCTTCTGTCTCCTCTGTGAACACTTCTTTGACTCTCATGTTGAGTTCCTCACATACTTCACAGTCATTTCTTGTTGTCTCTCCTCCTTCCTTCCTTAGCCTGATTACCTGGTCCATGACTGTTGTTTTCCTCCTGATGTGGCTGTATAACAGTTCTGGGTCACATTTGGCTTTCGCTGCTATGTCGTTTTCATATTGTCGTTGGGCCTCCCTTCTTATCTGTGCATATTCGTTTCTGGCTCTACGACTGCTCTCTTTATTCTCCTGGGTTCTTTGCCTTCTATATTTCTTCCATTCCCTAGCGCACTTGGTTTTTGCCTCCCTGCACCTTTGGCTGAACCACGGGCTCATCCTGGCTTTTTCATTATTCCTGTTACCCTTGGGTATAAACCTTTCCTCAGCCTCCTTGCACATTGTTGCTACATATTCCATCATCTCATTAACTGGCTTCCCTGCCAGTTCTCTGTCCCACTGAACCCTGTTCAGGAAGTTCCTCATTCCCGTGTAGTCCCCTTTCTTGTAGTTTGTCTTCATTCATCCTGGCCTTCCTAATTCCCCCTCCACTTGTAGCTCTACTGTGTATTCGAAGCTTAAAACCACATGATCGCTTGCCCCAAGGGGTCTTTCATATGTGATGTCCTCAATATCTGCACTACTCAAGGTGAATACTAAGTCCAGTCTTGCTGGTTCATCCTCTCCTCTCTCTCTTGTAGTGTCCCGTACGTGTTGGTACATGAAGTTTTCCAGTACCACCTCCATCACCTTAGCCCTTCATGTATCTTGGTCCCCATGTGGCTCCAAGTTCTCCCAATTGATCTCCTTGTGGTTAAAGTCACCCATGATCAGGAGCTTTGCCCTGCATGCATGAGCTCTTCTGGCCACTGCAGTCAGTGTGTCAACCATCGCTCTATTGCTCTCGTCATACTCTTGCCTTGGCCTCCTGCTGTTCTGTGGTGGGTTATACATCACTGCAATTACCACCTTGGGACCTCCAGAGTGAAGCGTTCCCGCTATGTAATCACTTTCTTCTCCGCTGTCTCCTCTCTCCAGCTCATCAAAATTCCATCGGTTTTTGATCAGCAATGCCACTCCTCCACCCCCATCCTGTTCCCTCTGTCTTTCCTCAGGATCTGGTACCCGTTGGAAAGATGGCATCTGTTATCATACCAGTAAGCTTGGTTTCTGTGAGAGCTATGATGTTCGGTGATGCCTCTTTGGCTCTTTCGTGCCACTACTCCCACTTATTTGTTATTCCATCAGCGTTTGTGTACCATACCTTCAGTTTCCTTTCCAACACTGTGGTTTGAGGGGCCTGTGAGGGTGGGAGACCTGGCAGCATACTGTGGGATTTTATAGCTGGGTGTTGGGTGGAAGCTGTGGGTATGGATTGTAGTGTGTGTTGGGATGGTGTGATAGGTTGTGGGGTTCTGAGGATAGTTGTGTGTGTGCTTGCCCTTGCTGCTCTGTTCTGCTCTGACTGACCTCTGCTGGTTCCATCCTTGTCTCCTTTCCTAGCTCCTTTCGCTTTTTTGTCCTCCCCCTCAGCTGCTGTCGTTCTGTGTGTGTGTGTGTGTGTGTGTGTGTGTGTGTGTGTGTGTGTGTGTGTGTGTGTGTGTGTGTGTGTGTGTGTGTGTGTGTGTGTGTGTGTGTGTGAGTGTGTGTGTGCGTGCGTGCATGTAGGAAAGTCCCCCATTCTCAGAAAAGATAATAAACGTACCTCAAGGATAACTCAAGGTTCTCCCCGGAGCTCAATAAAATATATATATATATATATATATATATATATATATATATATATATATATATATATATATATATATACATATATATATATATATATATATATATATATATATATATATATATATATATATATATATATATATATATATTTTATATATATATATATATATATTTTATATATATATATATATTTTAGGTAGTAGGTTGGTAGACAGCAACCACCCAGGGAAGTACTACCGTCCTGCCAGATGACTGTGAAACAAAAACCTGTAACTGTTTTGCATGATGGTAGGATTGCTGGTTTCTTTTTCTGTCTCATAAACACGCTAAGATAACAGGGATATCTTGCTACTCCTACTTACACTTTGGTCACACTTCACAGACACGCACATGCATATATATATATACATACATCTAGGTTTTTCTCCTTTTTCTAAATAGCTCTTGTTCTTTTTTATTTCTTCTATTGTCCATGGGGAAGTGGAAAAGAATCTTTCCTCCGTAAGCCATGCGTGTCGTATGAGGCGACTAAAATGCCGGGAGCAATGGGCTAGTAACCCCTTCTCCTGTATACAATTACTAAAAAAGAGAAGAAGAAAAACTTTATAAAACTGGGTTGCTTAAATGTGCGTGGATGTAGTGCGGATGACAAGAAACAGATGATTGCTGATGTTATGAATGAAAAGAAGTTGGATGTCCTGGCCCTAAGCGAAACAAAGCTGAAGGGGGTAGGAGAGTTTCAGTGGGGGGAAATAAATGGGATTAAATCTGGAGTATCTGAGAGAGTTAGAGCAAAGGAAGGGGTAGCAGTAATGTTAAATGATCAGTTATGGAAGGAGAAAAGAGAATATGAATGTGTAAATTCAAGAATTATGTGGATTAAAGTAAAGGTTGGATGCGAGAAGTGGGTCATAATAAGCGTGTATGCACCTGGAGAAGAGAGGAATGCAGAGGAGAGAGAGAGATTTTGGGAGATGTTAAGTGAATGTATAGGAGCCTTTGAACCAAGTGAGAGAGTAATTGTGGTAGGGGACTTGAATGCTAAAGTAGGAGAAACTTTTAGAGAGGGTGTGGTAGGTAAGTTTGGGGTGCCAGGTGTAAATGATAATGGGAGCCCTTTGATTGAACTTTGTATAGAAAGGGGTTTAGTTATAGGTAATACATATTTTAAGAAAAAGAGGATAAATAAGTATACACGATATGATGTAGGGCGAAATGACAGTAGTTTGTTGGATTATGTATTGGTAGATAAAAGACTGTTGAGTAGACTTCAGGATGTACATGTTTATAGAGGGGCCACAGATATATCAGATCACTTTCTAGTTGTAGCTACACTGAGAGTAAAAGGTAGATGGGATACAAGGAGAATAGAAGCATCAGGGAAGAGAGAGGTGAAGGTTTATAAACTAAAAGAGGAGGCAGTTAGGGTAAGATATAAACAGCTATTGGAGGATAGATGGGCTAATGAGAGCATAGGCAATGGGGTCGAAGAGGTATGGGGTAGGTTTAAAAATGTAGTGTTAGAGTGTTCAGCAGAAGTTTGTGGTTACAGGAAAGTGGGTGCAGGAGGGAAGAGGAGCGATTGGTGGAATGATGATGTAAAGAGAGTAGTAAGGGAGAAAAAGTTAGCATATGAGAAGTTTTTACAAAGTAGAAGTGATGCAAGGAGGGAAGAGTATATGGAGAAAAAGAGAGAAGTTAAGAGAGTGGTGAAGCAATGTAAAAAGAGAGCAAATGAGAGAGTGGGTGAGATGTTATCAACAAATTTTGTTGAAAATAAGAAAAAGTTTTGGAGTGAGATTAACAAGTTAAGAAAGCCTAGAGAACAAATGGATTTGTCAGTTAAAAATAGGAGAGGAGAGTTATTAAATGGAGAGTTAGAGGTATTGGGAAGATGGAAGGAATATTTTGAGGAATTGTTAAATGTTGATGAAGATAGGGAAGCTGTGATTTCGTGTATAGGGCAAGGAGGAATAACATCTTGTAGGAGTGAGGAAGAGCCAGTTGTGAGTGTGGGGGAAGTTCGTGAGGCAGTAGGTAAAATGAAAGGGGGTAAGGCAGCCGGGATTGATGGGATAAAGATAGAAATGTTAAAAGCAGGTGGGGATATAGTTTTGGAGTGGTTGGTGCAATTATTTAATAAATGTATGGAAGAGGGTAAGGTACCTAGGGATTGGCAGAGAGCATGCATAGTTCCTTTGTATAAAGGCAAAGGGGATAAAAGAGATTGCAAAAATTATAGGGGGATAAGTCTGTTGAGTGTACCTGGTAAAGTGTATGGTAGAGTTATAATTGAAAGAATTAAGAGTAAGACGGAGAATAGGATAGCAGATGAACAAGGAGGCTTTAGGAAAGGTAGGGGGTGTGTGGACCAGGTGTTTACAGTGAAACATATAAGTGAACAGTATTTAGATAAGGCTAAAGAGGTCTTTGTGGCATTTATGGATTTGGAAAAGGCGTATGACAGGGTGGATAGGGGGGCAATGTGGCAGATGTTGCAAGTGTATGGTGTAGGAGGTAGGTTACTGAAAGCAGTGAAGAGTTTTTACGAGGATAGTGAGGCTCAAGTTAGAGTATGTAGGAAAGAGGGAAATTTTTTCCCAGTAAAAGTAGGCCTTAGACAAGGATGTGTGATGTCACCGTGGTTGTTTAATATATTTATAGATGGGGTTGTAAGAGAAGTAAATGCGAGGGTCTTGGCAAGAGGCGTGGAGTTAAAAGATAAAGAATCACACACAAAGTGGGAGTTGTCACAGCTGCTCTTTGCTGATGACACTGTGCTCTTGGGAGATTCTGAAGAGAAGTTGCAGAGATTGGTGGATGAATTTGGTAGGGTGTGCAAAAGAAGAAAATTAAAGGTGAATACAGGAAAGAGTAAGGTTATGAGGATAACAAAAAGATTAGGTGATGAAAGATTGAATATCAGATTGGAGGGAGAGAGTATGGAGGAGGTGAACGTATTCAGATATTTGGGAGTGGACGTGTCAGCGGATGGGTCTATGAAAGATGAGGTGAATCATAGAATTGATGAGGGAAAAAGAGTGAGTGGTGCACTTAGGAGTCTGTGGAGACAAAGAACTTTGTCCTTGGAGGCAAAGAGGGGAATGTATGAGAGTATAGTTTTACCAACGCTCTTATATGGGTGTGAAGCGTGGGTGATGAATGTTGCAGCGAGGAGAAGGCTGGAGGCAGTGGAGATGTCATGCCTGAGGGCAATGTGTGGTGTGAATATAATGCAGAGAATTCGTAGTTTGGAAGTTAGGAGGAGGTGCGGGATTACCAAAACTGTTGTCCAGAGGGCTGAGGAAGGGTTGTTGAGGTGGTTCGGACATGTAGAGAGAATGGAGCGAAACAGAATGACTTCAAGAGTGTATCAGTCTGTAGTGGAAGGAAGGCGGGGTAGGGGTCGGCCTAGGAAGGGTTGGAGGGAGGGGGTAAAGGAGGTTTTGTGTGCGAGGGGCTTGGACTTCCAGCAGGCATGTGTGAGCGTGTTTGATAGGAGTGAATGGAGACAAATGGTTTTTAATACTTGACGTGCTGTTGGAGTGTGAGCAAAGTAACATTTATGAAGGGATTCAGGGAAACCGGCAGGCCGGACTTGAGTCCTGGAGATGGGAAGTACAGTGCCTGCACTCTGAAGGAGGGGTGTTAATGTTGCAGTTTAAAAACTGTAGTGTAAAGCACCCTTCTGGCAAGACAGTGATGGAGTGAATGATGGTGAAAGTTTTTCTTTTTCGGGCCACCCTGCCTTGGTGGGAATCGGCCGGTGTGATAATAAAATAAAAAAATATTATTATCACACTGGCCGATTCCCACCAAGGCAGGGTGGCCCGAAAAAGAAAAACTTTCACCATCATTCACTCCATCACTGTCTTGCCAGAAGGGTGCTTTACACTACAGTTTTTAAACTGCAACATTAACACCCCTCCTTCAGAGTGCAGGCACTGTACTTCCCATCTCCAGGACTCAAGTCCAGCCTGCCGGTTTCCCTGAATCCCTTCATAAATGTTACCCTGCTCACACTCCAACAGCACGTCAAGTATTAAAAACCATTTGTCTCCATTCACTCCTATCAAACACACTCACGCATGCCTGCTGGAAGTCCAAGCCCCTTGCACACAAAACCTCCTTTACCCCCTCCCTCCAACCCTTCCTAGGCCGACCCCTACCCCGCCTTCCTTCCACTACAGACTGATACACTCTTGAAGTCATTCTGTTTCGCTCCATTCTCTCTACATGTCCGAACCACCTCAACAACCCTTCCTCAGCCCTCTGGACAACAGTTTTGGTAATCCCGCACCTCCTCCTAACTTCCAAACTACGAATTCTCTGCATTATATTCACACCACACATTGCCCTCAGACATGACATCTCCACTGCCTCCAGCCTTCTCCTCGCTGCAACATTCATCACCCACGCTTCACACCCATATAAGAGCGTTGGTAAAACTATACTCTCATACATTCCCCTCTTTGCCTCCAAGGACAAAGTTCTTTGTCTCCACAGACTCCTAAGTGCACCACTCACTCTTTTTGCCTCATCAATTCTATGATTCACCTCATCTTTCATAGACCCATCCGCTGACACGTCCACTCCCAAATATCTGAATACGTTCACCTCCTCCATACTCTCTCCCTCCAATCTGATATTCAATCTTTCATCACCTAATCTTTTTGTTATCCTCATAACCTTACTCTTTCCTGTATTCACCTTTAATTTTCTTCTTTTGCACACCCTACCAAATTCATCCACCAATCTCTGCAGCTTCTCTTCAGAATCTCCCAAGAGCACAGTGTCATCAGCAAAGAGCAGCTGTGACAACTCCCACTTTGTGTGTGATTCTTTATCTTTTAACTCCACGCCTCTTGCCAAGACCCTCGCATTTACTTCTCTTACAACCCCATCTATAAATATATTAAACAACCACGGTGACATCACACATCCTTGTCTAAGGCCTACTTTTACTGGGAAAAAATTTCCCTCTTTCCTACATACTCTAACTTGAGCCTCACTATCCTCGTAAAAACTCTTCACTGCTTTCAGTAACCTACCTCCTACACCATACACTTGCAACATCTGCCACATTGCCCCCCTATCCACCCTGTCATACGCCTTTTCCAAATCCATAAATGCCACAAAGACCTCTTTAGCCTTATCTAAATACTGTTCACTTATATGTTTCACTGTAAACACCTGGTCCACACACCCCCTACCTTTCCTAAAGCCTCCTTGTTCATCTGCTATCCTATTCTCCGTCTTATTCTTAATTCTTTCAATTATAACTCTACCATACACTTTACCAGGTACACTCAACAGACTTATCCCCCTATAATTTTTGCACTCTCTTTTATCCCCTTTGCCTTTATACAAAGGAACTATGCATGCTCTCTGCCAATCCCTAGGTACCTTACCCTCTTCCATACATTTATTAAATAATAGCACCAACCACTCCAAAACTATATCCCCACCTGCTTTTAACATTTCTATCTTTATCCCATCAATCCCGGCTGCCTTACCCCCTTTCATTTTACCTACTGCCTCACGAACTTCCCCCACACTCACAACTGGCTCTTCCTCACTCCTACAAGATGTTATTCCTCCTTGCCCTATACACGAAATCACAGCTTCCCTATCTTCATCAACATTTAACAATTCCTCGAAATATTCCCTCCATCTTCCCAATACCTCTAACTCTCCATTTAATAACTCAACTCTCCTATTTTTAACTGACAAATCCATTTGTTCTCTAGGCTTTCTTAACTTGTTAATCTCACTCCAAAGCTTTTTCTTATTTTCAACAAAATTTGTTGATAACATCTCACCCACTCTCATTTGCTCTCTTTTTACATTGCTTCACCACTCTCTTAACCTCTCTCTTTTTCTCCATATACTCCTCCCTCCTTGCATCACTTCTACTTTGTAAAAACTTCTCATATGCTAACTTTTTCTCCCTTACTACTCTCTTTACATCATCATTCCACCAATCGCTCCTCTTCCCTCCTGCACCCACTTTCCTGTAACCACAAACTTCTGCTGAACACTCTAACACTACATTTTTAAACCTACCCCATACCTCTTCGACCCCATTGCCTATGCTCTCATTAGCCCATCTATCCTCCAATAGCTGTTTATATCTTACCCTAACTGCCTCCTCTTTTAGTTTATAAACCTTCACCTCTCTCTTCCCTGATGCTTCTATTCTCCTTGTATCCCATCTACCTTTTACTCTCAGTGTAGCTACAACTAGAAAGTGATCTGATATATCTGTGGCCCCTCTATAAACATGTACATCCTGAAGTCTACTCAACAGTCTTTTATCTACCAATACATAATCCAACAAACTACTGTCATTTCGCCCTACATCATATCGTGTATACTTATTTATCCTCTTTTTCTTAAAATATGTATTACCTATAACTAAACCCCTTTCTATACAAAGTTCAATCAAAGGGCTCCCATTATCATTTACACCTGGCACCCCAAACTTACCTACCACACCCTCTCTAAAAGTTTCTCCTACTTTAGCATTCAGGTCCCCTACCACAATTACTCTCTCACTTGGTTCAAAGGCTCCTATACATTCACTTAACATCTCCCAAAATCTCTCTCTCTCCTCTGCATTCCTCTCTTCTCCAGGTGCATACACGCTTACTATGACCCACTTCTCGCATATAACCTTTACTTTAATCCACATAATTCTTGAATTTACACATTCATATTCTCTTTTCTCCTTCCATAACTGATCATTTAACATTACTGCTACCCCTTCCTTTGCTCTAACTCTTTCAGATACTCCAGATTTAATCCCATTTATTTCCCCCCACCGAAACTCTCCCACCCCCTTCAGCTTTGTTTCGCTTAGGGCCAGGACATCCAACTTCTTTTCATTCATAACATCAGCAATCATCTGTTTCTTGTCATCTGCACTACATCCACGCACATTTAAGCATCCCAGTTTTATAAAGTTTTTCTTCTTCTCTTTTTTAGTAAATGTATACAGGAGAAGGGGTTACTAGCCCATTGCTCCCGGCATTTTAGTCGCCTCATACGACACGCATGGCTTACGGAGGAAAGATTCTTTTCCACTTCCCCATGGACAATAGAAGAAATAAAAAAGAACAAGAGCTATTTAGAAAAAGGAGAAAAACCTAGATGTATGTATATATATATATATATGCATGTGCGTGTCTGTGAAGTGTGACCAAAGTGTAAGTAGGAGTAGCAAGATATCCCTGTTATCTAGCGTGTTTATGAGACAGAAAAAGAAACCAGCAATCCTACCATCATATATATATATATATATATATATATATATATATATACAGGAGGGCCCCGCTTTACGGCGTTCCGCTTTACGGCGTTCCGCTAATACGGACATTTCAAATTATGACCAAAACTCACTATACGGCTCCCCCCACCTGACTTTCTAATACGGTCACCGTGCCCCACCCTGTTTGTTTACATTCTCCATGAGCTCAGTAAGCACTAAGTCTCTCCATTTTGTCTGGAAACTCCAAAATTTCAAATGTTTTTAAAAGTTATTTCATATTTTATATATACTATGATAATTATACTTATGTATACCTGTACCTAAATAAACTTACATACATCGAGTCATTTAAATGTCGTATATTACGTTAATATACACATTTTCATTAATCCATCCATGATATTTTTTTCAAAATTATATAATAAACACGATGCATAACATATAAATAAGATAAATACACCCCACAGTAGAATAAATAAACAAATGTGAGATGTGAGCAGACGACTTGCACAAGTGGTGATAATAACAATACTGAGTCTCATTAAATGTCGTATATTACGGTAATATACACATTTTCATTAATCCATCCATGATATTTTTTTCAAAATTATATAATAAACACGATGCATAACATATAAATAAGATAAATACACCCCACAGTAGAATAAATAAACAAATGTGAGATGTCGTAGCAGACGACTTGCACAAGTGGTGATAATAACAATACCGAGTCTCATTAAATGTCGTATATTACGGTAATATACACATTTTCATTAATCCATCCATGATATTTTTTTCAAAATTATATAATAAACACGATACATAACATAAAAAGATGATAAATACACCCCACAATAGAATAAATAAACATAAATATAAGATGTGGGAGCCACATAACTTGTACAAGTGACGGCAAGAATAACATTTTCTCTAATCTAACATAAGAGTAAATGTGTTACTGGGGGTAACTGTAGAAAATTATTCCTTTCGTATGTATGTAAGTAAGTTTATTCAGGTATACACAAATACAGTTACATAGATTATCATACATAACAACATACGTGTAGAGAACCTAGGATAACCCAAAAAAGTCAGTGTGACTTATTTCCATTGCCTTCACTCAGAGCTTCATTTCTTCTCAAAATGATGTTACATGAGAATGGGAGTGTTCTTCTTTATTAATTCTACCGTATCAATGTAGAGACAACCTGTACACAATGTAACTTGTACACAAACCAGATGTGTACATTTCGTTTGTTTACAAAACTTACCTTCCCCTGGTTTGTTTACATAACTGCGCCTGCCCCCTCTCATGTACTCATTCTTTCTCTCATTTATTCGTTTTATCTCATTTACTTACTCCTGACCCTACATTAAGACTACAAATATTTTAAGGTAAGTAATGAGTGAACTGTATATACATTTTATCGCTCTGGGATGCTTAAATATCATAGAATAGTATGTGTGGGTGGGGTGGCCTGGTGAGGCTATTACAATACATACCACACTTGATTTCTTACAATAAATACTACTTGTCTCACCCTAGATTAAGACTATAAATATTTTAAGGTAAGTAATGAGTGCACTATGTGTGTATTGTACCTTTTTATTGTTTTTTGATGCCTGGTTCTATTGCTAACTTAATATATGTTAGTGTAAACTTGTTATCTAGTGTTTGTATGCATTTATAAGTGGAAAAAAAGGGTGTTCCACTTTACGGCGATTTCCGCTTTACGGCGGTAGCCTGGAACCTAACCCGCCGTATAAGTGGGGCCCTACTGTACATATATATATATACATATATATATATATATATATATATATATATATATATATAAATACACCATTCGTCTCCATTCACTCCTATCAAACACACTCACGTACGCCTGCTGGAAGTCCAAGCCCCTTGCCCACAAAACCTCCCTTACCCCTTCTTTCCAACCTTTTCAAGGACGACCCCTACCCCGCCTTCCTTCCCCTACAGATTTATACGCTCTCCATGTCATTCTACTTTTATCCATTCTCTCTAAATGACCAACCCACCTCAACAACCCCTCTTCAGCCCTCTGACTAATACTTTTATTAACTCCACACCTTCTCCTAATTTCCACACTCCGAATTTTCTGCATAATATTTACACCCCACATTGCCCTTAGACAGGACATCTCCACTGCCTCCAACCGCCTCCTCACTGCTGCATTCACAACCAAAGCTTCACACCCATATAAGTGTGTTGGTACTACTATACTTTCATACATTCCCTTCTTTGCCTCCACAGATAATGTTTTTTGTCTCCACATATACCTCAACACACCACTCACCTTTTTTCCCTTGTCAATTCCATGATTAACCTCATCCTTCATAAATCCATCTGCCGACACGTCAACTCCCACGTATCTGAAAACATTCACTTCTTCCATACTCCTCCTCCCCAATTTGATATCGAATTTTTCTTTATCTAAATCATTTGATACTCTCATCACCTTACTCTTTTCTATGTTCACTTTCAACTTTCTACCTTTACACACATTCTCAAATTCCTCCACTAACCTTTGCAATTTTTCTTTAGAATCTCCCATAAGCACAGTATCATCAGCAAAAAGTAACTGTCACTTCCCATTTTGTATTTAATTCCCCATAATTTAATCCCACCCCTCTCCCGAATGCCCTATCATTTACTTCTTTTACAACCCCATCTATAAATATATTAAACAATCACGGTGACATTACACATCCCTGTCTAAGACCTACTTTTACGGGAAGTAGTCTCCCTCTCTTCTACACACCCTAACCTGTATATATATTTTATTGGGTCCACCTCTGGTGTAAATTGTGGGACCCACAGCCTTGAAGAAGTGGATAAAAAGGCTTCAAGGAAGAATATTTGGATTTCTTCCTGAAGCTGTTTGAATATTCCACTTCCCCTACCACCCCATCTTTTCATTCTTTTTTACCAATAGGTATATTTTATTACATACTATGGTACAAAAGGTTTAAGAGATACATTGGTGATATAAAGATGGCATATACAGTACATGAGATGTGAGATATACATCTAGTATATACTGTTACGTGTTTGTCACTGATTATAATGCAAAAATCTCATCCAGCTCTTCAGAACTGGGGCGCATGCCCAAAATACAGCAGGCATTACCCCTCTGAGCAGCAGTGCTTAGTTGCTGGAACAGAAAACTAACTGCCCTGGGATCCCTAGTTATTCTGATGAGTCTTTTGCCTAGCTTCTTAAGGAACTTAGATGCACTCTTGCCCATGAGCAAGGGTTTCTGAGCCTATGGGAACAAACATATAATGATGGGGTAAGTTCTCCATATTTTCTAGACTTTTGGGACTCCCTGAAGCTGGCAGCTGCCCCTCCTTCCTCCCTGGTGTATTGGAGATAGGTATCAGCCAAGGTAGATGCACATGTGTACTCCCACACCACCTGCTTACCATCTGTCCAGGCTTGAAGTGTGATACCATCTGGACGTTTCTGGCTGCCATCAGGTCTGCATAATTGGGGTGGCTCTCTTACTGCTGAGCATCCGGCTGTTGTGAGGCTCCTCTTGATAATGTTATTAACCTCCTCATGTCTTGCAATCTTTCCCTCGGATTTACGGTACACAAGACCATGGTACCCGAATCAGTCTGCTGCTTCACTGCCACAAATACACCTGTGTTCGGAGAGAATATGGGTGGCAAGTCGAAGGGCAACACCAATGCAGATGGTCTGTGGGTCGAGCCGTGTGCCAAGGCTGGAGTTGGGAACAGCCAACAGAAAGTCCCCTGCATGAGATCTCACTGCCAAGAGGTGAGCTCTATCCTTCCCTGACACACTCTGAAGCACTGTTGAGGCTATTTTCTCCACTATCAGGCCATAAAAGTGCAACTGTTTGTAGTTGTTGGGGGGAGCAGGTCTGGTTTCAGAGCCCGTTAGATTATCCAAGATCATGGCTCCATCAATAAACTTTTGGTCCTGGGCTCCAATCTTGTCCCTAATATGTTCAGGGAAAATTGCTGCTACAAGCCCCCTGGATGCAAGGCATGAGGAAAGAAAAGCAGGTAGTGTAATCTGTGACTTGCAGACACTAATACCTCCTAGTCTGACTGGAAGTATAGCTTGGTTCCACTGCCCGTCTTCTAGAGTGAGGTTAAGTATTTTCGTAAAAATCTGCCTCAGGATACTGTCATATTCGTGCAGTATAGGGTTAACATATGAAGGTGCACATCTTAGGAAATATGTCAACCTGGGCAGACTCAAGCACTTTGTGAGAAGGTACAAGGCATCGTGGGTTTCAAGATTGCCTATTTGTTGTTCCGTTCTCCTCAATTCTTCCAATTTCTTACTGAGGATTGTGTCAATGGCATCACTTCCCAGAAGTGCTCCAAGCAAGATACTATTTGTAGGGGCAATGACTGATGCTCCTGGTAGTTTGGATCTCACTGCATTTATCACTTGTTGATTGACTGAGATGATTTCACATTTGGATGGATTCAGGATGAGACCCCATTTCCTGTTCCCGTGTTATCACTTGTGTAAGATAACCTAAGAGAGACTCCTTTGTACCTGCTATTGTGCCATCATCCAGGAACCAGATGTTTAGCTCACTGGTCAGTCTGACTGTGATTTCCCTAACTGCTATACAGAAGAGAAATGGTGCAAGAGGATCCCTTTGCTGGACACCCTCTGATTACGTGATTTCATGCTCTCCAAACAGGAGCATTGATTCCTTGCTATATCCAGCTGAAACAAAGGGGAAGAGACCAGGGAAATGTTCTTATACCGCTGCTAATACCACATCACTTTTCAGGAGATTAAATGCATTCTTGAAATCTAATTTTACCACTGCATTGTCCTCAGGCAGGTTGTTATTACACACACACGTACGTACGTACGTACGTACGTGTGTGTGTGTGTGTGTGTGTGTGTGTGTGTGTGTGTGTGTGTGTGTGTGTGTGTGTGTGTGTGTGTGTGTGTGTGTGTGTGTGTGTGTGTGTGTGTGTGTGTGTGTGTGTGTGTGTGTGTGTGTGTGTGATTGTTTTACATGATGGTAGGATTGCTGATGTCTTTTGTCTGTCTCATAAATATGCAAGATTACAGGCATGTCTTGCTACTTCTACTTACACTTAGGTCACACTACACATACATGTACACATTTATTTATACACACTCATCTGAGTTTTCTTTGATTTTATCTTAATAGTTCTTGGTCTTATTAATTTTCCTTTTATATCCATGGGGAAGTGGAATAAGAATCTTTCCTCCGTAAGCCATGCGTGTTGTAAAAGTCAACTAAAATGCCGGGAACAATGGGCTAGTAACCCCTTTTCCTGTAAAGATTACTAAAAAGAATAAGAAGAAGAAAATTGTCAAAGTGGGAAGTCTGAATGTGCGTGGATGTTGTGCAGATGATAAGAAAGAGATGATTGTGGATGTTATGAATGAGAAGAAGCTGGATATCCTGGCTTTAAGTGAAACAAAGCTGAAGGGGGTGGGAGAGTTTCAGTGGAGAGGAATAAATGGGATTAGGTCAGGGGTTTCAAATAGAGTTAGAGCTAAAGAAGGAGTAGCAATAATGTTGAAGGATAAGCTATGGCAGGAAAAGAGGGACTATAAATGTATTAATTCAAGGATTATGTGGAGTAAAATAAAGATTGGATGTGAAAAGTGGGTTATAATAAGCGTGTATGCACCTGGAGAAGAGAGAAGTGTAGAGGAGAGAGAGAGATTTTGGGAAATGTTGAGTGAATGCGTGGGGAGTTTTGAATCAAGTGTGAGAGTAATGGTGGTTGGGGATTTCAATGCTAAAGTGGGTAAAAATGTTATGGAGGGAGTAGTAGGTAAATTTGGGGTGCAAGGGGTAAATGTAAATAGGGAGCCTTTAATTGAGCTATGTGTAGAAAGAAATTTGGTAATAAGTAATACATATTTTATGAAAAAGAGGATAAATAAATATACAAGGTATGATGTAGCACGTAATGAAAGTAGTTTATTAGATTATGTATTGGTGGATAAAAGGTTGATGGGTAGGCTCCAGGATGTACATGTTTATAGAGGGGCAACTGATATATCGGATCATTATTTAGTTGTATCTACAGTTAGAGTAAGAGGTAGATGGGAAAAGAGGAAGGTGGCAACAACAAGTAAGAGGGAGGTGAAAGTGTATAAACTAAGGGAGGAGGAAGTTCGGGTGAGATATAAGCGACTATTGGCAGAAAGGTGGGCTAGTGCAAAGATGAGTAGTGGGGGGGTTGAAGAGGGATGGAATAGTTCTAAAAATGCAGTATTAGAATGTGGGGCAGAAGTTTGTGGTTATAGGAGGGTGGGAGCAGGAGGAAAGAGACGTGATTGGTGGAATGATGAAGTAAAGGGTGTGATAAAAGAGAAAAAGGTAGCTTATGAGAGGTTTTTACAAAGCAGAAGTGTTATAAGAAGAGCAGAGTATATGGAGAGTAAAAGAAAGGTAAAGAGAGTGGTGAGAGAGTGCAAAAGGAGAGCAGATGAAAGAGTGGGAGAGGCACTGTCAAGAAATTTTAATGAAAATAAGAAAAAATTTTGGAGTGAGTTAAACAAGTTAAGAAAGCCTAGGGAAAATATGGATTTGTCAGTTAAAAACAGAGTAGGGGAGTTAGTAGATGGGGAGATGGAGGTATTGGGTAGATGGCGAGAATATTTTGAGGAACTTTTAAATGCTAAGGAAGAAACAGAGGCAGTAATTTCATGCACTGGTCAGGGAGGTATACCATCTTTTAGGAGTGAAGAAGAGCAGAATGTAAGTGTGGGGGAGGTACGTGAGGCATTACGTAAAATGAAAGGGGGCAAAGCAGCTGGAACTGATGGGATCATGACAGAAATGTTAAAAGCAGGGGGGGATATAGTGTTGTAGTGGTTGGTACTTTTGTTTAATAAATGTATGAAAGAGGGGAAGGTACCTAGGGATTGGCGGAGAGCATGTATAGTCCCTTTATATAAAGGGAAAGGGGACAAAAGAGACTGTAAAAATTATAGAGGAATAAGCTTACTGAGTATACCAGGAAAAGTGTACGGTAGGGTTATAATTGAAAGAATTAGAGGTAAGACAGAATTTAGGATTGCGGATGAGCAAGGAGGTTTCAGAGTGGGTAGGGGATGTGTAGATCAAGTGTTTACATTGAAGCATATATGTGAACAGTATTTAGATAAAGGTAGGGAAGTTTTTATTGCATTTATGGATTTAGAAAAGGCATATGATAGAGTGGATAGAGGAGCAATGTGGCAGATGTTGCAAGTATATGGAATAGGTGGTAAGTTATTAAATGCTGTAAAGAGTTTTTATGAGGATAGTGAGGCTCAGGTTAGGGTGTGTAGAAGAGAGGGAGACTACTTCCCGGTAAAAGTAGGTCTTAGACAGGGATGTGTAATGTCACCATGGTTGTTTAATATATTTATAGATGGGGTTGTAAAGGAAGTAAATGCTAGGGTGTTCGGGAGAGGGGTGGGATTAAATTTTGGGGAATCAAATTCAAAATGGGAATTGACACAGTTACTTTTTGCTGATGATACTGTGCTTATGGGAGATTCTAAAGAAAAATTGCAAAGGTTAGTGGATGAGTTTGGGAATGTGTGTAAAGGTAGAAAGTTGAAAGAGAACATAGAAAAGAGTAAGGTGATGAGGGTGTCAAATGATTTAGATAAAGAAAAATTGGATATCAAATTGGGGAGGAGGAGTATAGAAGAAGTGAATGTTTTCAGATACTTGGGAGTTGACGTGTCGGCGGATGGATTTATGAAGGATGAGGTTAATCATAGAATTGATGAGGGAAAAAAGGTGAGTGGTGCGTTGAGGTATATGTGGAGTCAAAAAACGTTATCTATGGAGGCAAAGAAGGGAATGTATGAAAGTATAGTAGTACCAACACTCTTATATGGGTGTGAAGCTTGGGTGGTAAATGCAGCAGCGAGGAGACGGTTGGAGGCAGTGGAGATGTCCTGTTTAAGGGCAATGTGTGGTGTAAATATTATGCAGAAAATTCGGAGTGTGGAAATTAGGAGAAGGTGTGGAGTTAATAAAAGTATTAGTCAGAGGGCAGAAGAGGGGTTGTTCAGGTGGTTTGGTCATTTAGAGAGAATGGATCAAAGTAGAATGACATGGAAAGCATATAAATCTATAGGGGAAGAAAGGCGGGGTAGGGGTCGTCCTCGAAAGGGTTGGAGAGAGGGGGTAAAGGAGGTTTTGTGGGCAAGGGGCTTGGACTTCCAGCAAGCGTGCGTGAGCGTGTTAGATAGGAGTGAATGGAGACGAATGGTACTTGGGACCTGACGATCTGTTGGAGTGTGAGCAGGGTAATATTTAGTGAAGGGATTCAGGGAAACCGGTTATTTTCATATAGTCGGACTTGAGTCCTGGAAATGGGAAGTACAATGCCTGCACTTTAAAGGAGGGGTTTGGGATATTGGCAGTTTGGAGGGATATGTTGTGTATCTTTATATGTGTATGCTTCTAGACTGTTGTATTCTGAGCACCTCTGCAAAAACAGTGATAATGTGCGAGTGTGGTGAAAGTGTTGAATGATGATGAAAGTATTTTCTTTTTGGGGATTTTCTTTCTTTTTTTTGGATCACCCTGCCTCGGTGGGAGACGACCGACTTGTTGAAAAAAAAAAAAAAAAAAAATTATATAAATATATATATATATATATATATAATATATATATATATATATATATATACATACATACATATATATATATTTTTTTTTTCAACAAGTCGGCCGTCTCCCACCGAGGCAGGGTGACCCAAAAAAAAAGAAAGAAAATCCCCAAAAAGAAAATACTTTCATCATCATTCAACACTTTCACCACACTCGCACATTATCACTGTTTTTGCAGAGGTGCTCAGAATACAACAGTCTAGAAGCATACACATATAAAGAT
>NC_091340.1:17054115-17059115 GCF_038502225.1 Cherax quadricarinatus
TGTGTAGATCAAGTGTTTACATTGAAACATATATGTGAACAGTATTTAGATAAAGGTAGGGAAGTTTTTATTGCATTTATGGATTTAGAAAAGGCATATGATAGAGTGGATAGAGGAGCAATGTGGCAGATGTTGCAAGTATATGGAATAGGTGGTAAGTTACTAAATGCTGTAAAGAGCTTTTATGAGGATAGTGAGGCTCAGGTTAGGGTGTGTAGAAGAGAGGGAGAATACTTCCCGGTAAAAGTAGGTCTTAGACAGGGATGTGTAATGTCACCATGGTTGTTTAATATATTTATAGATGGGGTTGTAAAAGAAGTAAATGCTAGGGTGTTCGGGAGAGGGGTGGGATTAAATTATGGGGAATCAAATTCAAAATGGGAATTGACACAGTTACTTTTTGCTGATGATACTGTGCTTATGGGAGATTCTAAAGAAAAATTACAAAGGTTAGTGGATGAGTTTGAGAATGTGTGTAAAGGTAGAAAGTTGAAAGTGAACATAGAAAAGAGTAAGGTGATGAGGGTATCAAATGATTTAGATAAAGATAAATTGGATATCAAATTGGGGAGGAGGAGTATGGAAGAAAATGTTTTCAGATACTTGGGAGTTGACGTGTCGGCGGATGGATTTATGAAGGATGAGGTTAATCATAGAATTGATGAGGGAAAAAAGGTGAGTGGTGCGTTGAGGTATATGTGGAGTCAAAAAACGTTATGTATGAAAGTATAGTAGTACCAACACTCTTATATGGATGTGAAGCTTGGGTGGTAAATGCAGCAGCGAGGAGACGGTTGGAGGCAGTGGAGATGTCCTGTCTAAGGGCAATGTGTGGTGTAAATATTATGCAGAAAATTCGGAGTGTGGAAATTAGGAGAAGGTGTGGAGTTAATAAAAGCATTAGTCAGAGGGCAGAAGAGGGGTTGTTGAGGTGGTTTGGTCATTTAGAGAGAATGGATCAAAGTAGAATGACATGGAAAGCATATAAATCTATAGGGGAAGGAAAGAGGGGTAGGGGTCGTCCTCGAAAGGGTTGGAAAGAGGGGGTAAAGGAGGTTTCGTGGGTGAGGGGCTTGGACTTCCAGCAAGCGTGCGTGAGCGTGTTAGATAGGAGTGAATGGAGACGAATGATACTTGGGACCTGACGATCTGTTGGAGTGTGAGCAGGGTAATATTTAGTGAAGGGATTCAGGGAAACCGGTTATTTTCATATAGTCGGACTTGAGTCCTGGAAATGGGAAGTACAATGCCTGCACTTTAAAGGAGGGGTTTGGGATATTGGCAGTTTGGAGGGATATGTTGTGTATCTCTATACATATATGCTTCTAAACTGTTGTATTCTGAGCACCTCTGCAAAAGCAGTGATAATGTGTGAGTGTGGTGAAAGTGTTGAATGATGATGAAAGTGTTTTCTTTTTGGGGATTTTCTTTCTTTTTTTTTGGGTCACCCTGCCTCGGTGGGAGACGGCCGACTTGTTTAAAAAAAAAAAAAAAAAAAAAATATATATATATATAAATATATAATATATATATAATATATATATATATAATATATATATATATATAACATACATATATAATATATATATTTTTTTTTTCAACAAGTCGGTCGTCTCCCACCGAGGCAGGGTGACCCAAAAAAGAAAGAAAATCCCCAAAAAGAATATACTTTCATCATCATTCAACACTTTCACCACACTCACACATTATCACTGCTTTTGCAGAGGTGCTCAGAATACAACAGTTTAGAAGCATATACGTATAAAGATACACAACATATCCCTCCAAACTGCCAATATCCCAAACCACTCCTTTAACCCTTTCAGGGTCCGTCCCGTAGATCTACGGCTTTACGTTCAGGGTCCAAACCGTAGATCTACGCCATGAGCTCAGCTCACTCTGATAAACTGAGTGGTACATTTGGGCCTAGATATGAGAGAATACATCTATGTGGTATGTGTGCACCACATAAAACAGATCCTGCAGCACACTGTGAATAATGAGAGAAAAAAAAATGAAATCATGATTTTTCGATTAAAACAGCAACTTTGCAGTGTTTTTTCGTATGTTTTTTATAGTTGTATTTGCGATTTCTTGGTCTCATTTCATAGAATGGAAGACATATTACAGAAATAGAGATGATTTTGATTGGTTTTAGTATTGGAAATGGCTTGAAACTGAGCTCAAAGTAGCGGAAATGTTAAATTTTTGCCGATATTCAAGAGTAAACAAACGACTTTACACGTCTAATACACGTCAGCTGGTGGGTCTAATATACATTCACAAATATGGTGATGATATTTATACAATTATTACAGTATTGCATAACAGTAAATCTTCTATTTTTTGGTGTGAATAAAAATTCATTATGTGAATAAAAAGTCAAAATGGAATTTATTTGTAAAGCCTCAAAACATAACTAATGAACAGAGGAAATGTTAGTTTAGTGCCAGGAATGCCTACATTGTTCATTCTGGACCCTATTTTGAAATTGGAATATTTTGAACTTTGTGTTAAATTGGCCAAATTAACAATTTCCGATCACTTTATTTTGTAGTTGAAACAGTTGACTTGGCGATTTCTTGTGCTCAATCGATAGAATAGAAGTAATACTAGTGAAATAGCTAAGAATTTGGTTGATTGGAATAATGTAATTGGCCTAAAATGGGAGTCAAAGTCGGCAAAATCGCCGATTCGTAAATATCGCTGACACATCAAAATTCGCGAGAGCATAATTTCGTCAATTTTCCACCAAATTTCGTACTTTTTGTTTTATTACCTTCAAAAAAGATTCTCTACGATTTCATCAGAAAAAATAACAAATTTTTTTTTTCAAAATTCTTGGACACTGGTGCGTGACTCCAGATTTGGGCCTTGGACCCTGAAAGGGTTAAAGTGCAGGCATTGTACTTCCCATTTCCAGGACTCAAGTCCGACTATATGAAAATAACCGGTTTCCCTGAATCCCTTCACTAAATATTACCCTGCTCACACTCCAACAGATCATCAGGTCCCAAGTATCATTCGTCTCCATTCACTCCTATCTAACACGCTCATGCACGCTTGCTGGAAGTCCAAGCCCCTCGCCCACAAAACCTCCTTTACCCCCTCTCTCCAACCCTTTCGAGGATGACCCCTACCCCGCCTTCCTTCCCCAAGCTTCACATCCATATAAGAGTGTTGGTACTACTATACTTTCATAGATTCCCTTCTTTGCCTCCATAGATAACGTTTTTTGACTCCACATATACCTCAACGCACCACTCACCTTTTTTCCCTCATCAATTCTATGATTAACCTCATCCTTCATAAATCCATCCGCCGACACGTCAACTCCCAAGTATCTGAAAACATTCACTTCTTCCATACTCCTCCTCCCCAATTTGATATCCAATTTTTCTTTATCTAAATCATTTGTTACCCTCAACACCTTACTCTTTTCCATGTTCACTTTCAACTTTCTACCTTTACACACATTCCCAAACTCATCCACTAACCTTTGCAATTTTTCTTTAGAATCTCCCATAAGCACAGTATCATCAGCAAAAAGTAACTGTGTCAATTCCCATTTTGAATTTGATTCCCCAAAATTTAATCCCACCCCTCTCCCGAACACCCTAGCATTTACTTCCTTTACAACCCCATCTATAAATATATTAAACAACCATGGTGACATTACACATCCCTGTCTACGACCTACTTTTACCGGGAAGTATTCTCCCTCTCTTCTACACACCCTAACCTGAGCCTCACTATCCTCATAAAAACTCTTTACAGCATTTAATAACTTACCACCTATTCCATATACTTGCAACATCTGCCACATTGCTCCTCTATCCACTCTATCATATGCCTTTTCTAAATCCATAAATGCAATAAAAACTTCCCTACCTTAATCTAAATACTGTTCACATATATGCTTCAATGTAAACACTTTATCTACACATCCCCTACCCACTCTGAAACCTCCTTGCTCATCCGCAATCCTACATTCTGTCTTACCTCTAATTCTTTCAATTATAACCCTACCGTACACTTTTCCTGGTATACTCAGTAAGCTTATTCCTCTATAATTTTTACAGTCTCTTTTGTCCCCTTTCCCTTTATATAAAGAGACTATACATGCTCTCCACCAATCCCTAGGTACCTTCCCCTCTTTCATACATTTATTAAACAAAAGTACCAACCACTCCAACACTATCCCCCCCTGCTTTTAACATTTCTGTCATGATCCCATCAGTTCCAGCTGCTTTACCCCCTTTCATTTTACGTAATGCCTCACGTACCTCCCCCACACTTACATTCTGCTCTTCTTCACTCCAAAAAGATGGTATACCTCCCTGACCAGTGCATGAAATTACTGCCTCTGTTTCTTCCTTAACATTTTAAAGTTCCTCAAAATATTCTCGCCATCTACCCAATACCTCCATCTCCCCATCTACTAACTCCCCTACTCTGTTTTTAACTGACAAATCCATATTTTCCCTAGGCTTTCTTAACTTGTTTAACTCACTCCAAAATTTTTTTCTTATTTTCATTAAAATTTCTTGACAGTGCCTCTCCCACTCTATCATCTGCTCTCCTTTTGCACTCTCTCACCACTCTCTTTTACCTTTCTTTTACTCCATACACTCTGCTCTTCTTATAACACTTCTGCTTTGTAAAAACCTCTCATAAGTTTACCTTTTTTCTCTTTTATCACACCCTTTACTTCATCATTCCACCAATCACTCCTCTTTCCTCCTGCCCCCCACCCTCCTATAACCAAACAAACTTCTGCCCCACATTCTAATACTGCATTTTTAAAACTATTCCAACCCTCTTCAACCCCCCCACTACTCATCTTTGCACTAGCCCACCTTTCTGCCAATAGTCGCTTATATCTCACCCGAACTTCCTCCTCCCTTAGTTTATACACTTTCACCTCCCTCTTACTTGTTGTTGCCACCTTCCTCTTTTCCCATCTACCTCTTACTCTAACTGTAGCTACAACTAAATAA
>NC_091340.1:17366615-17636615 GCF_038502225.1 Cherax quadricarinatus
TTAAATAATTGCACCAACCACTCCAAAACTATATCCCCACCTGCTTTTAACATTTCTATCTTTATCCCATCAATCCCGGCTGCCTTACCCCCTTTCATTTTGCCTACTGCCTCACGAACTTTCCCCACACTCACAACTGGCTCTTCCTCACTCCTACAAGATGTTGTTCCTCCTTGCCCTATACACGAAATCACAGCTTCCCTATCTTCATCAACATTTAACAATTCCTCAAAATATTCCCTCCATCTTCCCAATATCTCTAACTCTCCATTTAATAACTCTCCTCTCCTATTTTTAACTGACAAATCCATTTGTTCTCTAGGCTTTCTTAACTTGTTAATCTCACTCCAAAATTTTTTCTTATTTTCAACAAAATTTGTTGATAAGATCTCACCCACTCTCTCATTTGCTCTCTTTTTACATTGCTTCACCACTCTCTTAACCTCTCTCTTTTTCTCCATATACTCTTCCCTCCTTGCATCACTTCTACTTTGTAAAAACTTCTCATATGCTAACTTTTTCTCCCTTACTACTCTCTTCACATCATCATTCCACCAATCGCTCCTCTTCCCTCCCGCACCCACTTTCCTGTAACCACAAACTTCTGCTGAACACTCTAACACTACATTTTTAAACCTACCCCATACCTCTTCGACCCCATTGCCTATGCTCTCATTAGCCCATCTATCCTCCAATAGCTGTTTATATCTTACCCTAACTGCCACCTCTTTTAGTTTATAAACCTTCACCTCTCTCTTCCCTGATGCTTCTATTCTCCTTGTATCCCATCTACCTTTTACTCTCAGTGTAGCTACAACTAGAAAGTGATCTGATATATCTGTGGCCCCTCTATAAACATGTACATCCTGAAGTCTACTTAACAGTCTTTTATCTACCAATACATAATCCAACAAACTACTGTCATTTCGCCCTACATCATATCTTGTATACTTATTTATCCTCTTTTTCTTAAAATATGTATTACCTATAACTAAACCCCTTCCTATACAAAGTTCAATCAAAGGGCTCCCATTATCATTTACACCTGGCACCCCAAACTTACGTACCACACCCTCTCTAAAAGTTTCTCCTACTTTAGCATTCAGGTCCCCTACCACAATTACTCTCTCACTTGGTTCAAAGGCTCCTATACATTCACTTAACATCTCCCAAAATCTCTCTCTCTCCTCTGCATTCCTCTCTTCTCCAGGTGCATACACGCTTATTATGACCCACTTCTCTCATCCAACCTTTACTTTAATCCACATAATTCTTGCATTTACACATTCATATTATCTTTTCTCCTTCCATAACTGATCATTCAACATTACTGCTACCCCTTCCTTTGCTCTAACTTTCTCAGATACTCCAGATTTAATCCCATTTATTTTCCCCCACCGAAACTCCCCTACCCCCTTCAGTTTTGTTTCGCTTAGGGCCAGGACATCCAACTTCTTTTCATTCATAACATCAGCAATCATCTGTTTCTTGTCATCCGCACTACATCCACGCACATTTAAGCATCCCAGTTTTATAAATTTATAAAGTTTTTCTTCTTCTCTTTTTTAGTAAATGTCTACAGGAGAAGGGGTTACTAGCCCATTGCTTCCGGCATTTTAGTCGCCTCATACGACACGCATGGCTTACGGAGGAAAGATTCTTTTCCACTTCCCCATGGACAATAGAAGAAATAAAGAGGAACAAGAGCTATTTAGAAAAAGGAGAAAAACCTAGATGTATGTATATATATATGCATGTGCGTGTCTGTGAAGTGTGACCAAAGTGTAAGTAGGAGTAGCAAGATATCCCTGTTATCTAGCGTGTTTATGAGACAGAAAAAGAAACCAGCAATGCTACCATCATGCAAAACAGTTACAGGTTTCTGTTTCACAGTCATCTGGCAGGACGGTAGTACTTCCCTGGGTGGTTGCTGTCTACCAACCTACTACCTACCTCACATATATATATATATATATATATATATATGTGAGTGCCTGCACTCTGAAGGAGGGGTGTTAATGTTGCAGTTTAAAAACTGTAGTGTAAAGCACCCTTCTGGCAAGACAGTGATGGAGTGAATGATGGTGAAAGTTTTTCTTTTTCGGGCCACCCTGCCTTGGTGGGAATCGGCCGGTGTGATAATAAAAAAAAAAAAAAAAAAAAAAAAGTATATATATATATATATATATATATATATATAATATATATATATATATATATATATATATATATTTAAGGTAGTAGGTTGGTAGACAGCAACCACCCAGGGAGGTACTACCGTCCTGCCAAGTGAGTGTAAAACGAAGCCTGTGATTGTTTTACATGATGGTAGGATTGCTGATGTCTTTTGTCTGTCTCATAAATATGCAAGATTACAGGCATGTCTTGCTACTTCTACTTACACTTAGGTCACACTACACATACATGTACACATTTATTTATACACACTCATCTGAGTTTTCTTTGATTTTATCTTAATAGTTCTTGGTCTTATTAATTTTCCTTTTATATCCATGGGGAAGTGGAATAAGAATCTTTCCTCCGTAAGCCATGCGTGTTGTAAAAGTCAACTAAAATGCCGGGAACAATGGGCTAGTAACCCCTTTTCCTGTAAAGATTACTAAAAAGAATAAGAAGAAGAAAATTGTCAAAGTGGGAAGTCTGAATGTGCGTGGATGTTGTGCAGATGATAAGAAAGAGATGATTGTGGATGTTATGAATGAGAAGAAGCTGGATGTCCTGGCTTTAAGTGAAACAAAGCTGAAGGGGGTGGGAGAGTTTCAGTGGAGAGGAATAAATGGGATTAGGTCAGGGGTTTCAAATAGAGTTAGAGCTAAAGAAGGAGTAGCAATAATGTTGAAGGATAAGCTATGGCAGGAAAAGAGGGACTATAAATGTATTAATTCAAGGATTATGTGGAGTAAAATAAAGATTGGATGTGAAAAGTGGGTTATAATAAGCGTGTATGCACCTGGAGAAGAGAGAAGTGTAGAGGAGAGAGAGAGATTTTGGGAAATGTTGAGTGAATGCGTGGGGAGTTTTGAATCAAGTGTGAGAGTAATGGTGGTTGGGGATTTTAATGCTAAAGTGGGTAAAAATGTTATGGAGGGAGTAGTAGGTAAATTTGGGGTGCCAGGGGTAAATGTAAATGGGGAGCCTTTAATTGAGCTATGTGTAGAAAGAAATTTGGTAATAAGTAATACATATTTTATGAAAAAGAGGATAAATAAATATACAAGGTATGATGTAGCACGTAATGAAAGTAGTTTATTAGATTATGTATTGGTGGATAAAAGGTTGATGGGTAGGCTCCAGGATGTACATGTTTATAGAGGGGCAACTGATATATCGGATCATTATTTAGTTGTAGCTACAGTTAGAGTAAGAGGTAGATGGGAAAAGAGGAAGGTGGCAACAACAAGTAAGAGGGAAGTGAAAGTGTATAAACTAAGGGAGGAGGAAGTTCGGGTGAGATATAAGCGACTATTGGCAGAAAGGTGGGCTAGTGCAAAGATGAGTAGTGGGGGGGTTGAAGAGGGTTGGAATAGTTTTAAAAATGCAGTATTAGAATGTGGGGCAGAAGTTGGTCGTTATAGGAGGGTGGGGGCAGGAGGAAAGAGGAGTGATTGGTGGAATGATGAAGTAAAGGGTGTGATAAAAGAGAAAAAGGTAGCTTATGAGAGGTTTTTACAAAGCAGAAGTGTTATAAGAAGAGCAGAGTATATGGAGAGTAAAAGAAAGGTAAAGAGAGTGGTGAGAGAGTGCAAAAGGAGAGCAGATGATAGAGTGGGAGAGGCACTGTCAAGAAATTTTAATGAAAATAAGAAAAAATTTTGGAGTGAGTTAAACAAGTTAAGAAAGCCTAGGGAAAATATGGATTTGTCAGTTAAAAACAGAGTAGGGGAGTTAGTAGATGGGGAGATGGAGGTATTGGGTAGATGGCGAGAATATTTTGAGGAACTTTTAAATGTTAAGGAAGAAACAGAGGCAGTAATTTCATGCACTGGTCAGGGAGGTATACCATCTTTTAGGAGTGAAGAAGAGCAGAATGTAAGTGTGGGGGAGGTACGTGAGGCATTACGTAAAATGAAAGGGGGTAAAGCAGCTGGAACTGATGGGATCATGACAGAAATGTTAAAAGCAGGGGGGGATATAGTGTTGGAGTGGTTGGTACTTTTGTTTAATAAATGTATGAAAGAGGGGAAGGTACCTAGGGATTGGCAGAGAGCATGTATAGTCCCTTTATATAAAGGGAAAGGGGACAAAAGAGACTGTAAAAATTATAGAGGAATAAGCTTACTGAGTATACCAGGAAAAGTGTACGGTAGGGTTATAATTGAAAGAATTAGAGGTAAGACAGAATGTAGGATTGCGGATGAGCAAGGAGGTTTTAGAGTGGGTAGGGGATGTGTAGATCAGGTGTTTACATTGAAGCATATATGTGAACAGTATTTAGATAAAGATAGGGAAGTTTATATTGCATTTATGGATTTAGAAAAGGCATATGATAGAGTGGATAGAGGAGCAATGTGGCAGATGTTGCAAGTATATGGAATAGGTGGTAAGTTATTAAATGCTGTAAAGAGTTTTTATGAGGATAGTGAGGCTCAGGTTAGGGTGTGTAGAAGAGAGGGAGACTACTTCCCGGTAAAAGTAGGTCTTAGACAGGGATGTGTAATGTCACCATGGTTGTTTAATATATTTATAGATGGGGTTGTAAAGGAAGTAAATGCTAGGGTGTTTGGGAGAGGGGTGGGATTAAATTATGGGGAATCAAATTCAAAATGGGAATTGACACAGTTACTTTTTGCTGATGATACTGTGCTTATGGGAGATTCTAAAGAAAAATTGCAAAGGTTAGTGGATGAGTTTGGGAATGTGTGTAAAGGTAGAAAGTTGAAAGTGAACATAGAAAAGAGTAAGGTGATGAGGGTGTCAAATGATTTAGATAAAGAAAAATTGGATATCAAATTGGGGAGGAGGAGTATGGAAGAAGTGAATGTTTTCAGATACTTGGGAGTTGACGTGTCGGCGGATGGATTTATGAAGGATGAGGTTAATCATAGAATTGATGAGGGAAAAAAGGTGAGTGGTGCGTTGAGGTATATGTGGAGTCAAAAAACGTTATCTATGGAGGCAAAGAAGGGAATGTATGAAAGTATAGTAGTACCAACACTCTTATATGGGTGTGAAGCTTGGGTGGTAAATGCAGCAGCGAGGAGACGGTTGGAGGCAGCGGAGATGTCCTGTTTAAGGGCAATGTGTGGTGTAAATATTATGCAGAAAATTCGGAGTGTGGAAATTAGGAGAAGGTGTGGAGTTAATAAAAGTATTAGTCAGAGGGCAGAAGAGGGGTTGTTGAGGTGGTTTGGTCATTTAGAGAGAATGGATCACAGTAGAATGACATGGAAAGCATATAAATCTATAGGGGAAGGAAGGCGGGGTAGGGGTCGTCCTCGAAAGGGTTGGAGAGAGGGGGTAAAGGAGGTTTTGTGGGTAAGGGGCTTGGACTTCCAGCAAGCGTGCGTGAGCGTGTTAGATAGGAGTGAATGGAGACGAATGGTACTTGGGACCTGACGATCTGTTGGAGTGTGAGCAGGGTAATATTTAGTGAAGGGATTCAGGGAAACCGGTTATTTTCATATAGTCGGACTTGAGTCCTGGAAATGGGAAGTACAATGCCTGCACTTTAAAGGAGGGGTTTGGGATATTGGCAGTTTGGAGGGATATGTTGTGTATCTTTATATGTTTATGCTTCTAGACTGTTGTATTCTGAGCACCTCTGCAAAAACAGTGATAATGTGCGAGTGTGGTGAAAGTGTTGAATGATGATGAAAGTATTTTCTTTTTGGGGATTTTCTTTCTTTTTTGGGTCACCCTGCCTCGGTGGGAGACGGCCGACTTGTTGAAAAAAAAAAAAAAAAAAAAAAAAATATATATATATATAATGGAACTACAGGATATATGTATGCTAAGTCGAAATAACCTTTCTAAGCACTGCAAATGACTTACCCAACTACAGTGGATGTTGGCTCAGCATCTTTGGCATCAAGGTCAAGGTGCGAAGACAAATGTTTACCCGGACTCTGCACATCAAACACCACATCTTCACTTGTACTCACTTCTACTTTTTGCTTCTCATCATCACAACTGTCTTTTCTTTTTAAACTGTCTTTTTCACTCTCTCTTCTCTTCCTATCATCGCCTCGAGATTCACTATATTTTCGCTTTCTGTCACTATTTTTTCTTTTTCTGTCTCTCTCATCTTTCGAGTCCCTCCTGTCTTTATGTTTCTCTTTGTGCCTTCTCTCCCGATCATCTTTTTTGTCTCGAGAGACTCTTCTTTCTTTATCTTTCCTATCTTTATCAGTACTACTACTACAAGTCTTACTTCGCTCTCTCTCTCCATCCCTGCTACTTCTGTGTTTATCTCGAATTTTGTCCTTCTCTCGGTCACTAGTGTGCTCATCTTTATTAACATCTTTAGATTTGGCTTTATCTTTCTCTCTTTCCTTATCCCTGTTATCTCTTTCTCTTTCCTTATCCCTGTTATCCCTTTCTCTCTCCTTATCCCTGTCCCTCTCTTTGTCTCTGTCCCTTTCCTTATCCTTGTTATCTTTGTCTTTCTCCTTATCCCTGTTATCCTTGTCTTTTTCCTTATCTCTGTTTTTATCATCTTTTGACTTTCTGTCTTTATCACTATCTCTGCTTTTATGTCTGTGTCGCTCCCTGTCTGCAGAGTCTCTCCTCTCCTTGCGGTCCTTGTCTGAAGAACTCCTCTTGTCTCTCCTCTCCTTCACTTTCTCTGGTTCTTTACTCTTATGATCTTTGGTATCTTTTTTAGGTTTCTCCTCAGATTTTTCATTTTGAGATTTCTGAAAAAGAAGCAAAAGTTGTTACATGCTATAAAACAAAAATACTACTACCATTTGCAAAGAATTAAAAAATATATATATACAGTGGACCCCCGGTTAACGATATTTTTTCAATCCAGAAGTATGTTCAGGTGCTAGTACTGACCGAATTTGTTCCCATAAGGAATATTGTGAAGTAGATTAGTCCATTTCAGACCCCCAAACATACACGTACAAACGCACTTACATAAATACACTTACATAATTGGTCGCATTCGGAGGTGATCGTTATGCGGGGGTCCACTGTATACAGTGGACCCTCAGTTAACACCTGCATCGGATAGTGCCAAAATCAGATAACGCCTCGCTTTGGCGTAAAAAAATTGGCTCAGATAACACCTAAAAACTCGGTTAGGAGCTTTTGTCCCAAACGTGTCCGCTCAGTGCAGTGAACGGGCACGGCCAGTCACCCAGTCTACCAGCCAGTGTGCCATTGTTTACAAGCTGTTGTGGTCGATTCTATGTGTACCTGCGATATATTTTGTATTATTCTATTGTTTTTACTGCTTGTAACCACTAAATAAGCCACCATGGGCCTCAAGAAAGCTTCTAGTGCCAACCCTGTGGTAAAAAGGGTGAGGTGTACCATCGAACTGAAAAAGGAGATAATAGAAAAGTACGAGAGTGGAATGCGTATCTCGGAGTTGGAAAAGTTATACAACAAACCTCATTCAACCAACACTACTATCCTGTGCAACAAAAAGGCAATCAAGGAAGCTGTTGTTGCAAAAGGTGCAAGTGTGATTACAAAACAGAGATCGCAAATACTCATGTTAAACGACGGTCTACTGTATATATATGCATGTGCATGCCTCTGTAGTGTGATCTAAGTGTAAGTAGAAGTAGCAAGATATACCTGTTATCCAGCATGCTTATGAGACAGAAAAAAGACATCAATCCTACCATCATGTAAAACAGTTACAGGTTTCTGTTTCACACTCACATGGCAGGATGGTAGTACCTCCAGGGGTGGCTGATGTCTACCAACCTACTACCTAGTAATACTATTGTGTACACATTTTCCTTGGTGTTGGACTAGAGAAAACATTATTCTTTCCGACACTGGCAACACGACTGGAAAAACATCTCATATTCATGATAATTTATTCTACTGTGGGTGTATTTATCATGTTTATATGTTACACAGCATTTTTATTACATAATTTTGAAAAAATACCATAAATGGATTAAGCAAAATGTCTATACGTATTAGCGTTTTATACGACATTTAATGCGCCGCAGAGTGATTATAAATGTGTGTCATTATTATTGTCATTATTAATATGACGTCTTCAAGACTAATAAGACACTCTTAGTGATTTTAATGTGTACCCGCATGTCAGCACAGTGTGTAAGTTTATTTACGTACAGTTACACATAAGTATAATTATCAGAGTACATGTATATATAAAATATGAAATAACTTTAACACACTTGAAATTTTGGCAAGTTTCCAAACATAATGGAGAGCTGTGCTCATGGAGAATGTAAACACACAGGGTAGGGCATGGTGACTGTATTAGAAAGACAGGGGGAGCCATACAATGAGTTTTGGTCATAATTTGAAATGTCCGTATTAGTGGAACGCAGTAAAGCGGGGCCCTACTGTATGGGAGTGGAGATGTCAGCATATGGGACTATGATATATGAGATGAACCATAGAATAGATGAAGGGTAAAAAAGGTGAATGGTAACTTAACCCGTAAACGGTCCAAGCAGATCTACGTTCACATGTGTAGTACTCCAAAAGTAGATCTACGTTTTTTTTACATATTTTCAAATATAACAAAAAAAAGTAGATCGAAGTTTTTTTACACATTTTCAAATTTAAAAAAAAAAAAAAAAAAAAAAAAAAAAAAAGATCTACATTTTTTACATACTTTCAAATGTTGAAAAAACGTATACACGTATATACGTTTGGACCGTTTACGGGTTAAGGCATCTATGGAAAGAAAAAAGTTCACCTATGAGGGGGGGGGGAGAATAGTGCCAGAGAAATGTAGTACAAACACTTTTATATGGGTGTGAGGCATGGGTATTGAACACTATGGTGTGGAGGCTAGAGGCAGTGGAGATGTCAAGGAGAGCAATGCAAATGTGAATCACATGCAGAGATTTCGAAGTATAGAAAGTAACCATTTCAGAGTCGGGACCCCTGATCTGAGAATTGTTCTCAGCATCGAAGAATTTAAAAAAAAAAAATTATTTTTCTTATGAAATGATAGAGAATTTTATTCCGAAAGTACTGAAATCAAAAGTATAAAATCTGATGGAAAACTTATGAAATTACACTTTTGCAAAGTTAGTGGTCTCAGAGATATTTAAGCATTGGCAATTTTGCCCACTTTAAGCCCTATTTTGGCCACTTCCATTATTTCAGTTGACCAAACTCAGCTATTTTGCTAGTAATCTTTCCATTCTAATGACTGAGTACAAGAAACCTCCCATTTACTTATTTTATCTACTTAATAAAGTGATTAGAAATTGATAATTTGGCCAATTTTACACAAAATAAAAAAATTGCCAATTTAAAAATAGGGCCCAGAATAAACAATGTAGACATTCCTAGCACGAAAAAAATAATTTCCTTTGTTCATTAGTTGCGTCTCCAGGGCTCTCCTATGTTACGCTTGCATTCCATTTTGATTTTTATTCACACAAAAAATAGAAGATTTACTGTTATGCAGAATACTGCATTATTGTAATAATTGTATAAACAATGTTAGTGCATTTGTGAACATGTATTAGACTAACAAGTTGGACATATACTAAATGAGTGATGTAATTTGTGTTCTGGAATATTGGCAAAAATCAAACAATTCTGCTATTCTGAGCTCAATTTCAAGCTACTTTCAGTCCTGAAACCAGTCAAAATCATCTCTTTTTCTGAAGTATATCTTCCATTCTATCAAATGAGACCAAGAAATCGAGAACACAACCATAAAAACCATAAGAAAATACACCACAAATTCGCTGTTTTAAACCTAAAACATGGTCACCGTTTTTCCCCCCATTATGCACTGCATGCTACAGGATTTTTTTATATGGTGAACACTTACCACATAGACCCTCTCTCTCAGTTTAAGACCCAAATTTACAGCTCACAGCATATCTGAGCAAGTTGAGCTCATCAAGTAGCACTACAGCACCAACTTAAAGATCAAAGCCATAGGACTATGGCACCCATCCTGAGAAGGTTAACCCTTTCAGGGTCTCTCCCGTAGATCTACGGCTTCACGTTCAGGGTCCAAACCATAGTTCTACACCAAAATTCTAGCGGCGTCAAATTTAGCGCGAAAAGGCTGGTAGGGATACATGTGAGAGAACAGGTCTGCGTGGTGTGTGTGCGCCGTAAACAAAAATTCTAGGCGCCTGCAAAGCACTGTGGGAACGCTGGCTCAGTTACATTTGTTCACCATGCCTCGTCGCAAGGCAGCTCTCACTCCAAGGAAAACTGGGACTCTCCTCTTCCTATCTGATAGTTCTGACTCTGATGTATGTGGAAATGAAGACGAATTCTTTGGCTTTGATCAGTTAGTGATCGAAAGGAATGACCAGAATATCGATAATAGTGCAGAAAATCCTGATGATCCTCAACCTTCTACCTCCGGTGTGGGCACTCCTCAGTCATGGTCAGTTGTACCTCATCGCAAGAGAAAACTATTATTTTCGCGTGGCCAGGCCTCTGACTTCAGTAATGATGATGATAGTGACATGGATTGTGATTTTATTGTTCTTGACGATCATTCGAGTAGTGATAGTGAGGAAACATATTCACCAGTGAAGTGTCGGTATATATGCCGCTGCATGTGCTCGGGTAGTGTTCCCTATGCAGTGCCCAGGGGATGGAGTACATCCCATGGCCCTACACCAGGAATAGAAAGTGAAAGTGAGGATAATGTGGCTACACTTGGCATGGATAGACCACAGGCATCAGTAGGTGGTGGTAGTGGTGATGGTAGTGCCACGGCCATGCGTAACTCACCAGCCCAGGCTGGGACCCATGCTGCTGACTCCTCAGTTCAAGGACAAAGCGGAGCATCAGCCACCAGCCCACCACAACTTCCTGCACAACCAGCCTATGATGTCCAGTATCCACCAGCAAACCATATCTGGGATTGGCAGCAAAATCCCAATTTTGTTCCCAAGCCCCACCACTTTGATGACTCTCAAAGTGGAATTCTACCTACTTGTCCCCTTGGAATCACGGCCAATGAACTGGAATTCTTTAAGCTATTCTTTGACCAGCCCTTAATGGAAACTATTGTCAGGGAAAGTAACAAGTATTTTGAGTACACCATGGCAAATACGATCATATCACCACAGTCAAGACTACACCGGTGGAAAGAGATGACTGTTGCAGAAATGTATTTGCTTTTTGCAACAATAATGCTTATGCCTCATGTCTATAAGCATAATATAAAAGCATACTGGTCCACAGATCAGCTAATTTCTACCCCGGTCTTCAGTGAAATCATCCCAGTGAACAGGTTTATCTTACTGTTATGTATGTAGCACTTCTCTGACAAAACCAAGCCTGACAGAAGTGACAGGTTATACAAGATTAGAAATGTTTTTATGTATCTGAAACAAAAGTTCAACATGTACTTTTATCTATTCAAGAATCTTGTAATTGACGAGTCTTTGATTTTGTTCAAAGGTAGACTGTCGTTCAAGCAGTATATACCGAGCAAGAGGAAACGCTTTGGTATAAAACTGTTTGTACTCTGTGACTGTGGCAGTGGCCTGGTATTGGATATTGTTGTATACACAGGATGTAAAACAATGAAAGATACTAGGATGTTATTGGGTATCTCAGGTGACGTAGTGAGAAGCATGATGGCACCTTATCTTGGTGAGGGGCATACATTATATACCAATAACTGGTACACAAGCCCTTTACTCAGTGATTTCTTGTGAGTGAACAAGACAGATGTGTGTGGCACAGTGCGTTCTAATCGTAAATATATGCCCAGGTTCAACGCAGGTGCTCGTGGTGATGAGGTGCAGGTTTTTACTGCCAATGACATCATGGCATTTCGGTGGCATGACAAACGAGATGTCACGTTGTTGACAACCATTCACCGTAACGAAATGCAATACAGTGGCAAAGTTGATAGAATGACTAATGAACATATTCGAAAACCAGCGACAGCGATTGATTATACACAAAACATGCACTTGGTTGACAAATGTGACATGCAGATTGGCTTTGTTGATTGTGTTCATAAAAGTTACAAGTGGTACATGAAACTTTTCTTACATCTCATGGACATTTCAATGCTCAATGCATATAATATGTACCAAATGAAGACTGGCAACAGACCACCGTATGGTGAATTTTGTTTGTCTGTTGTCAGACAACTCATAATGAAGTACCAGGCAACAACACCTGCTATACAACAAGGTCCTCGAACTCCTCAGAATATACCCAAGCGTTTGAGGAGGGAAGGTGATCATTTCATAATACAGCTTCCTGCAGCTAAGAAGAAATTTGCTCAGAAGAGATGCATTGTCTGTGCACAAACAAAACGACGGCAACAAAGACGCAAAGACACTCGGTTTATTATTCATTCATTCATTAGGGATTTGCCGGTACTTCCGGCCCGGGTCTTCTCCAGATGGTGACCCAGCGGTGGCCCCCGGGTTGGGGTGTCGTTCATCTTCTTCTTTCTTCTGTCTTCTTTCTTGGGCCCTCTGGGTGGAGGGTAACATCATCTTCTCTCTTGTGGTGACTCCCTTTGTCGTCTCACTTTGCATCTTCATCAGCAGGCGTCATGTTGGTCTTCATCAGCAGGCATCTCTAGGGCCCAGGGTCTTCAGGCACTTGTTGCCCCAACAATTGCTGGTTGTGTGGCATGGGCTCTAGGTAAGTTCAGGCTTCTACCTAGTAAACTAATACAGGCTCCATTGGATTTTTTTTTTTTTTTTAAGCGGTGGGGAAGGGAAGGTAGGGGGTGAAAGATAGGAAGAAAGGAGGGGTAGGAGAGTCGAAAGACTGGAGAGGTAGTGGCGAATCATCGTCTATATGTGGCGTTGTCATCGAGGCGGTGGGTGGGCAGCCAGGACGGGGATGAGAGTTCCCAGGTCTCAGACGGCCAGGTACACCAGCCGGGCTGTGGTGTCTTCTCGGGTTGGGTCCCCAGGTGCCAATGGGAAGTGCTTCTGTCGGAGTGGCACCGTCGCTGGGCAGTCGAGAAGGTAGTTCACTAGTGGCTTGGGGACCATCTGGTCACATTGGCAGCAGTGCTCCTCTCGCATGCGTTCGATGAGTCTTCTGGCGGAAGGGTAGCCAAGTCACAGCCGGAGGATCCCAACCTGCAACTTCCTGTCTAGCCTCTGCATGCTCAGTGGGGGCTCCCCTCGGGTAGCCCTGTCGTACCAGATCCGGCTCTGCAATGTGCCCGGCCCTGGCAGCGGGCGCCTGGCTGCGGCGGCTGCCCACAGGTCCACCTGCCTGCGGCTGATGGCCATGGTAGTCGCTGGCTGGGCCTCAAGAGTGGCTGACTTCGCTGCACCATTCGCTACATCATTCCCAGCGAGGTCGATGTGGCTCAGAATCCAGTTGATTGTTGCCCCCTGTCCCTGCTCATTAAGTGTCTGCAGGTCCTTCCTGATGGCAGTAATTAGCCGGATGTTGTCCCTGGGCTCTCTGCGCATAACAGCCTGGATTGCCACTCTGGAGTCGACATGAATGACTGGGGGTTGCCGATGATCCAGGAGAGCGTGTTGCAGGGCCCTCTGGATGGCATGGAGTTCTGCCTGGAGGATGGTGCAGTGATCCAGGAGTCGCCATCTGGCCGTCAGGGTGACATGGTGTACCCCGGCACCCGTGCAGCCAGCCTCGGGATCCCGGGAACCTTCGGTGTAATATACCGCGCACCCAGGGTGCTCTGCTGCTGCTATGCTCATTGCAGCCCATTGCTGCAGCACGTGTTGTGGACAGTGGCGCTTGCTAACTGGGAGGTCTTGGATGTGGACCACAGCTGCTTCTGGTGCTCAGGGCAGGAGTACAGAGTACCCCACCACAGGCTGGTCACAGCCCATGTCCTCAATGAGCGCCATGGGGAACTCGGTTTATGTGCGAGGAATGTAAGGTACCTCTGTGCATGGTGCCTTGTTTCAAGGAGTTCCACAAGCTCCAGCAGTTCTAAAAACATGTCCAGTGATTGTAAATATGTAAATATTTGATAGAACATTAGTATTATACAAGATTTGTGCATGTGTATTGTAATAAACAAAAGTGGTAAACAACAATGTGATAATAACTTTAGTGCAGTTATTGTGTTCAATACAGTGAGTTTATATATATACATTATACAGTATACAGTATTGGTCTCTCAGGCCCCAAATATTAGTAGGAAAAGAAAAAAATTAGAAAAGAAAAGAAAAAACTACAAAAAACATAAAATAAAGTAATGCGTGTATGTGGAAATCGTCGATGTTGCCTCCACCCGGTCATTTTGGGTCAACTTCTCGGCACTGTATCTCAGTAAGAACTGATCAGAATTTTTTTTTTTATTACCTTCACAAAAATATACTCTTTAATTCTGTAAGAAAAACTTTTTTTTTTTTTTTTTCAAAATTTCTTGGACACTGGGGCACCACTTCAGATTTTGGCCTTGGACCTTGAAAGAGTTAAAAGGCAATGTGGGTCACCAAGGGTATAATCAGAGGGCTGAGGAGGGGTTGTTGAGGTGGTTTTGGGATGTAGAGAGAGAATGGAGAGGGATAACTTGACAAAAATCGCATATAAATCTGGGATGGAAGATAGAAGAGGTAGGAGTCGTCCCAGGAATGGTTGGAGGGAGGGAGGAAGGGGAAGTTAACCCTTTGACTGTTTTCGACGTATAAATACGTCTTACGAGCCAATGTTTCTGATGTATATATACTCAATAATTCTAGCGGCTTCAAATCAAGCGGGAGAAAGCTGGTAGGCCCACATGTGAGAGAATGGGTCTGTGTGGTCAGTGTGCACCACATAAAAAAAATCCTGCAGCACACATTGCATAATGAGGAAAAAAAACTCTGATCGTTTTTTTGGAATAAAACGCCGACTTTGAGGTGTATTTTCGTATAGTATTTATCGTTGTATTTGTGTTTTCATGGTCTTAGGTGATAAAATGGGAAACATATTACAGAAATAGAGATGATTTTCATTACTTTGACGATGAAAACGACCTTGAAACTGAGCTCAAAGTAGCAGAAATGTTCGATTTTTACCAATGTTCAGGAGTAAATAAATCACACCACACGTCCAATACACGTCAACTGGGGAGTCTAATATTCTTTCACTAGTGCACTGATATTATTTATACCATTTTTACAATAATGCAGTAGTCTGCATAACAGTAAATTTTGTATTTTTTTGTATGAATAAAAAATCAAAATAGAAAGCAATAATAATATACGAGGGGCCTAGAGATGTGACTAATGAACAGAGCATATGTTATTTTAGTGCCACGAATGTCTACCTTGTTTATTCTGGACCCTATTTTGAAATTGGCATCTTTTTTAGTTTGCATGAAATTGGCCAAATTGCCAATTTCTGACCACCATATTGGGTAGTCCAAATTAGTAAATGGGAGGTTTCTTGTATTCAGCTGATAGATTAAATGGTATACTAAAGAAATAGCTATGAGTTTGGTCAACTGGAACAATGGAATTGGCTGAAAATAGGTCTCAAAGTCGGCAAAATCGCCGATACACATATGTCGCCGAGACCGCTAACTTCGCAGGAGCATAATTCCATGAGTTTTCGACCAAATTTCGAACTTTTGGTGTCATTACTATTGGGAAAAGATTCTCTATTATTTCAAAAGAATTTTTTTTTTTTCAAAAATTGAGTGACATAGAATGACAGTTTCAGAGAGGGGCCTGAAACAGTCAAAGGGTTAAAAGAGGCTTTAAGGTTAAGGAGCATGAGCATCCAAAAGGCTAGTGTACATGTTGGATAGGAGTGTATGGAGACAAGTAGTTTTAAAGATATGTGCTGTTGGAATGTGAGTAAGGTAACTTTTATGAAGGATTCAGGTGAAACCAGCAAGCTGGAGAGAGTCTTGCATGTGGCAAGGGCAGTGCCTGCACTCTGAAGGGGTACGAATGTTGCAGTCAGAGGGTAATCTGAACTGTGATATCAGCACATTTCTGGAAAGACTAAGCTTGAATGAATTATGGTGAATGTGTTTTCTTCTTTGGGTCATCTTGTCATGGCTGGAGGTAGCTATTGAGGTATATAAAAAAAAAAGGGGGGGGGGGCTGAGTGAGAATTAATATAGTGTTCAACTTTTCTCATCAGTACTTCACACCATACAATAACATAGGCACCACTATATACTACTATGATTTGCAGATACAGTGAACCCCCACTTTACGATTAGCTCCCAATGCGACCAATTATGTAAGTGTATTTATGTAAGTGCGTTTGTACGTGTATGTTTGGGGGTCTGAAATGGACTAATCTAATTCACAATATTCCTTATGGGAACAAATTCATTCTGTAACGGCACCTGAACATACTTCTGGAAGGAAATAATATCGTAAACCGGGGGTCCACTGTATTTTCAATCAATTCATTCTCATTCTCTCTCTCTCTCTCTCTCTCTCTCTCTCTCTCCCTCTCATTCTCTCTCTCTCTCTCTCTCTCTTTTGTGCCCCTTTCATTAGTAACAATGATACCACACACCATGAAGACCCTCCTTTCTTTCATATTCACAGTGAGTAAAAACACTGTCATTCCATCCCATCACTTCATCCCAACCTGGTTACAGAATTTTTATCATAATCCCAGCTACCTTTGATTTACCTTATACCTATGATGAGTTTTGAGTCTTTCTACTCCCAGAGCCCGGCCATGGGCCAGGTTTGTCTGGTGCTAGCCTGGTCAATCAGGCTGTTGCTGCCCCACATATCCATCAATGCCTGGTTGATCTCTCACTTGGTGAAGATACTTGTCCACTTTTTTCTTGAAGACCTTTACACTTGTTCCAATAGTATTTCTGATATCTTCTGGTAAGATGTCGAGTAATCTGGAGACACCAATGGTGAAACAGTGTTCCCTTATTGTGCCCACTGCAACCCTGCTTTTCACTGGGTTTATTTTGCACTTCCTCCCGTATCTCTCATTCCAGTACAGTTAGCCCTCCATTTTCGCGAGTTCCACTTTCGTAAGCTTCGAACATTCTTGAATGCCCAGCCGTCCAATCATATTTACCAAACAAATGCAAGAAAAAAGTACGGGAAAATTCTTCCCGCCGCGTCCCTACTACTTTCCCTCTTACCCCCTCAACCAGCAGCCCACCAGTCTGCCACTCACTAAGTCATTCTCCAGTTACTGTTTGCATTGGTCGTTTCCAGTTACTCAACCTGTGGCAGAATCTGATTCCTTTGCTAACTCTGAATCTAGTGATGTCAGCAGTGATGCTGGCAGTGAAGAGTTAGAATCCACACACTAGACTCATCATGCCATGCAGTTACACTCCATATAATCAACTCCATTCAACTGTTATAAGTAAATGCATGGCTATCATCACCATCATCATTGTCACTGTCATCATCATCAGCATCATCAACATCACAAGTCGTCAGAGTTCGTCTGCCTAACCTTACGAGTGGTGAGTGTTTTGTTGTTCATTATTAGTTATTAAACTATAACATGTATACACAATATTTTACGATGTTTTCATGTGTTTTATGACTGTTCGTGGTTCAATAGGTTAAGGAAGCAGTATTGTTAGAATCAGTAAATGCTATTATTATATTTTCTTACAGTAAATTTGCACATCAAAATATTTGCGAACGCTACAGAACAGTATTATTATATTTCCCTACATCGTATTTGCACACCAAACATTCTCAAATTTTCAAGATACGCAAGGTTCTTGATCCTCTAACCCTCGCGAATGTGAGGACCTCCTGTATGCTGTTATGGCAGTGCATGCTTGCTGCTTTTTCTAACTTTCAACTGCTTCACTCACTTTCCTCATATTCACTTACCTATCACTGTCAGATACAAAAATGTTTACAGGAGGGTTCTGTTTATACAGCAGGTTAGGTTCCAGGCTTCTGCTGTAAAGCAAATCACCATTTTTTCACTTTTAAATACATGTACCGAGTTCCATTCCTAAGAATAGGTCAGTAAGCAAACTGGTCGTTAAGTGAGGAGCATGATACTGTACTGGTAGTGGAGCATACTGTACTGGTAGTGGAGCGTACTGTACTGGTAGAGGAGCGTACTGTACTGGTAGTGGAGCGTACTGTACTGGTAGTGGAGCGCACTGTACTGGTAGTGGAGCGTACTGTACTGGTAGTGGAGCGTACTGTACTGGTAGTGGAGCGTACTGTACTGGTAGAGGAGCGTACTGTACTGGTAGTGGAGCATACTGTACTGGTAGTGGAGCATACTGTACTGGTAGTGGAGCATACTGTACTGGTAGTGTCAGCATAGTTGCTGATCCCTGTGTTATATAGCATAGCATATAGTATCATCCATGTGCTTTAGATAGGAGATCCCTTTTAGGCCTGTGTCTTTGTGTGACGTCACGGGATGCGCATGTGTACGGTCATACCTCTGCCTCCCTCTCAGTCGGCGTGTAGACCTAGACAGGCAAAGACAGGCAGAGGCTGGGCTCCAATTCCCATCATCACAGTCTGACAATATATGTAACCATCCAACAAGTGTGTCTACCTTCAACCCTCGATATCTCCATTTAAGAACCCCTACGATAGTAGTGGAGCAAACTGTACTGGTAGTGGAGCATACTGTACTGGTAGTGGAGCATACTGTACTGGTAGTGGAGCATACTGTACTGGTAGTGGAGCGTACTGTACTGGTAGTGGAGTGTACTGTACTGGTAGTGGAGCATACTGTACTGGCAGTGGAGCGTACTGTACTGGTAGTGGAGCATACTGTACTGGTAGTGGAGCATACTGTACTGGTAGTGGAGCATACTGTACTGGTAGTGGAGCGTACTGTACTGGTAGTGGAGTGTACTGTACTGGTAGTGGAGCGTACTGTACTGGCAGTGGAGCGTACTGTACTGGCAGTGGAGCGTACTGTACTGGTAGTGGAGCATACTGTACTGGTAGTGGAGCATACTGTACTGGTAGTGGAGCATACTGTACTGGTAGTGGAGCATACTGTACTGGTAGTGGAGCGTACTGTACTGGTAGTGGAGCATACTGTACTGGTAGTGGAGCGTACTGTACTGGTAGTGGAGCGTACTGTACTGGTAGTGGAGCGTACTGTACTGGTAGTGGAGCATACTGTACTGGTAGTGGAGCATACTGTACTGGTAGTGGAGCATACTGTACTGGTAGTGGAGCATACTGTACTGGTAGTGGAGCGTAATGTACTGGTAGTGGAGCGTACTGTACTGGTAGTGGAGCATACTGTACTGGCAGTGGAGAGTACTGTACTGGTAGTGGAGCGTACTGTACTGGTAGTGGAGCATACTGTACTGGCAGTGGAGAGTACTGTACTGGTAGTGGAGCGTACTGTACTGGTAGTGGAGCGTACTGTACTGGTAGTGGAGCGTACTGTACTGGTAGTGGAGCGTACTGTACTGGTAGTGGAGCATACTGTACTGGTAGTGGAGCATACTGTACTGGTAGTGGAGCATACTGTACTGGTAGTGGAGCATACTGTACTGGTAGTGGAGCATACTGTACTGGTAGTGGAGCGTACTGTACTGGTAGTGGAGCATACTGTACTGGTAGGGAAGCATACTGTACTGGTAGTGGAGCATACTGTACTGGTAGTGGAGCATACTGTACTGGTAGTGGAGCATACTGTACTGGTAGTGGAGCATACTGTACTGGTAGTGGAGCGTACTGTACTGGTAGTGGAGCGTACTGTACTGGTGGTGGAGCGTACTGTACTGGTGGTAGAGCTTACTGTACTGGTAGTGGAGCGTACTGTACTGGTAGTGGAGCATACTGTACTGGTAGTGGACCATACTGTACTGGTAGTGGAGCTTACTGTACTGGCAGTGGAGCATACTGTACTGGTAGAGGAGCATACTGTACTGGTAGTGGAGCATACTGTACTGGTAGTGGAGCATACTGTAATGGTAGTGGAGCGTACTGTACTGGTAGTGGAGCATACTGTACTGGTAGTGGAGCATACTGTACTGGTAGTGGAGCGTACTGTACTGGTAGTGGAGCGTACTGTACTGGTAGTGGAGCGTACTGTACTGGTAGTGGAGCATACTGTACTGGTAGTGGAGCATACTGTACTGGTAGTGGAGCATACTGTACTGGTAGTGGAGCATACTGTACTGGTAGTGGAGCATACTGTACTGGTAGTGGAGCATACTGTACTGGTAGTGGAGCATACTGTACTGGTAGTGGAGCATACTGTACTGGTAGTGGAGCATACTGTACTGGTAGTGGAGCATACTGTACTGGTAGTGGAGCGTACTGTACTGGTAGTGGAGCGTACTGTACTGGTAGTGGAGCGTACTGTACTGGTAGTGGAGCGTACTGTACTGGTAGTGGAGCGTACTGTACTGGTAGTGGAGCGTACTGTACTGGTAGTGGAGCGTACTGTACTGGTAGTGGAGCGTACTGTACTGGTAGTGGAGCATACTGTACTGGTAGTGGAGCATACTGTACTGGCAGTGGAGCATACTGTACTGGTAGTGGAGAATACTGTACTGTAGCAGAGCATAATGTATTGGTAGTGGAGCATACTGTACTGGTAGTGGAGCATACCGTACTGGTAGTGGAGTATACTGTACTGGTAGTGGAGCATAAAGTACTGGTAGTGGAGCGTACTGTACTGGTAGTGGATCATACTGTACTGGTAGTGGAGCATACTGTACTGGTAGTGGAGCATACTGTACTGGTAGTGGAGCATACTGTACTGGTAGTGGAGCGAACTGTACTGGTAGTGGAGTGTACTGTACTGGTAGTGGAGCGTACTGTACTGGTAGTGGAGCGTACTGTACTGGTAGTGGAGCGTACTGTACTGGTAGTGGAGCGTACTGTACTGGTAGTGGAGCATACTGTACTGGTAGTGGAGCGTACTGTACTGGTAGTGGAGCGTACTGTACTGGTACTGGAGCGTACTGTACTGGTAGTGGAGCGTACTGTACTGGTAGTGGAGCATACTGTACTGATAGTGGAGCATACTATACTGGTAGTGGAGCGTACTGTACTGGTAGTGGAGCGTACTGTACTGGTAGTGGAGCATACTGTACTGGTAGTGGAGCGTACTGTACTGGTAGTGGAGCGTACTGTACTGGTAGTGGAGCATACTGTACTGGTAGTGGAGCATACTGTACTGGTAGTGGAGCATACTGTATTGTAGTGGAGCATACTGTACTGGTAGTGGAGCATACTGTACTAGTAGTGAAGCATACTGTACTGGTAGTGGAGCATACTGTACTGGTAGTGGAGTACACTGTACTGGTAGTGGAGCATATTGTACTGGTAGTGGAGCATACTGTACTAGTAGTGGAGCATACTGTACTGGTAGTGGAGCATACTGTACTGTAGTGGAGCATACTGTACTGGTAGTGGAGCATACTGTACTGGTATTGAAGCATACTGTACTGGTAGTGGAGCATACTGTACTGGTAGTGGAGCGTACTGTACAGGTAGTGGAGCGTACTGTACTGGTAGTGGAGTGTACTGTACTGGTAGTGGAGCGTACTGTACTGGTAATGGAGCGTACTGTACTGATAGTGGAGTGTACTGTACTGGTAGTGGAGCGTACTGTACTGGTAGTGGAGCGTACTGTACTGGTAGTGGAGCATACTGTACTGGTAGTGGAGCATACTGTACTGGTAGTGGAGCATACTGTACTGGTAGTGGAGCATACTGTACTGGTAGTGGAGCATACTGTATTGGTAGTGGAGCATACTGCACTGGTAGTGGAGCATACTGTACTGGAGCATACTGAACTGGTAGTGGAGCTGGCAGTGGAGCATACTGTACTGGAAGTGGAGCATACTGTACTGGTAGTGGAGCGTACTGTACTGGCAGTGGAGCATACTGTACTGGTAGTGGAGCATACTGTACTGGTAGTGGAGCATACTGTACTGGTAGTGGAGCATACTGTACTGGTAGTGGAGCATACTGTACTGGTAGTGGAGCATACTGTACTGGTAGTGGAGCATACTGTACTGGTAGTGGAGCATACTGTACTGGTAGTGGAGCATACTGTACTGGTAGTGGAGCATACTGTACTGGTAGTGGAGCATACTGTACTGGTAGTGGAGCATACTGTACTGGTAGTGGAGCGTACTGTACTGGTAGTGGAGCGTACTGTACTGGTAGTGGAGCATACTGTACTGGTAGTGGAGCATACTGTACTGGTAGTGGAGCATACTGTACTGGTAGTGGAGTACACTGTACTGGTAGTGGAGCATATTGTACTGGTAGTGGAGCATACTGTACTGGTAGTGGAGCATACTGTACTGGTAGTGGAGCATACTGTACTGGAGCATACTGTACTAACAGTGGAGCATACTGTACTGGCAGTGGAGCATACTGTACTGGAAGTGGAGCATACTGTACAGGCAGTGGAGCGTACTGTACTGGTAGTGGAGGATACTGTACTGGTAGTGGAGCATACTGTACTGGTAGTGGAGCATACTGTACTGGTAGTGGAGCATACTGTACTGGAGCATACTGAACTGGTAGTGGAGTGTACTGTACTGGTAGTGGAGCGTACTGTACTGGTAGTGGAGCATACTGTACTGGTAGTGTAGCATACTGTACTGGTAGTGGAGCGTACTGTACTGGTAGTGGAGCGTACTGTACTGGTAGTGGAGCATACTGTACTGGATGTGGAGCATACTGTACTGGTAGTGGAGCATACTGTACTGGTAGTGGAGCATACTGTACTGGTAGTAGAGCATGCTGTACTGGTAGTGGAGCATACTGTACTGGTAGTGAAGCATACTGTACTGGTAGTGGAGCGTACTGTACTGGTAGTGGAGCGTACTGTACTGGTAGTGGAGCGTACTGTACTGGTAGTGGAGCGTACTGTACTGGCAGTGGAGCGTACTGTCCTGGTAGTGGAGCGTACTGTACTGGTAGTGGAGCGTACTGTACTGGTAGTGGAGCGTACTGTACTGGTAGTGGAGCATACTGTACTGGTAGTGGAGCGTACTGTACTGGTAGTGGAGCATACTGTACTGGTAGTGGAGCATACTGTACTGGTAGTGGAGCATACTGTACTGGTAGTGGAGCATACTGTACTGGTAGTGGAGCATACTGTACTGGTAGTGGAGCGTACTGTACTGGTAGTGGAGTGTACTGTACTGGTAGTGGAGCGTACTGTACTGGTAGTGGAGCGTACTGTACTGGTAGTGGAGCGTACTCTACTGGTAGTGGAGCGTACTGTACTGGTAGTGGAGCATACTGTACTGGTAGTGGAGCATACTGTAGTGGTAGTGGAGCATACTGTACTGGTAGTGGAGCGTACTGTACTGGTAGTGGAGAGTACTGTACTGGTAGTGGAGCGTACTGTACTGGTAGTGGAGCGTACTGTACTGGTAGTGGAGCGTACTGTACTGGTAGTGGAGCGTACTGTACTGGTAGTGGAGCGTACTGTACTGGTAGTGGAACGTACTGTACTGGTAGTGGAGCGTACTGTACTGATAGTGGAGCGTACTGTACTGGTTGTGGAGCGTACTGTACTGGTAGTGGAGCGTAGTGTACTGGTAGTGGAGCATACTGTACTGGTAGTGGAGCGTACTGTACTGGAAGTGGAGCATACTGTACTGGTAATGGAGCATACTGTACTGGTAGTGGAGCGTACTGTACTGGTAGTGGAGCGTACTTTACTTGTAGTGGAGCGTACTGTACTGGAACATAATGTACTGGTAGAGCATACTGTACTGGTAGCGGAGCGTACTGTACTGGTAGTGGAGCATACTGTACTGGTAGTGAAGCATACTGTACTGGTAGGGAAGCATACTGTACTGGTAGTGGAGCATACTGTACTGGTAGTGGAGCATACAGTACTGGTAGTGGAGCATACTGTACTGGTAGTGGAGCGTACTGTACTGGTAGTGGAGCGTACTGTACTGGTAGTGAAGCGTACTGTACTGGTAGTGGAGCATACTGTACTGGTAGTGGAGCATACTGTACTGGTAGTGGAGCATACTGTACTGGTAGTGGAGCATACTGTACTGGTAGTGGAGCATACTGTACTGGTAGTGGAGCATACTGTACTAGTAGTGGAGCATACTGTACTGGCAGTGGAGCATACTGTACTGGAAGTGGTGCGTACTGTACAGGTAGTGGAGCGTACTGTACTGGTAGTGGATACTGTACTGGTAGTGGAGCATACTGTACTGGTAGTGGAGCATACTGTACTGGTAGTAGAGCATACAGTACTGGTAGTGGAGCATACTGTACTGGAGCATACTGAACTGGTAGTGGAGTGTACTGTAATGGTAGTGGAGCGTACTGTACTGGTAGTGGAGCGTACTGTGCTGGTAGTGGAGCATACTGTACTGGTAGTGTAGCATACTGTACTGGTAGTGGAGCGTACTGTACTGGTAGTGGAGCGTACTGTACTGGTAGTGGAGCATACTGTACTGGTAGTGGAGCATACTGTACTGGTAGTGGAGCATACTGTACTGGTAGTGGAGCATACTGTACTGGTAGTGGAGCATACTGTACTGGTAGTGGAGCATACTGTACTGGTAGTGGAGCGTACTGTACTGGTAGTGGAGCGTACTGTACTGGTAGTGGAGCGTACTGTACTGGTAGTGGAGCGTACTGTACTGGTAGTGGAGCGTACTGTACTGGTAGTGGAGCGTACTGTACTGGTAGTGGAGCGTACTGTACTGGTAGTGGAGCGTACTGTACTGGTAGTGGAGCGTACTGTACTGGTAGTGGAGCGTACTGTACTGGTAGTGGAGCATACTGTACTGGTAGTGAAGCGTACTGTACTGGTAGTGGAGCATACTGTACTGGTAGTGGAGCATACTGTACTGGTAGTGGAGCATATTGTACTGGTAGTGGAGCATACTGTACTGGTAGAGGAGCATACTGTACTGGTAGTGGAGCATACTGTACTGGTAGTGGAGCGTACTGTACTGGTAGTGGAGCGTACTGTACTGGTAGTGGAACGTACTGTACTGGTAGTGGAGTGTACTGTACTGGTAGTGGAGCGTACTCTACTGGTAGTGGAGCGTACTGTACTGGTAGTGGAGCTTACTGTACTGGTAGTGGAGCGTACTGTACTGGTAGTGGAGCATACTGTACTGGTAGTGGAGCGTACTGTACTGGTAGTGGAGCATACTGTACTGGTAGTGGAGCGTACTGTACTGGTAGTGGAGCGTACTGTACTGGTAGTGGAGCGTACTGTACTGGTAGTGGAGCGTACTGTACTGGTAGTGGAGCGTACTGTACTGGTAGTGGAGCGTACTGTACTGGTAGTGGAGCGTACTGTACTGGTAGTGGAGCATACTGTACTGGTAGTGGAGCGTACTGTACTGGTAGTGGAGCGTACTGTACTGGTAGTGGAGCGTACTGTACTGGTAGTGGAGCGTACTGTACTGGTAGTGGAGCATACTGTACTGGTAGTGGAGCGTACTGTACTGGTAGTGGAGCATACTGTACTGGTAGTGGAGCATACTGTACTGGTAGTGGAGCATACTGTACTGGTAGTGGAGCATACTGTACTGGTAGTGGAGCGTACTGTACTGGTAGTGGAGAGTACTGTACAGCGTACTGTACTGGTAGAGCATACTGTACTGGTAGTGGAGCGTACTATACTGGTAGTGGAGCATACTGTACTATTAGTGGAGCATACTGTACTGGTAGTGGAGCATACTGTACTGGTAGTGGAGCATACTGTACTGGTAGTGGAGCGTACTGTACTGGTAGTGAAGCATACTGTACTGGTAGGGAAGCATACTGTACTGGTAGTGGAGCATACTGTACTGGTAGTGGAGCATACTGTAGTGGTAGTGGAGCATACTGTACCGGTAGTGGAGCGTACTGTACTGGTAGTGGAGTGTACTGTACTGGTAGTGAAGCGTACTGTACTGGTAGGGAAGCATACTGTACTGGTAGTGGAGCATACTGTACTGGTAGTGGAGCATACTGTACTGGTAGTGGAGCATACTGTACTGGTAGTGGAGCATACTGTACTGGTAGTGGAGCATACTGTACTGGTAGTGGAGCATACTGTACTGGTAGTGGAGCATACTGTACTGGTAGTGGAGCATACTGTACTGGTAGTGGAGCATACTGTACTGGTAGTGGAGCATACTGTACTGGTAGTGGAGCATACTGTACTGGTAGTGGAGCGTACTGTACTGGTAGTGGAGCGTACTGTACTGGTAGTGGAGCATACTGTACTGGTAGTGGAGCGTACTGTACTGGTAGTGGAGCGTACTGTACTGGTAGTGGAGCGTACTGTACTGGTAGTGGAGCATACTGTACTGGTAGTGGAGCGTACTGTACTGGTAGTGGAGCGTACTGTACTGGTAGTGGAGCATACTGTACTGGTAGTGGAGCATACTGTACTGGTAGTGGAGCGTACTGTACTGGTAGTGGAGCATACTGTACTGGTAGTGGAGCATACTGTACTGGTAGTGGAGCGTACTGTACTGGTAGTGGAGCGTACTGTACTGGTAGTGGAGCGTACTGTACTGGTAGTGGAGCATACTGTACTGGTAGTGGAGCATACTGTACTGGTAGTGGAGCGTACTGTACTGGTAGTGGAGCATACTGTACTGGTAGTGGAGCATACTGTACTGGTAGTGGAGCATACTGTACTGGTAGTGGAGCGTACTGTACTGGTAGTGGAGCATACTGTACTGGTAGTGGAGCATACTGTACTGGTAGTGGAGCGTACTGTACTGGTAGTGGAGTGTACTGTACTGGTAGTGGAGCATACTGTACTGGTAGTGGAGCATACTGTACTGGTAGTGGAGCATACTGTACTGGTAGTGGAGCGTACTGTACTGGTAGTGGAGCATACTGTACTGGTAGTGGAGCGTACTGTACTGGTAGTGGAGCGTACTGTACTGGTAGTGGAGCATACTGTACTGGTAGTGGAGCATACTGTACTGGTAGTGGAGCGTACTGTACTGGTAGTGGAGCGTACTGTACTGGTAGTGGAGCGTACTGTACTGGTAGTGGAGCGTACTGTACTGGTAGTGGAGCATACTGTACTGGTAGTGGAGCGTACTGTACTGGTAGTGGAGCATACTGTACTGTACTGGTAGTGGAGCGTACTGTACTGGTAGTGGAGCATACTGTACTGGTAGTGGAGCATACTGTACTGGTAGTGGAGCATACTGTACTGGTAGTGGAGCATACTGTACTGGTAGTGGAGCATACTGTACTGGTAGTGGAGCATACTGTACTGGTAGTGGAGCGTACTGTACTGGTAGTGGAGCGTACTGTACTGGTAGTGGAGCATACTGTACTGGTAGTGGAGCATACTGTACTGGTAGTGGAGCGTACTGTACTGGTAGTGGAGCGTACTGTACTGGTAGTGGAGCGTACTGTACTGGTAGTGGAGCGTACTGTACTGGTAGTGGAGCGTACTGTACTGGTAGTGGAGCGTACTGTACTGGTAGTGGAGCGTACTGTACTGGTAGTGGAGCTTACTGGAGTACTGGTAGTGGAGCGTACTGTACTGGTAGTGGAGCATACTGTACTGGTAGAGGAGCATACTGTACTGGTAGTGGAGCATACTGTACTGGTAGTGGAGCATACTGTACTGGTAGTGGAGCGTACTGTACTGGTAGTGGAGCGTACTGTACTGGTAGTGGAGCGTACTGTACTGGTAGTGGAGCGTACTGTACTGGTAGTGGAGCGTACTGTACTGGTAGTGGAGCGTACTGTACTGGTAGTGGAGCGTACTGTACTGGTAGTGGAGCGTACTGTACTGGTAGTGGAGCGTACTGTACTGGTAGTGGAGCGTACTGTACTGGTAGTGGAGCGTACTGTACTGGTAGTGGAGCGTACTGTACTGGTAGTGGAGCGTACTGTACTGGTAGTGGAGCGTACTGTACTGGTAGTGGAGCGTACTGTACTGGTAGTGGAGCATACTGTACTGGTAGTGGAGCGTACTGTACTGGTAGTGGAGCATACTGTACTGGTAGTGGAGCATACTGTACTGGTAGTGGAGCATACTGTACTGGTAGTGGAGCATACTGTACTGGTAGTGGAGCGTACTGTACTGGTAGTGGAGCATACTGTACTGGTAGTGGAGCATACTGTACTGGTAGTGGAGCATACTGTACTGGTAGTGGAGTACACTGTACTGGTAGTACTGTACTGGTAGTGGAGCATACTGTACTGGTAGTGGAGCGTACTGTACTGGTAGTGGAGCATACTGTACTGGTAGTGGAGCATACTGTACTGGTAGTGGAGCATACTGTACTGGTAGTGGAGCATACTGTACTGGTAGTGGAGCGTACTGTACTGGTAGTGGAGCATACTGTACTGGTAGTGGAGCATACTGTACTGGTAGTGGAGCGTACTGTACTGGTAGTGGAGCGTACTGTACTGGTAGTGGAGCGTACTGTACTGGTAGTGGAGCGTACTGTACTGGTAGTGGAGCGTACTGTACTGGTAGTGGAGCGTACTGTACTGGTAGTGGAGCGTACTGTACTGGTAGTGGAGCATACTGTACTGGTAGTGGAGCATACTGTACTGGTAGTGGAGCATACTGTACTGGTAGTGGAGCATACTGTACTGGCAGTGGAGCATACTGTACTGGTAGTGGAGAATACTGTACTGTAGCAGAGCATAATGTATTGGTAGTGGAGCATACTGTACTGGTAGTGGAGCATACTGTACTGGTAGTGGAGCATACTGTACTGGTAGTGGAGCATACTGTACTGGTAGTGGAGCGTACTGTACTGGTAGTGGAGCGTACTGTACTGGTAGTGGAGCATACTGTACTGGTAGTGGAGCGTACTGTACTGGTAGTGGAGCGTACTGTACTGGTAGTGGAGCGTACTGTACTGGTAGTGGAGCGTACTGTACTGGTAGTGGAGCATACTGTACTGGTAGTGGAGCGTACTGTACTGGTAGTGGAGCGTACTGTACTGGTAGTGGAGCGTACTGTACTGGTAGTGGAGCGTACTGTACTGGTAGTGGAGCGTACTGTACTGGTAGTGGAGCGTACTGTACTGGTAGTGGAGCGTACTGTACTGGTAGTGGAGCGTACTGTACTGGTAGTGGAGCGTACTGTACTGGTAGTGGAGCGTACTGTACTGGTAGTGGAGCGTACTGTACTGGTAGTGGAGCGTACTGTACTGGTAGTGGAGCATACTGTACTGGTAGTGGAGCGTACTGTACTGGTAGTGGAGCGTACTGTACTGGTAGTGGAGCGTACTGTACTGGTAGTGGAGCGTACTGTACTGGTAGTGGAGCATACTGTACTGGTAGTGGAGCATACTGTACTGGTAGTGGAGCGTACTGTACTGGTAGTGGAGTGTACTGTACTGGTAGTGGAGCATACTGTACTGGTAGTGGAGCTGGTAGTGGAGTACTGTACTGGTAGTGGAGCGTACTGTACTGGTAGTGGAGCATACTGTACTGGTAGAGGAGCGTACTGTACTGGTAGTGGAGCGTACTGTACTGGTAGTGGAGCGTACTGTACTGGTAGTGGAGCTGTACTGTACTGGTAGTGGAACATACTGTACTGGTAGTGGAGCATACTGTACTGGTAGTGGAGCGTACTGTACTGGTAGTGGAGCATACTGTACTGGTAGTGGAGCATACTGTACTGGTAGTGGAGCATACTGTACTGGTAGTGGAGCATACTGTACTGGTAGTGGAGCGTACTGTACTGGTAGTGGAGCGTACTGTACTGGTAGTGGAGCATACTGTACTGGTGTACTGGTAGTGGACTGGTAGTGGAGCGTACTGTACTGGTAGTGGAGCATACTGTACTGGTAGTGGAGCGTACTGTACTGGTAGTGGAGCGTACTGTACTGGTAGTGGAGCATACTGTACTGGTAGTGGAGCGTACTGTACTGGTAGTGGAGCATACTGTACTGGAGTACTGTGGAGCGTACTGTACTGGTAGTGGAGCATACTGTACTGGTAGTGGAGCGTATACTGTACTGGTAGTGGAGCATACTGTACTGGTAGTGTACTGTACTGGTAGAGGAGCATACTGTACTGGTAGTGGAGCATACTGTACTGTACTGGTAGTGGAGCGTACTGTACTGGTGGTGGAGCATACTGTACTGGTAGTGGAGCGTACTGTACTGGTAGTGGAGCATACTGTACTGGTAGTGGAGCGTACTGTACTGGTAGTGGAGCGTACTGTACTGGTAGTGGAGCATACTGTACTGGTAGAGGAGCATACTGTACTGGTAGTGGAGCGTACTGTACTGGTAGTGGAGTACTGGTAGTGGAGTACTGTACTGGTAGTGGAGCGTACTGTACTGGTAGTGGAGCATACTGTACTGGTAGTGGAGCGTACTGTACTGGTAGTGGAGCGTACTGTACTGGTAGTGGAGCATACTGTACTGGTAGTGGAGCGTACTGTACTGGTAGTGGAGCGTACTGTACTGGTAGTGGAGCGTACTGTACTGGTAGTGGAGCATACTGTACTGGTAGTGGAGCGTACTGTACTGGTAGTGGAGCATACTGTACTGGTAGTGGTACTGGTAGTGGAGCGTACTGTACTGGTAGTGGAGTACTGTACTGGTAGTGGAGCATACTGTACTGGTAGTGGAGCGTACTGTACTGGTAGTGGAGCATACTGTACTGGTAGTGGAGCATACTGTACTGGTAGTGGAGCGTACTGTACTGGTAGTGGAGCGTACTGTACTGGTAGTGGAGCATACTGTACTGGTAGTGGAGCATACTGTACTGGTAGTGGAGCGTACTGTACTGGTAGTGGAGCGTACTGTACTGGTAGTGGAGCATACTGTACTGGTAGTGGAGCGTACTGTACTGGTAGTGGAGCATACTGTACTGGTAGTGGAGCATACTGTACTGGTAGTGGAGCATACTGTACTGGTAGTGGAGCGTACTGTACTGGTAGTGGAGCGTACTGTACTGGTAGTGGAGCGTACTGTACTGGTAGTGGAGCGTACTGTACTGGTAGTGGAGCGTACTGTACTGGTAGTGGAGCATACTGTACTGGTAGTGGAGCGTACTGTACTGGTAGTGGAGCATACTGTACTGGTAGTGGAGCATACTGTACTGGTAGTGGAGCATACTGTACTGGTAGTGGAGCATACTGTACTGGTAGTGGAGCATACTGTACTGGTAGTGGAGCATACTGTACTGGTAGTGGAGCATACTAAATTGTAGTGAAGCATACTGTACTGGTAGTGGAGCATACTGTACTGGTAGTGGAGCATACTGTACTGGTAGTGGAGCATACTGTACTGGTAGTGGAGCGTACTGTACTGGTAGTGGAGCATACTGTACTGGTAGTGGAGCATACTGTACTGGTAGTACTGTACTGGTAGTGGAACGTACTGTACTGGTAGTGGAGTGTACTGTACTGGTAGTGGAGCGTACTCTACTGGTAGTGGAGCGTACTGTACTGGTAGTGGAGCATACTGTACTGGTAGTGGAGCGTACTGTACTGGTAGTGGAGCATACTGTACTGGTAGTGGAGCGTACTGTACTGGTAGTGGAGTACTGGTAGTGGAGCGTACTGTACTGGTAGTGGAGCGTACTGTACTGGTAGTGAGCATAGTACTGGTAGTACTGTACTGGTAGTGGAGCGTACTGTACTGGTAGTGGAGCATACTGTACTGGTAGTGGAGCGTACTGTACTGGTAGTGGAGTGTACTGTACTGGTAGTGGAACGTACTGTACTGGTAGTGGAGCGTACTGTACTGGTAGTGGAACGTACTGTACTGGTAGTGGAGCATACTGTACTGGTAGTGGAGCATACTGTACTGGTAGTGGAGCATACTGTACTGGTAGTGGAGCATACTGTACTGGTAGTGGAGCATACTGTACTGGTAGTGGAGCATACTGTACTGGTAGTGGAGCATACTGTACTGGTAGTGGAGCATACTGTACTGGTAGTGGAGCATACTGTACTGGTGGTGGAGCATACTGTACTGGTAGTGGTGCATACTGTACTGGTAGTGGAGCATACTGTACTGGTGGTGGAGCATACTGTACTGGTAGTGGAGCATACTGTACTGGTAGTGGAGCATACTGTACTGGTAGTGAAGCATACTGTACTGGTAGTGGAGAGTACTGTACTGGTAGTGGAGAGTACTGTACTGGTAGTGGAGAGTACTGTACTGGTAGTGGAGAGTACTGTACTGGTAGTGGAGAGTACTGTACTGGTAGTGGAGAGTACTGTACTGGTAGTGGAGAGTACTGTACTGGTAGTGGAGCTTACTGTACTGGTAGTGGAGCGTACTGTACTGGTAGTGGAGAGTACTGTACTGGTAGTGGAGAGTACTGTACTGGTAGTGGAGCGTACTGTACTGGTAGTGGAGCATACTGTACTGGTAGTGGAGCTTACTGTACTGGTAGTGGAGCGTACTGTACTGGTAGTGGAGCATACTGTACTGGTAGTGGAGCGTACTGTACTGGTAGTGGAGCATACTGTACTGGTAGTGGAGCATACTGTACTGGTGGTGGAGCATACTGTACTGGTAGTGGAGCATACTGTACTGGTAGTGGAGCATACTGTACTGGTAGTGGAGCATACTGTACTGGTAGTGGAGCGTACTGTACTGGTAGTGGAGCATACTGTACTGGTAGAGGAGCCTACTGTACTGGTAGTGGAGCGAACTGTACTGGTAGTGGAGCGTACTGTACTGGTAGTGGAGCGTACTGTACTGGTAGTGGAGCATACTGTACTGGTAGAGGAGCGTACTGTACTGGTAGTGGAGCGTACCTGTACTGGTGGTGGAGCATACTGTACTGGTAGTGGAGCGTACTGTACTGGTAGTGGAGCATACTGTACTGGTAGTGGAGCGTACTGTACTGGTAGTGGAGCGTACTGTACTGGTAGTGGAGCATACTGTACTGGTAGTGGAGCGTACAGTACTGGTAGTGGAGCGTACTGTACTGGTAGTGGAGCATACTGTACTGGTAGTGGAGCGTACTGTACTGGTAGTGGAGTGTACTGTACTGGTAGTGGAACGTACTGTACTGGTAGTGGAGCGTACTGTACTGGTAGTGGAACGTACTGTACTGGTAGTGGAGCATACTGTACTGGTAGTGGAGCATACTGTACTGGTAGTGGAGCATACTGTACTGGTGGTGGAGCATACTGTACTGGTAGTGGAGCATACTGTACTGGTAGTGGAGCATACTGTACTGGTAGTGAAGCATACTGTACTGGTAGTGGAGCATACTGTACTGGTAGTGGAGCATACTGTACTGGTAGTGGAGCATACTGTACTGGTAGTGGTGCATACTGTACTGGTAGTGGAGCATACTGTACTGGTGGTGGAGCATACTGTACTGGTAGTGGAGCATACTGTACTGGTAGTGGAGCATACTGTACTGGTAGTGAAGCATACTGTACTGGTAGTGGAGAGTACTGTACTGGTAGTGGAGAGTACTGTACTGGTAGTGGAGAGTACTGTACTGGTAGTGGAGAGTACTGTACTGGTAGTGGAGAGTACTGTACTGGTAGTGGAGAGTACTGTACTGGTAGTGGAGAGTACTGTACTGGTAGTGGAGCGTACTGTACTGGTAGTGGAGCGTACTGTACTGGTAGTGGAGAGTACTGTACTGGTAGTGGAGAGTACTGTACTGGTAGTGGAGCGTACTGTACTGGTAGTGGAGCGTACTGTACTGGTAGTGGAGCGTACTGTACTGGTAGTGGAGCGTACTGTACTGGTAGTGGAGCGTACTGTACTGGTAGTGGAGCGTACTGTACTGGTAGTGGAGCGTACTGTACTGGTAGTGGAGCGTACTGTACTGGTAGTGGAGCGTACTGTACTGGTGGTGGAGCGTACTGTACTGGTAGTGGAGCGTACTGTACTGGTAGTGGAGCGTACTGTACTGGTAGTGGAGCGTACTGTACTGGTAGTGGAGCGTACTGTACTGGTGGTGGAGCGTACTGTACTGGTAGTGGAGCGTACTGTACTGGTGGTGGAGCGTACTGTACTGGTGGTGGAGCATACTGTACTGGTAGTGGAGCGTACTGTACTGGTAGTGGAGCGTACTGTACTGGTGGTGGAGCGTACTGTACTGGTGGTGGAGCATACTGTACTGGTAGTGGAGCGTACTGTACTGGTAGTGGAGCGTACTGTACTGGTGGTGGAGCGTACTGTACTGGTAGTGGAGCATACTGTACTGGTAGTGGAGTGTACTGTTCTGGTAGCGGAGCGTACTGTACTGGTGGTGGAGCGTACTGTACTGGTAGTGGAGCGTACTGTACTGGTAGTGGAGCGTACTGTACTGGTGGTGGAGCGTACTGTACTGGTAGTGGAGCATACTGTACTGGTAGTGGAGTGTACTGTACTGGTAGTGGAGCGTACTGTACTGGTGGTGGAGCGTACTCTACTGGTAGTGGAGCATACTGTACTGGTAGTGGAGCGTACTGTACTGGTAGTGGAGCGTACTGTACTGGTGGTGGAGCGTACTGTACTGGTAGTGGAGCGTACTGTACTGGTAGTGGAGCGTACTGTACTGGTAGTGGAGCGTACTGTACTGGTAGTGGAGCGTACTGTACTGGTAGTGGAGCGTACTGTACTGGTAGTGGAGCGTACTGTACTGGAGCATACTGTACTGGTAGTGGAGCATACTGTACTGGTAGTGGAGCGTACTGTACTGGTGGTGGAGCATACTGTACTGGTAGTGGAGCATACTGTACTGGTAGTGGAGCATACTGTACTGGTAGTGGAGCATACTGTACTGGTAGTGGAGCATACTGTACTGGTAGTGGAGCATACTGTACTGGTAGTGGAGCGTACTGTACTGGTGGTGGAGCGTACTGTACTGGTAGTGGAGCGTACTGTACTGGTAGTGGAGCGTACTGTACTGGTAGTGGAGCGTACTGTACTGGTAGTGGAGCGTACTGTACTGGTAGTGGAGCGTACTGTACTGGTAGTGGAGCGTACTGTACTGGTAGTGGAGCGTACTGTACTGGTGGTGGAGCGTACTGTACTGGTAGTGGAGCATACTGTACTGGTAGTGGAGTGTACTGTACTGGTAGTGGAGCGTACTGTACTGGTGGTGGAGCGTACTGTACTGGTAGTGGAGCATACTGTACTGGTAGTGGAGCGTACTGTACTGGTAGTGGAGCGTACTGTACTGGTAGTGGAGCGTACTGTACTGGTAGTGGAGCGTACTGTACTGGTAGTGGAGCGTACTGTACTGGTAGTGGAGCGTACTGTACTGGTAGTGGAGCGTACTGTACTGGTAGTGGAGCGTACTGTACTGGTAGTGGAGCATACTGTACTGGTAGTGGAGCATACTGTACTGGTAGTGGAGCATACTGTACTGTACTGTCGTGGAGCATACTGTACTGGTAGTGGAGCGTACTGTACTGGTGGTGGAGCATACTGTACTGGTAGTGGAGCATACTGTACTGGTAGTGGAGCATACTGTACTGGTAGTGGAGCATACTGTACTGGTAGTGGAGCGTACTGTACTGGTGGTGGAGCGTACTGTACTGGTAGTGGAGCGTACTGTACTGGTAGTGGAGCGTACTGTACTGGTAGTGGAGCGTACTGTACTGGTAGTGGAGCGTACTGTACTGGTAGTGGAGCGTACTGTACTGGTAGTGGAGCGTACTGTACTGGTAGTGAAGCGTACTGTACTGGTAGTGGAGCGTACTGTACTGGTAGTGGAGCGTACTGTACTGGTAGTGGAGCGTACTGTACTGGTAGTGGAGCGTACTGTACTGGTGGTGGAGCGTACTGTACTGGTAGTGGAGCGTACTGTACTGGTAGTGGAGCGTACTGTACTGGTAGTGGAGCGTACTGTACTGGTAGTGGAGCATACTGTACTGGTAGTGGAGCATACTGTACTGGTAGTGGAGCGTACTGTACTGGTAGTGGAGCATACTGTACTGGTAGTGGAGCATACTGTACTGGTAGTGGAGCGTACTGTACTGGTAGTGGAGCGTACTGTACTGGTAGTGGAGCGTACTGTACTGGTAGTGGAGCGTACTGTACTGGTAGTGGAGCGTACTGTACTGGTAGTGGAGTACTGTACTGGTAGTGGAGCATACTGTACTGGTAGTGGAGCGTACTGTACTGGTAGTGGAGCGTACTGTACTGGTAGTGGAGCGTACTGTACTGGTAGTGGAGCATACTGTACTGGTAGTGGAGCGTACTGTACTGGTAGTGGAGCATACTGTACTGGTAGTGGAGCATACTGTACTGGTAGTGGAGCGTACTGTACTGGTAGTGGAGCATACTGTACTGGTAGTGGAGCATACTGTACTGGTAGTGGAGCGTACTGTACTGGTAGTGGAGCATACTGTACTGGTAGTGGAGCATACTGTACTGGTAGTGGAGCGTAGTGTACTGGTAGTGGAGCGTACTTTCCTTATAGTGGAGCGTACTTTCCTTATAGTGGAGCGTACTGTACTGGTAGTGGAGCGTACTGTACTGGTAGTGGAGCGTACTGTACTGGTAGTGGAGCGTACTTTCCTTATAGTGGAGCGTACTTTCCTTATAGTGGAGCGTACTGTACTGGTAGTGGAGCGTACTGTACTGGTAGTGGAGCGTACTGTACTGGTAGTGGAGCGTACTGTACTGGTAGTGGAGCGTACTGTACTGGTAGTGGAGCGTACTGTACTGGTAGTGGAGCATACTGTACTGGTAGTGGAGCATACTGTACTGGTAGTGGAGCGTACTGTACTGGTAGTGGAGCATACTGTACTGGTAGTGGAGCATACTGTACTGGTAGTGGAGCGTACTGTACTGGTAGTGGAGCATACTGTACTGGTAGTGGAGCATACTGTACTGGTAGTGGAGCGTAGTGTACTGGTAGTGGAGCGTACTTTCCTTATAGTGGAGCGTACTTTCCTTATAGTGGAGCATACTGTACTGGTAGTGGAGCGTAGTGTACTGGTAGTGGAGCGTACTTTCCTTATAGTGGAGCGTACTTTCCTTATAGTGGAGCGTACTGTACTGGTAGTGGAGCGTACTGTACTGGTAGTGGAGCGTACTGTACTGGTAGTGGAGCGTACTGTACTGGTAGTGGAGCGTACTGTACTGGTAGTGGAGCGTACTGTACTGGTAGTGGAGCATACTGTACTGGTAGTGGAGCATACTGTACTGGTAGTGGAGCGTACTGTACTGGTAGTGGAGCATACTGTACTGGTAGTGGAGCATACTGTACTGGTAGTGGAGCGTACTGTACTGGTAGTGGAGCATACTGTACTGGTAGTGGAGCATACTGTACTGGTAGTGGAGCGTACTGTACTGGTAGTGGAGCGTACTGTACTGGTAGTGGAGCGTACTGTACTGGTAGTGGAGCGTACTGTACTGGTAGTGGAGCGTACTGTACTGGTACTGGAGCATACTGTACTGGTAGTGGAGCGTACTGTACTGGTAGTGGAGCGTACTGTACTGGTACTGGAGCATACTGTACTGGTAGTGGAGCGTACTGTACTGGTAGTGGAGCGTACTGTACTGGTAGTGGAGCATACTGTACTGGTAGTGGAGCATACTGTACTGGTAGTGGAGCGTACTGTACTGGTACTGGAGCATACTGTACTGGTAGTGGAGCGTACTGTACTGGTAGTGGAGCGTACTGTACTGGTAGTGGAGAGTACTGTACTGGTAGTGGAGCGTACTGTACTGGTAGTGGAGCGTACTGTACTGGTAGTGGAGCGTACTGTACTGGTACTGGAGCATACTGTACTGGTAGTGGAGCATACTGTACTGGTAGTGGAGCATACTGTACTGGTAGTGGAGCATACTGTACTGGTAGTGGAGCGTACTGTACTGGTAGTGGAGCGTACTGTACTGGTAGTGGAGCATACTGTACTGGTAGTGGAGCGTACTGTACTGGTAGTGGAGCATACTGTACTGGTAGTGGAGCATACTGTACTGGTAGAGGAGCGTACTGTACTGGTAGTGGAGCGTACTGTACTGGTAGTGGAGCGTACTGTACTGGTAGTGGAGCGTACTGTACTGGTAGTGGAGCGTACTGTACTGGTAGTGGAGCGTACTGTACTGGTAGTGGAGCGTACTGTACTGGTAGTGGAGCGTACTGTACTGGTAGTGGAGCGTACTGTACTGGTAGTGGAGCGTACTGTACCGGTACTGGAGCATACTGTACTGGTAGTGGAGCATACTGTACTGGTAGTGGAGCATACTGTACTGGTAGTGGAGCATACTGTACTGGTAGTGGAGCATACTGTACTGGTAGTGGAGCGTACTGTACTGGTAGTGGAGCATACTGTACTGGTAGTGGAGCATACTGTACTGGTAGTGGAGCGTACTGTACTGGTAGTGGAGCGTACTGTACTGGTAGTGGAGCGTACTGTACTGGTAGTGGAGCGTACTGTACTGGTAGTGGAGCGTACTGTACTGGTAGTGGAGCGTACTGTACTGGTACTGGAGCATACTGTACTGGTAGTGGAGCGTACTGTACTGGTAGTGGAGCGTACTGTACTGGTAGTGGAGCGTACTGTACTGGTAGTGGAGCGTACTGTACTGGTAGTGGAGCGTACTGTACTGGTAGTGGAGCGTACTGTACTGGTACTGGAGCATACTGTACTGGTAGTGGAGCGTACTGTACTGGTAGTGGAGCGTACTGTGCTGGTAGTGGAGCGTACTGTACTGGTAGTGGAGCGTACTGTACTGGTAGTGGAGCGTACTGTACTGGTAGTGGAGCGTACTGTACTGGTACTGGAGCATACTGTACTGGTAGTGGAGCATACTGTACTGGTAGTGGAGCGTACTGTACTGGTACTGGAGCATACTGTACTGGTAGTGGAGCATACTGTACTGGTAGTGGAGCGTACTGTACTGGTACTGGAGCATACTGTACTGGTAGTGGAGCATACTGTACTGGTAGTGGAGCGTACTGTACTGGTACTGGAGCATACTGTACTGGTAGTGGAGCATACTGTACTGGTAGTGGGTTTGTGTCGACTATCTTTAGGTATTGTTTTAATGTCACCTTTACACCATTTATAACATTTTTAGTATATTTTTAAATGTCTGTATAGTAGTGTACTGTATACTGTAATAAACAGAATAGAAGAAACCAGCTTTAATATACATTACTTAGGTTTCCATACTGGTCAGGGAGCTGGTCGTAAGTCCGAGCAGTCGTTAAACAAGTTGGTCGTTAAGTGAGAAGTGTGTACATATAAATGCCTGATAACATGTTTACACATATCCAATAACATAACAAAAAAGTAAAATGCATATAACGTACACTCATTACAGCTTCTCCTCACTTAGCAACGTACTCGTTTACTGACGCCTTCAACTTACGATAGGCTCTCTGACCAATATACAGTGGACTCCCGCGTTTCAGCGGCTGCGACTTTCATAAAATCCGAGTTTCGTCTGGTACATGTCCAAGCAGCATCCCAGCGTCAGCGCGCACACAAAGCCAGTCTCCTGCACCATTCACACTCAGTGTGCCATTGTTTATCAGCGAGTGACCATCATTACACGTGTTCACATGTTACATTTCGTAATATTCCATTTTTTTATGCTTCCAATTGCTAAATATGTCACCATGCACCCAAAAGAATGCTAGTGCCAGCCCATTGGGAAAGAAAGTGAGAAACACGATTGAATTAAAGAAATCATTGAAAAATGTGAAAGTGTAGTGTGTGTGTTTCAGTGCTTGCCAGGATGTATGGCAAACACCATTCAACAATCACTTCAATTGTGGTAAACGGAGAGGAAATCAAGGAAGCTGTTGTTGCAAAAGGAGTAGATACGCTGACAAAACAGAGATCGCAAATACGTACTCGAAAAAGTGGATAGGTTACTGTTGATGTGGATTACCCAAAAACAGTTAGCAGGAGATCGTGCTATGCAGTTGATAATTTGTGAAAAAGCAAGGCAGTTGCATGACAATCTCGTAAAGAAAATGCCTGCAATGAGTGCTGAATTTGTGATTTTAAGGCCAGCAAAGGCTGGTTTCAGAGATTTAACCCCTTCAGGGTCCAAGGCCAAAATCTGAAGTGGTGCTCCAGTGTTCAAGAAATTTAAAAAAAAAAAAAAAAAAAAAATTATTTTTCTTACAGAATTAAAGAGCATCATATTTTTGTGAAGGTAATAAGAAAAAAAAAATTCTGATCAGCACTTACCGAGATACAGTGCCAAGAAGTTTGTCCAAAATGATGTGGTGGCAGCAACATCGACGAATTCCACATACGCGCATTACTTTATTTAGCGGTTTTTGTAGTTTTTTCTTTTCTTTTCTAATTTTTTTCTTTTCCTACTAACACTTGGGGCCTGAGAGACCAATACTGTATATAATGTATATATATAAACTCACTGTATTGAACACAATAACCGCACTAAAGTTATTATCATATTATTGTTTACCACTGTTGATTATTACAATACACATGCACAAATCTTGTATAATACTAATGTTCTATCATATATTTACATATTTACAATCACTGGACATGGTTTTAGAACTGCTGGAGCTTGTGGAACTCCTTGAAACAAGGCACCATACACAGAGGCACCTTACATTCCTCACACATAAACCGAGTGTTTTTGCGTCTTTGTTGCCGTCGTTTTCTTTGTGCACAGACGATGCATCTCTTCTGAGCAAATTTCTTCTGAGTTGAAGGAAGCTGTATTATGAAATGATCACTTTCCCTCCTCAAACGCTTCGGTATATCCTGAGTAATTTGAGGACCTTGTTGTATAGCAGGTGTTCTTACCTGGTACTTCATTATGAGTTGTCTGACAACAGACAAACAAAATTCACCATACGGTGGTCTGTTGCCAGTCTTTATTTGGTATATATTATATGCATTGAGCATTGAAATGTCCATGAGATGGAAGAAAAGTTTCATGTACCACTTGCAACTCTTACGAACACAATCAACAAAACCAATCTGCATGTCACATTTGTCAACCAAGCGCATGTTTTGTGTATAATCAATCACTGTCAGTGGTTTTCGAATACGTTCATTAGTCACTCGATCAACTTTGCCACTGTCTTGCATTTCATTACGGTGAATGGTTGTCAACAATGTGACATCTCGTTTGTCATGCCACTGTAATGCCATGATGTTATTGGCAGTAAACACCTGCACGTCATCACCATGAGCACCTGCGTTGAGCCTGGGCATATGTTTACGATTAGAACGCACTGTGCCACACACATCTGTCTTGTTCACTCGCATGAAATCACTGAGTAATGGGCTTGTGTACCAGTTATCGGTATATAATGTATGCCCCTTACCAAGATAAGGTGCCATCATGCTTCTCACTACGTCACCTGAGATACCCAATAACATCTTGGTATCTTTCAATGTTTTACTTCCCGTGTATACAACAATATCCAACACCAGGCCACTGTCACAGTCACAGAGTACAAACAGTTTTATACCAAAGCGTTTCCTCTTGCTCGGTATATACTACTTGAATGGCAGTCTACCTTTGAACAAAATCAAAGACTCGTCAATTACAAGATTCTTGAATTGATAAAAGTATATGCTGAATTTTTTTTTGAGATACATGAAAACATTTCTAATCTTGTATAACCTGTCACTTCTGTCAGGCTTGGTTTTGTCAGAAAAGTGCAACATACATAAAAGTAAGATAAACCTATTCACTGGGATGATTTCACTGAAGACCGGGGTAGAAATTAGCCGATCTGTGGACCAGTATGCTTTTATATTATGCTTATAGACATGAGGCATAAGCATTTTGCTGCAAAAAGCAAATATATTTCTGCAACAGTCGTCTCTTTCCACCTGTGTAGTCTTGACTGTGGTGATATGATCGTATTTGCCATGGTGTACTCAAAATACTTATTACTTTCCCTGACAATAGTTTCCATCAATGGCTGGTCAAAGAATAATTCAAAGAATTCCAGTTCATTGGCCGTGGTTCCAAGGGGACAAGTAGGTAGAATTCCACTTTGAGAGTCATCAAAGTGGTGGGGCTTGAGAACAAAATTGGGATTTTGCTGCCAATCCCAGATACGGTTTGCTGGTGAATACTGGACATCATAGGCTGGTTGTGCGGGTGGTTGTGGTTGTGGTGGGCTGGTGGCTGATGCTCCGCTTTGTCCTTGAACTGAGTCAGCAGCGTGGGTCCCTGCCTGGGCTGGTGAGTCACGCATGGTGGTGCCACTACCATCACCACTATCACCATCTACTGATGCCTGTGGTCTATCCATGCCAAGTGTAGCCACATCATCCTCACTATCACTATCTAAACCTGGTGTAGGGCCACGGGATGTACTCCTTCCCCTGGGCACAGCATAGGGTACACTACCCGAGCGCATGTGGCGGTGCACATACCGATGCTTCACTGGTGAATATGATTCCTCACTATCACTACTCGAATGATCGTCAAGCGCAATAAAATCACAACCCACGTCACCATCATCATCATTACTGAAGTCAGAGGCCTGGCCACGCGAAAATATTAGTTTTCTCTTGCGTTGAGGTACAACCGACCGTGAGTCACGAGTGCCCACACCAGAGGTAGAAGGTTGAGGATCGTCAGGGTTTTCTGCACTATTATCGATATCCTGGTTATTCCTTTCGGTCACTAACTGATCAAAGCCAAAGAATTCGTCTTCATTTCCACTACCATCAGTGTCAGAACTATCAGATAGGAAGAGGAGAGTCCCAATTTTCCGGGGAGTGAGAGCTGACTTGCGACGAGGCATGGTGAACAAGGGTAACTGAGCCGGCGTTCCCACAATGCTATGCGGGTGCCTAGATTTTTTGTTTATGGCGCACACCCACCACACAGACCCGTTCTCTCACATGTAGGCCTATGAGCGCTTTTGCGCTAAATTTGACGGCGCTAGAATTTTGGCATAGATCTACGGTTTGGACACTCAAGGTGAAGCCGTAGATCTACAGGACGGACCCTGAAAGGGTTAAAAAGCGTAGTGGCATACACAGTGTGGTAAGGCATGGTGAGGCTGCCAGTTCTGACAAAAATGAACCTGAAAAATATGTTCAGTAATTCAAGGGGTACATAAAGGCTGAACAATTCAAACCCTAACAAGTGTTTAATTGTGATGAAACAAGCCCGTTTTGGAAGAAAATGCCAAACAGGACCTACATCATGCAGTAGGAAACGGCACTGCCAGGACACAAGCCTATGAAAGACAAGCTAACTCTCATGTTTTGTAGTAATGCTAGTGGGGATTACAATGTAAAGCCTTTGTTGGTGTATCACTCTGAAAATCCCAGTGTGTTCAAGAAAAACTAACAGTAAGACTAACAGTAAGGCATGGGTCACGAGAGAAATTTTCCCTGATTGGTTTCCTTGATGGATACACAAATAACCCGCACATAAAAGAGAGAAGCTTACGACACGTTTGGACCATTGACAAAGTCAATGGTCCAAGTCGGACCGAAACGTGTCGTAAGCTTCTCTCTTTTATGTGCGGGTTATTTGTGTATCGTTCCAGTCACGGTATTGTGCCTTTTTGTTATTTATTTCCTTGATGGAATTTGTGCATGGGGCTCAACAACAATAAACCATCTCAGACCATTAATTACCCAACAAAAGGCTGCAGTCAGAATGATAACAAATTCCCACTACAGCCAGCACACTCCACCAATATTCAAAACACTAAACCTACTCACCATAAAAAACATCCATACTTATTACTGCACCTATTACATACATAGAACACTTAACTCTGATATTAACCCTCCCCTCAAACGTCTCCTTACCAACCTCAACAGAACACATGACCATAACACAAGGCACAGATCACTCTTTGATGTTCCTCGTGTCCATCTCAAGCTATGCAAAAACTCAATGCACATAAAAGGCCCTAAAATCTGGAATTCATTACCTGTAAATATAAAAGAAACACTGCCTGTTTATAAATTCAAGTCTCTTCTCAAAAATCACTTACTCATCCACAACCAAATAAATACTGAATAATTGTACCTTAAAAATTGTATCTCATAAATGTTTCTCATAATTGTATCTCATAAATGTTTAACCTGATACCCAATCAAACTTTGTTATTTTTTAATTACATTACCTAACAGAATACTCCATTCTACTGAATACACAGCAATACAGTAAATGACCATATGACTTGTCTTTGTAATACTCATTTGTGCTTAATTGTTATCTGTTTACAATAATGTTTTACCACTGAATATTTTATATATGTATGCACTTGATTTCTCATTATATTCTGTATTTTTTCTTTTTTTTTCAACAAGTCGGCCGTCTCCCACCGAGGCAGGGTGACCCAAAGACAAAGAAAATCCCCAAAAAGAAAATACTTTCATCATCATTCAACACTTTCACCTCACTCACACATAATCACTGTTTTTGCAGAGGTGCCCAGAATACAACAGTTTAGAAGTATATACGTATAAAAATACACAACATCTCTCTCCAAACTGCCAATATCCCAAACCCCTTCTTTCTTTTTGGGTCACCCTGCCTCGGTGGGAGACGGCAAACTTCTTAAAAAAAAAAAATCATATATTTTTGGGTGTCTGGAACGGATTAATTGGATTTACATTATTTCTTGTGGGGAAAATGGTTTCGCCATTTGTCAATTTTGACTTTCAGCAGACTCTCTGGAACGGATAAATCACGAAACTTGGGGGTCCACTGTACATACCTAAATAATGTACAGTGGACCCCCGGTTAACGATATTTTTTCACTCCATAAGTATGTTCAGGTGCCAGTACTGACCGAATTTATTCCCATAAGGAATATTGTGAAGTAGATTAGTCCATTTCAGACCCCCAAACATACAAATACAAACGCACTTACATAAATACACTTACATAATTGGTCGCATTCGGAGGTAATCGTTATGCGAGGGTCCACTGTATATTAGAGTAGAATATCTCTATTTATTACAAAATACAGTACATTACTATATAAGCATTTAAGAGTACAGTGGACCCCCGGTTCGTGAAGCCATCGGTATTCGATAAATCCGCTATCCAAAGCATTATATCGCAAATAATTTGCCTCGGTTCCCGTTACAAAACCCGGAATGCGATACGATTCATATGAGACATGTCCAGTGTTTACAAGCCAGCAAGTGTGCGCGCATCTAAGGATACATTCGGTACATTCCATATAATCCATATTATCACTGTTTTTGGTGCTTGTTTCTGCAAAATAAGTCACCATGGGCCCCAAGAAAGCTTCTAGTGCCAACCCATCGAGACCAAGGGTGCTAATGACTATTGAAATTAAGGAAATGTGTGCAAAGTGGCTTGAAGTGCAAACTTTTTTGATGAAAATCACCCTGACACAGCTACTGCAAGCCGTGTTGGCAACCTGTACACTGACAATGTTGTGAACCACTTTAGGAAAGTCATAAAGGAACGAGAGGTACAGGCCTCTATGGACAGATATGTTGTGCGACAGAAGTCCAATGACTCTGAAGCTGGTCCTAGTGGCATTAAAAGAAGAAGGAAAGTAACCCCGGAAAAGGACTTGCTACCTCAAGTCCTAATGCAGGGGGATTCCCCTTCTAAACATTAAAAACTTCGACACTCTCCTCTCCTCCCATCCCATCAATCATCACCAGATCTTCATTAAAGGTAAGTGTCAATTATTCTATTGTTATTATTGTTATTGTAATTATTATATTGCATTAAACTTAATATATCATGTGGTAAAAGTTTTTATTTTCATACTTTTGGGTGTCTTGCACGGATTAATTTGATTTCCATTATTTCTTATGGGGAAAATTTATTTGCTTTCCGATAATTTTGGTTTACGATGAGCTCTCAGGAATGGATTAATATCGTGAACCAGGGGTCCACTGTATACCAGAAATGTTATAAATGGGGCCAAGGTGACATTAAAACAATATCAAAGTTGACTGATACAAACTCACTACCATTATAGTATGCTCCTCGATTAGCGATGAATTTGTTTACCAAGGTGGTCTTAGGAATGGAATTTTATTGCTAAGTGAGGAGAGGCTGTACTTACCATAAAAATATTTTTGACCTTAACCCTTTGAGGGTCCAAGTCGTAAATCTATGTCTTGTCCACAGGGTCCAAGAATTAAAAAAAAAAAAAAATGATTTTTTCTTATGAAATGGTTGAGAATCTTTTTTCTGAAGGTTATAATGCAAAATGTACAAAATTTGATGGAAACTTGACGAAATTACACTATCTCGAATTTTACTGCATCAGCAATATTTACGCATCAACGATTTTGCCCACTTTGACTCCTAGTTTAAATCAATTACATAATTACAGTTGATCGAATTCTTAGTTATTTCACTAGCATTACTTCTATTTTGTCACTTGAGCACAAGAAACTGCCCAATTAACTATTTCAACTACCCAATAAAGTGATCAGAAATTGGTAATTTGGCCAATTTCACACAAAGTTCAAAATATTCCAATTTCAAAATAGGGTCCAGAATAAACAATGAGGGTATTCCTGGCACTAAAACAACATTTTCTGTTTATTAGTTATGTTTCCAGGCTAAACAGATGAATTTCATTTTTAGTTTTTATTACATAAAGAATTTTTATACACACCAAAAAATAGAAGATTTACTGTTATGCAATATTGTAATAATTGTATAAATATTATCAGCGCATTTGTAAACATATATTAGACATACCAGTTGATGTATATTGGAAGTGTGACGTCATTTGTTTACTCCTGAACATCGGCAAATATCGAACATTTACACTACTTTGAGGTCAATTTCAAGCTATTTTCAGTATTAAAACCAATCAAAATCATCTCTGCTTCTGTAATATATTTTCCGATCTATCAAATGAGACCAAGAAACAGAGAATACAAACGTACAAACCATACGAAAATACACATCAAAGTCAGTGTTTTAATCCAAAAACACTGTCGCAAATTTTTTTTTTCTCATTGTGCACTGTGTGCTACAGGATTTGTATTATATGGCACACACTTACCATATACAGTGGACCCTCGGTTAACGATGTTAATCCGTTCCAGAGAGCTTGTCTTTAACTGATTCTGTTGTTAGCTGAATTAATTTTCCCCATAAGAAATAACGGAAATCCAATTAATCTGTTCCAGACATCCAAAAGTATTAAACAAAATATAATTTTTTTACATGAAATATATATATCCCTACACAGAAAACAATGAGACATGCAGAATAAACAACACTAAAATGACACTTACCTTTATTGAAGACTTATTAATGAGTGATGAGATGGGAGGAGGGGAAAGGATAGAGGTGTACTATTATTTGGAAGGGGAATCCCCTTCCATGAAGACTTCAGGTACCAAGTCCATTTCCAGGGTTATTTCCCTTCTTTGCTTTTTAATGCCAGTAGGACCAGCTTAATTGAGAGTCACTGCACACCTGTTGCACTAAATATCTGTCCAGCAAGCTCTGTTTCTGGCATCTCTTTAAAATTTCCCTAAAATGGGAAACAACACACACACAGAAGAGAGGAGCTTACGACGACGTTTAAGTCCGACTTGGAGAATTTACAAAGTCACACTAATGAGAAGTAGAGCAGGACGAGTTTATATAGGTATATATAGGTATATAGGTATATGTAGGTTGGTAGACAGCAACCACCCAGGGAGGTACTACCGTCCTGCCAAGTGAGTGTAAAACGTAAGCCTGTAATTGTTTTACATGATGGTAGGATTGCTGGTGACTTTTGTCTGTCTCATAAATATGCAAGATTACAGGTACGTCTTGCTACTTCTACTTACACTTAGGTCACACTACACATACATGGACACGTTTATTTATACACACTCATCTGAGTTTTCTTTGATTTTATCTTAATAGTTCTTGGTCTTATTACTTTTCCTTTTATATCCATGGGGAAGTGGAATAAGAATCTTTCCTCCGTAAGCCATGCGTGTTGTAAAAGTCAACTAAAATGCCGGGAACAATGGGCTAGTAACCCCTTTTCCTGTAAAGATTACTAAAAAGAATAAGAAGAAGAAAATTGTCAAAGTGGGAAGTCTGAATGTGCGTGGATGTTGTGCAAATGATAAGAAAGAGACGATTGTGGATGTTATGAATGAGAAGAAACTGGATGTCCTGGCTTTAAGTGAAACAAAGCTGAAGGGGGTGGGAGAGTTTCAATGGAGAGGAATAAATGGGATTAGGTCAGGGGTTTCAAATAGAGTTAGAGCTAAAGAAGGAGTAGCAATAATGTTGAAGGATAAGCTATGGCAGGAAAAGAGGGACTACAAATGTATAAATTCAAGGATTATGTGGAGTAAAATAAAGATTGGATGTGAAAAGTGGGTTATAGTAAGCGTGTATGCACCTGGAGAAGAGAGAAGTGTAGAGGACAGAGAGAGATTCTGGGAAATGTTGAGTGAATGCGTGGGGAGTTTTGAATCAAGTGTGAGAGTAATGGTGGTTGGGGATTTCAATGCTAAAGTGGGTAAAAATGTTATGGAGGGAGTAGTAGGTAATTTTGGGGTGCCAGGGGTAAATGTAAATGGGGAGCCTTTAATTGAGCTATGTGTAGAAAGAAATTTGGTAATAAGTAATACATATTTTATGAAAAAGAGGATAAATAAATATACAAGGTATGATGTAGCACGTAATGAAAGTAGTTTGTTAGATTATGTATTGGTGGATAAAAGGTTGATGGGTAGGCTCCAGGATGTACATGTTTATAGAGGGGAAACTGATATATCGGATCATTATTTAGTTGTAGCTACAGTTAGAGTAAGAGGTAGATGGGAAAAGAGGAAGGTGGCAACAACAAGTAAGAGGGAGGTGAAAGTGTATAAACTAAGGGAGGAGGAAGTTCGGGCGAGATATAAGCGACTATTGGCAGAAAGGTGGGCTAGTGCAAAGAAGAGTAGTGGGGGGGTTGAAGAGGGTTGGAATAGTTTTAAAAATGCAGTATTAGAATGTGGGGCAGAAGTTTGTGGTTATAGGAGGGTGGGGGCAGGAGGAAAGAGGAGTGATTGGTGGAATGATGAAGTAAAGGGTGTGATAAAAGAGAAAAAGGTAGCTTACGAGAGGTTTTTACAAAGCAGAAGTGTTATAAGAAGAGCAGAGTATATGGAGAGTAAAAGAAAGGTGAAGAGAGTGGTGAGAGAGTGCAAAAGGAGAGCAGATGAAAGAGTGGGAGAGGCACTGTCAAGAAATTTTAATGAAAATAAGAAAAAATTTTGGAGTGAGTTAAACAAGTTAAGAAAGCCTAGGGAAAGTATGGATTTGTCAGTTAAAAACAGAGTAGGGGAGTTAGTAGATGGGGAGAGGGAGGTATTAGGTAGATGGCGAGAATATTTTGAGGAACTTTTAAATGTTAAGGAAGAAAGGGAGGCGGTAATTTCATGCACTGGCCAGGGAGGTATACCATCTTTTAGGAGTGAAGAAGAGCAGACTGTAAGTGTGGTGGAGGTACGTGAGGCATTACGTCCATCCAGCCATCCAGCCATCCAGTGGCTGGCTGGATGGCGAAACGTCCACAACAAAGACAACCAGACGCCGCACATGTGTCTTAATTTCAACAGTAGTTGTAGTAGAAGAAGAAGAGGTAGTAGTAGTGGTAGCGGAAGAAGTGGGAAAAAAGGAAGACGAGCCAGTCAAATACAAAGGAAGGGGAGCACTGCATGAGAGCTAGATACCCACAGAGGGAGAGCAAGCGCACAGAGGTGCGTGAAAGGGGAAGTGGTGAAATAAAATAAATGAAGAAGGAATAGAAACATGAGACAGGAGAGAGAAAGACAACCCAGAGGAGAAAAGGAGAGAGGAAAGGGGAAGAGGAAGAAGAAAAAGATAAAGAAAAAGTGAGGATTCTGGTTAAGTCACGGGTGTTCTGAAGTTTGGAGCATTTTACAATGTAGTGGGAGAGGAAGGCATCTACAGAGACGAAGCCAGGGCTAAGGTTCATACAAGGAAAGTTGTGTATTAGAGAGGATTGAACTAGACGGCGAATGTTCGAGTTGGAAGTAGGGAAGACAGTTTTAGCAGAAGACCAGTCAATAGGATGGCTATGATCTCTGACGTGACAGAAAAGAGCATTGTTAGTGTCGGCAAGCCTAACACTATTTTTGTGCTCCCTAAGTCTGTCAGAAAGAGATCGACCAGTTTCTCTGAAGTATTGAAGAGGACAGGAGGAGCAAGAAATAGAGTAGACACCAGGAACATCTGTAGAGGGAGGAGAGGTATGAACGAGATTAGTGCGAAGAGTGTTAGTCTGGCGGAAGGTAAGCTTAATGTCTAAGGGACGGAGAAAATTGTTGAGATTAGAAAGACCGGAAATGTAGGGAAGGCAGAGGATAGAAGAGTTCCCATGAGTAGAGAGTTTGGGAGAGAAGAAATTGCGTTTAGCACGTGAGAGGGCAGAGTCTATGAAATGGGAAGGGTAGCCAAGACGGGAGAACGAATTGTGAAGAGTGGAAATTTCTGCTGGAAGGAACTGAGGATCACAGATGCGGAGGGCACGGAGAAAGAGGGAGATAAGAACACTTTTCTTGACAGGGGAAGCATGATAGGAAAAGTAGTGAATGTACATGCCACTGTGCATAGGTTTACGGTAAACGGAAAAGGAAAAACCTGTATCTGAGCGGTGGACATGAACATCAAGGAAAGGAAGTAAGGAATTAGATTCCCATTTAGCTTTAAACTTAATGGAAGGGGCAAGATTATTAAGAGCTTCAAGAAAAGGTTGGAAGAGACTGGAGTCATGAGGCCACAGAAATTAAGACACATGTGTGGCGTCTGGTTGTCTTTGTTGTGGACGTTTCGCCATCCAGTGGCTGGCTGGATGGCGAAGCGTCTACGATGGGGATACCCGGGTGTTGTGCGTGTGTCTTAGTTTCATCCTGTTGGTATTATATACAATTCTTGTACTACTACTACTACTACTACCACTACTACTACTACCACCTCTTCCTGCCTATATATAGCCGTCCTGCTCCACCTCTGTTAGTGTGACTTTGTCAATGGTCCAAGTCGGACCGAAACGTTGTCGTTAGCTTCTCTCTTGTATGTGCGGGTTATTTGCGTAGAGTAAGAGGTAGATGGGAAAGAGGAAGGTGGCAACAACAAGTAAGAGGGAGGTGAAAGTGTATAAACTAAGGGAGGAGGAAGTTCGGGTGAGATATAAGCGACTATTGGCAGAAAGGTGGGCTAGTGTAAAGATGAGTAGTGGGGGGGTTGAAGAGGGTTGGAATAGTTTTAAAAATGCAGTATTAGAATGTGGGGCAGAAGTTTGTGGTTATAGGAGGGTGGGGGCAGGATAAAAGAGGAGTGATTGGTGGAATGATGTAGTAAAGGGTGTGATAAAAGAGAAAAAGGTAGCTTATGAGAGGTTTTTACAAAGCAGAAGTGTTATAAGAAGAGCAGAGTATATGGAGAGTAAAAGAAAGGTAAAGAGAGTGGTGAGAGAGTGCGAAAGGAGACCAGATGATAGAGTGGGAGAGGCACTGTCAAGAAATTTCAATGAAAATAAGAAAAAATTTTGGAGTGAGTTAAATAAGTTAAGAAAGCCTAGGGAAAGTATGGATTTGTCAGTTAAAAACAGAGTAGGGGAGTTAGTAGATGGGGAGATGGAGGTATTAGGTAGATGGCGAGAATATTTTGAGGAACTTTTAAATGTTAAGGAAGAAACAGAGGCAGTAATTTCATGCACTGGTCAGGGAGGTATACAATCTTTTAGGAGTGAAGAAGAGCAGAATGTAAGTGTGGGGGAGGTACGTGAGGCATTACGTAAAATGAAAGGGGGTAAAGCAGCTGGAACTGATGGGATCATGACAGAAATGTTAAAAGCAGGGGGAGATATAGTGTTGGAGTGGTTGGTACTTTTGTTTAATAAATGTTTGAAAGAGGGGAAGGTACCTAGGGATTGGCAGAGAGCATGTATAGTCCCTTTATATAAAGGGAAAGGGGACAAAAGAGACTGTAAAAATTATAGAGGAATAAGTTTACTGAGTATACCAGGAAAAGTGTACGGTAGGGTTATAATTGAAAGAATTAGAGGTAAGACAGAATGTAGGATTGTGGATGAGCAAGGAGGTTTCAGAGTGGGTAGGGGATGTGTAGATCAAGTGTTTACATTGAAGCATATATGTGAACAGTATTTAGATAAAGGTAGGGAAGTTTTTATTGTATTTATGGATTTAGAAAAGGCATATGGTAGAGTGGATAGAGGAGCAATGTGGCAGATGTTGCAAGTATATGGAATAGGTGGTAAGTTATTAAAAGCTGTAAAGAGTTTTAATGAGGATAGTGAGGCTCAGGTTAGGGTGTGCAGAAGAGAGGGAGACTACTTCCCGGTAAAAGTAGGTCTTAGACAGGGATGTGTAATGTCACCATGGTTGTTTAATATATTTATAGATGGGGTTGTAAAGGAAGTAAATGCTAGGGTGTTCGGGAGAGGGGTGGGATTAAATTTTGGGGAATCAAATTCAAAATGGGAATTGACACAGTTACTTTTTGCTGATGATACTGTGCTTATGGGAGATTCTAAAGAAAAATTGCAAAGGTTAGTGGATGAGTTTGGGAATGTGTGTAAAGGTAGAAAGTTGAAAGTGAACATAGAAAAGAGTAAGGTGATGAGGGTGTCAAATGATTTAGATAAAGAAAAATTGGATATCAAATTGGGGAGGAGGAGTATGGAAGAAGTGAATGTTTTCAGATACTTGGGAGTTGACTTGTCGGCGGATGGATTTATGAAGGATTAGGTTAATCATAGAATTGATGAGGGAAAGAAGGTGAGTGGTGCGTTGAGGTATATGTGGAGTCAAAAAACGTTATCTATGGAGGCAAAGCAGGGAATGTATGAAAGCATAGTAGAACCAACACTCTTATATGGGTGTGAAGCTTGGGTGGTAAATGCAGCAGCAAGGAGACGGTTGGAGGCAGTGGAGATGTCCTGTTTAAGGGCAATGTGTGGTGTAAATATTATGCAGAAAATTCGGAGAGTGGAAATTAGGAAAAGGTGTGGAGTTAATAAAAGTATTAGTCAGAGGGCAGAAGAGGGGTTGTTGAGGTGGTTTGGTCATTTAGAGAGAATGGATCAAAGTAGAATGACATGGAAAGCATATAAATCTATAGGGGAAGGAAGGCGGGGTAGGGGTCGTCCTCGAAAGGGTTGGAGAGAGGGGGTAAAGGAGGTTTTGTGGGCAAGGGGCTTGGACTTCCAGCAAGCGTGCGTGAGCGTGTTAGATAGGAGTGAATGGAGACGAATGGTACTTGGGACCTGACGATCTGTTGGAGTGTGAGCAGGGTAATATTTAGTGAGGGGATTCAGGGAAACTGGTTATTTTCATATAGTCAGACTTGAGTCCTGGAAATGGGAAGTACAGTGCCTGCACTTTAAAGGAGGGGTTTGGGATATTGGCAGTTTGGAGGGATATGTTGTGTATCTTTATATGTGTATGCTCCTAAACTGTTGTATTCTGAGCAAATCTGCAAAAACAGTGATAATGTGCGAGTGTGGTGAAAGTGTTGAATGATGATGAAAGTATTTTCTTTTTGGGGATTTTCTTTCTTTTTTTTTGGGTCACCCTGCCTCGGTGGGAGACGGCCGACTTTTTGAAAAAAAAAAAAAAAAAATTATTACTTACTACATCTTCAACACTAGTGAAACACTCTAAGTGATTTTAATTAATGTAATTGCATGTGACCACAGAGTGTAAATTTATATTGGTACAGGTACACATAAGTCATATCTGAGCACTTCTGCAAAGACAGTGATTATGCGTGAATGATGGTGAAAGTGTTGAGTGATGGAGAAAGTGTTCAATGATGGTGAAAATGGTGAATGATAGTGAAAGGGTTTCATTCTTTTTTGGGTCACCCTTCCTTGGGAGACGGCCAGCATGTTGAAAAAAATATACAGTAGTCCCCCCAAATTCGTGGGTGTTACGTTCCAAGACCACCCGCGAATTTGGAAAAACCATGAATTCTAGATGCAGTTAAAAAAATGCCTATTTTTAAGGTTTAAACCCTAAATATGCCACCAAAACACTTTAATATAATTTCAAACTCAGCTTCATACATCACCTTTAAAAAAAATAGAATGTAAAGATAAACCTGTATACAGTACTGTACTGCTATGTCTCCCACAGTGCTAGAAAGTAAAATATCAATGTTACCCCATACTGTAATTCATGCAAGCCCGTTTTCTTTGGTATATGTATGGTAAATTTTTTTTTTTTTTCAACAAGTCGGTCGTCTCCCACTGAGGCAGGGTGACCCAAAAAAGAAAGAAAATCCCCAAAAAGAAAATACTTTCATCATCATTCAACACTTTCACCACACTCACACATTATCACTGCTTTTGCAGAGGTGCTCAGGATACAACAGTTTAGAAGCATATATGTATAAAGATACACAACATATCCCTCCAAACTGCCAATTCCCAACCCCCTCCTTTAAAGTGCAGGCATTGTACTTCCCATTTCCAGGACTCAAGTCCGACTATATGAAAATAACCGGTTTCCCTGAATCCCTTCACTAAATATTACCCTGCTCACACTCCAACAGATCGTCAGGTCCCAAGTATCATTCGTCTCCATTCACTCCTATCTAACACGCTCATGCATGCTTGCTGGAAGTCCAAGCCCCTCGCCCACAAAACCTCCTTTACCCCCTCTTTCCAACCCTTTCGAGGACGACCCCTACCCCTCTTTCCTTCCCCTATAGATTTATATGCTTTCCATGTCATTCTACTTTGATGCATTCTCTCTAAATGACCAAACCACCTCAACAACCCCTCTTCTGCCCTCTGACTAATGCTTTTATTAACTCCACACCTTCTCCTAATTTCCACACTCCGAATTTTCTGCATAATATTTACACCACACATTGCCCTTAAACAGGACATCTCCACTGCCTCCAACCGTCTCCTCGCTGCTGCATTTACCACCCAAGCTTCACATCCATATAAGAGTGTTGGTACTACTATACTTTCATACATTCCCTTATTTGCCTCCATAGATAACGTTTTTTGACTCCACATATAACTCAATGCACCACTCACCTTTTTTCCCTCATCAATTCTATGATTAACCTCATCCTTTATAAATCCATCCGCCGACACGTCAACTCCCAAGTATCTGAAAACATTCACTTCTTCCATACTCCTCCTCCCCAATTTGATATCCAATTTTTCTTTATCTAAATCATTTGATATCCTCATCACCTTACTCTTTTCTATGTTCACTTTCAACTTTCTACCTTTACACACATTCTCAAACTCATCCACTAACCTTTGCAATTTTTCTTTAGAATCTCCCATAAGCACAGTATCATCAGCAAAAAGTAACTGTGTCAATTCCCATTTTGAATTTGATTCCCCATAATTTAATCCCACCCCTCTCCCGAACACCCTAGCATTTACTTCTTTTACAACCCCATGGTAAATATACGGTAATAATTTAATTTAGTAAAAGTAAAGTTACAAAATTATTAAATTATATTTTTCTTAATATTTAGCGTTAAAACGCATACAAAGATATATATTGCCACGAAAAAAGCCCCCTCCCCCCACAAAAAAAACTCTAAAAATTTGCAGGGATTTTCATGAACAATTATTAGTTAGGTTCTAAGGAAAAATCTGTGAATTACTGAAGCCGCAAATTTGGAACCGCAAATTTGCAGGGGTCTACTGTGTATAAAATATGCAATAACTTTAAAACACTTGAAATTCTGGAAACTTTCCAGGCATAATTGAGAGATGCGAAGCTCATGAAGGATATAAACAAACAAAGTGGTGCACAGACACTGTACCAGTGAATCAGGGAGCCATATAAACAAATTTTTTATTACAATCTGAAATGTCTGTATTAGCGAATTGACATAAAGCGGGGCCCTTCTGCATAAGATAATGCTTCTGCCTGTTTGTTTATACTGCCAGGATAATATACATCCTCTTGTGAAAATGGGAAAAAATTTCAAAAAAATTATTGTAGAACTCACCGAATTTTGACGGATAAATGAGTGGTCTTGCTTTCCCATACAGATCTTACAATTGATATCATACATGTGGTTTGCATGACTTAATGTTGTATCCTCTACGGCTTCTGTCACTGGGTCTGCTGGAAGTGAGTTGAGTGTTTCGGGAGCTGTGAAAGACAAAGTGCAAATATCACACAATACCCTATGTTCAAGCTAGCAACCTCTTCCCCTGTATAAATTACTAAGTGTAAAAATGAGAAAAACTTTATGAAAGCTTTTCTTCTTTTTTTTTTTTTTTTTTTTTTTTTTGCTTCACCCTGCCTTGGTAGAAGACAGCAGGTGTGTTAAAAAAACTCATGTTCAAATTTTTCCGATGTAAGTTACTGGCAAAATCACTAGTGATGGAAAATATACCCCTAGTATCTTAGAATTTTTTGTTTATTAACAAATTGGAGATTTTACTTCCTTGCTCCCTAGCAATCTGTCCAGGTTATAGTCATTCCGATTGATAACCCAGCATCCCTTGCTCCCTAGCTATCTGTCCAAGTTACAACCCTCCTCGTACAATGATCTACCCTACCTTGCACCCTAGCTATCTATCCAAAAGTTTACAACCATCCTAGTACAATACTCCACCATCCACTGCACCCTAGATATCTGTCAGGTTACAGTCATCCTGTACACTACCCACTCTTGCTCCCTAACTACTCTATTTATCCGTAGGATAACAAAAAAGAGGCACAATACCGTGACAGGGTTACAGCCATGCTAATGCATCTCACCAAAGCACAATATTCCTATTAGACACACAAAGTGCTGCCAAAAAACTTCCTCTTCTCATAATTATATCCCTGAATTCCTACACCACTTCATAGGTATTATGCTGACACTCAATTTAAGAATATAAAAACTAAACCATAAGTTATCCTTAAGGAAGACCTTAGCTCAAGTTTTTTTATGAACTTAATACTATCATCCTCTCTTTGCAATTTACAGCTTTTGGCTCTGGGAGTCATTTTATAGTCTGTCTTTGGACATCCAGTTTCTCTCAAGTTTTTTTTTGGTGCAGAACACTAACCGTTGCACAATCAAATTTTGTCTAAAAGTTGTGAACAATTTTTCTTTTTCTTAGCATTTCCCCATCAATAACTAAAATCTATCATGAAGTTATTCAGTGTAGCATAAAAAAACCATACCCCCGGCCGGGATTGAACCCGCGGTCATAGAGTCTCAAAACTCCAGCCCGGTATGAGTTACTAAGGACATTATTAAGATGATCAGGTAACAATCTATCATTAAGATGATCAGGTGACAATCTATCATTAACCCTCTGAGGGTCCGTCCCGTAGATCTACGGCTTTACGTTCAGGGTTCAAACCGTAGATCTACGTCATGAGCTCAGCTCATTCTGATAAACTGTGAGTGGTACATTTGGGCCTAGATATGAGAGAATACATCTATGTGGTATGTGTGCACCACATAAAACAGATCCTGCAGCACGCTGTGTATAATGAGAGAAAAAACTGAAATCATGATTTTTCGATTAAAACAGCGAATTTGCAGTGTTTTTTCGTATGTTTTTTATAGTTCTATTTGCGATTTCTTGGTCTCATTTGATAGAATGGAAGACATATTACAGAAATAGAGATGACTTTGATTGGTTTTCGAACTGGAAATGGCTTGAAACTGAGCTCAAAGTAGCAGAAATGTTAAATTTTTGCCGATATTCAAGAGTAAACAAACGACCTCACACGTCTAATACACGCCAGCTGGTGGGTCTAATATGCATTCACAAATATGGTGATGATATTTATACAATTATTACAGTATTGCATAACAGTAAATCTTCTATTTTTTGGTGTGAATAAAAATTCATTATGTGAATAAAAAATCAAAATGGAATTTATTTGTAAAGCCTCAAAACATAACTAATGAACAGAGGAAATGTTAGTTTAGTTCCAGGAATACCTACATTGTTTATTCTGGACCCTATTTAGAAATTGGAGTATTTTGAACTTTGTGTTAAATTGGCCAAATTAACAATTTCCGATCACTTTAATTTGTAGTTGAAACAGGTGACTTGGCGATTTCTTGTGCTCAATCGATAGAATAGAAGTAATACTAGTGAAATAGCTAAGAATTTGGTTGACTGGAATAATGTAATTTGCCTAAAATGGGAGTCAAAGTCGGCAAAATCGCCGATTCATAAATATCGCTGACACGTCAAAATTAGCGAGAGCATAATTTCGTCAATTTTCCATCAAATTTCGTACTTTTTGTTTTATTACCTTCACAAAAAGATTCTCTACCATTTCATAAGAAAAAATAACAATTTTATTTTTTTTTTAAATTCTTGGACACTGACGCACCACTTCAGATTTGGGCCTTGGACCCTGAAGGGGTTAAGATGATCAGGTGACAATCTATCATTAACCCTTTCAGGGTCCAAGGCCCAAATCTGGAGTCACGCACCAGTGTCCAAGAATTTTCAAAAAAATTTTTTTTATTTTTTCTTATGAAATCGTAGAGAATCTTTTTGTGAAGGTAATAAAACAAAAAGTATGAAATTTGGTGGAAAATTGATGAAATTATGCTCTCGCGAATTTTGATGTGCCAGCGATATTTACGAATCGGCGATTTTGCCGACTTTGACTCCCATTTTAGGCCAATTACATTATTCCAATCAACCAAATTCTTAGCTATTTCACTAGTATTACTTCTATTCTATCGATTGAGCACAAGAAATCGCCAAGTCAACTGTTTCAACTACAAAATAAAGTGATCGGAAATTGTTAATTTGGCCAATTTAACACAAAGTTCAAAATATTCCAATTTCAAAATAGGGTCCAGAATGAACAATGTAGGTATTCCTGGCACTAAACTAACATTTCCTCTGTTCATTAGTTATGTTTTGAGGCTTTACAAATAAATTCCATTTTGATTTTTTATTCACATAATGAATTTTTATTCACACTAAAAAATAGAAGATTTACTGTTATGCAATACTGTAATAATTGTATAAATATCATCACCACATTTGTGAATGTATATTAGACCCACCAGCTGACGTGTATTAGACGTGTGAGGTCGTTTGTTTACTCTTGAATATCGGCAAAAATTTAACATTTCTGCTACTTTGAGCTCAGTTTCAAGCCATTTCCAGTACTAAAACCAATCAAAATCATCTCTATTTCTGTAATATGTCTTCCATTCTATCAAATGAGACCAAGAAATCGCAAATACAACTATAAAAAACGTACGAAAAAACACTGCAAAGTTGCTGTTTTAATCGAAAAATCATGATTTCATTTTTTTCTCTCATTATACACAGTGTGCTGCAGGATCTGTTTTATGTGGTGCACACATACCACATAGATGTATTCTCTCATATCTAGGCCCAAATGTACCACTCACAGTTCATCAGAGTGAGCTGAGCTCATGGCGTAGATCTACGGTTTGGACCCTGAACGTAAAGCCGTAGATCTACGGGACGGACCCTGAAAGGGTTAAGATGATCAGGTGACAATCTATCATTAAGATGATCAGGTGACAATCTATCATCAAGATGATCAGGTGACAATCTATCATTAAGATGATCAGGTGACAATCTATCATTAAGATGATCAGGTGACAATCTTTCATTATTGATGACTCCCAGGTTCCTTACTTTGTCTGAAGGTTTTAATATTTTATTACAAGATCTATAACCTTCATGTAGAAAATTAGAAACATTAACTGACAAACTTTGCTACCTTTCTCTTAACCCTCAAACTGTCCAAATGTTGATGTATGTTCACTCACGTAGTGCTCGGAATACAGTGGACCCCCGCATACTGGACGCCTTGCATGACGGACAATCCGCATACCGGACGCTTTGATCACTAAAATTTTGCCTCGCATACCGCCCAAAAACCCGCTCAGCGCCCTTCGTCCGAGACGCGTCCAATGTGCGGCCTGAGCCACGCTCACATGTTCCGCCGGTGGCATTGTTTACCAGCCAGCCTCCGCGGTAACATCCAAGCATACAATCGGAACATTTCGTATTATTACAGTGTTTTTGGTGATTTTTTTCTGGAAAATAAGTGACCATGGGCCCCAAGAAAGCTTCTAGTGCCAACCCTACAGCAATAAGGGTGAGAATTACTATGGAGATGAAGAAAAAGATCATTGATAAGTATGAAAGTGGAGTGCGTGTCTCCGAGCTGGCCAGGTTGTATAATAAACCCCAATCAACCATCGCTACTATTGGTGGTACAGCTGCTGCTGCTGCTGTACCACCGTCAGCTGCTGCTGCACTGTCAGCTGCTGCTGCACTGTCAGCTGCTGCTGCTGTACCACCGTCAGCTGCTCCTGCTGCTGTAGTACCGTCTGCTGCTGCTGTAGCATCGTCTGCTGCTGCTGTAGCATCGTCTGCTGCTGCTGTAGCATCGTCTGCTGCTGCTGTAGCATCGTCTGCTGCTGCTGTAGCATCGTCTGTTGCTGCTGTAGCATCGTCTGTTGCTGCTGTACCACCGTCAGCTGCTGCTGCTGCTGTAGCATCGTCTGCTGCTGCTGCTGCTGTAGCATCGTCTGCTGCTGCTGTAACATCATCAGTTGCTGCTGTAGCATCGTCTGTTGCTGCTGTAGCATCGTCTGTTGCTGCTGTACCACCGTCAGCTGCTGCTGCTGCTGTAGCATCATCTGCTGCTGCTGTAACATCATCAGTTGCTGCTGTAGCATCGTCTGCTGCTGCTGTAGCATCGTCTGTTGCTGCTGTAGCATCGTCTGTTGCTGCTGTACCACCGTCAGCTGCTGCTGCTGCTGTAGCATCGTCTGCTGCTGCTGTAACATCGTCAGTTGCTGCTGTAGCATCGTCTGCTGCTGCTGTAGCATCGTCTGTTGCTGCTGTACCACCGTCAGCTGCTGCTGCTGCTGCTGCTGTAGCACCGTTGTTGGTGTGGCTTATTGAGAATACCAAGAAACAATTAACCCCAGAGGATTTGCCACCCAGGATAACTCAAAAAAGTCAGTGCGTCATCGAAGACTGTCTAACTTATTTCCATTGGGGTCCTTAATCTTGTCTCCCAGGATGCAACCCACACCAGTCGACTAACACCCAGATGAACAGGGAAAATGCCTGGAACTAGTGCTCATATTGGTGAATTTAGAGCCAGCAAAGGTTGGTTTGAGAGATTTAAGAATTGTAGTGACATACACAGTGTGATAAGGCCTGTTCTGGAAGAAAATACCAAACAGGACCTACAGTACTCAGGAGGAAAAGGCACTCCCAGGACACAGTGTCTCATCAGTCATTGCTGCATCTTCAATAAAGGTAAGTGTCATTTATTCTTCATTTAGTAGAGTAGTACATGCACAATATATATTGTGCATGTACTACTCTACTATTGTGCATGTATCCTTCTCTTTGTGTGTAGGAAAATGTATATTTCATGTGGTAAAATTTTTTTTTTCATACTTTTGGGTGTCTTGCACGGATTAATTTGATTTCCATTATTTCTTATGGGGAAAATTCATTCGCATACCGAACATTTCGCATAACAGCCAGCCCTCTTGCACGGATTAAGGTCGCTATGCGGGGGTCCACTGTATTTTGAAAAAAAAAAAAAAAAAAAAATAGAAAAAAAAAAAAAAAAAAAAAGGCGCTGGACGCTCACCTGACAGCAACACTGACTCCTGCTGCTTGCAGAAGTGTTGCCGATATACCTTTTTTCTCGTTTTTATTTTAACTTGTATATTTTTTATGTTCTGATTATTACAATTTATAATAGTTCTTGCGATTTCATAGCCAATCTTTGTTCTGACACTAATATTAGGTACTGAAATAGTACTCAAATAGTCACAATCACACCGACAGGTGAACATTTTCACCTGCCTGGGTCATTTACTATTGTCTAGAAATATATATGAAGTATTCATAGGTCCCAGCTGGAGGATACCTTGAAGCATGGTGTTATGACAAGTGACAGTAAACAACTGCCAGGCAGTGACATTTGATGAATGTGCACTCAGGGAACTCTCGCTTTATTTGTTTTCACTGTTACACACAAACATGTCTGTCTGTCTGTATCTACCTGTCTGCCTATCTGTCTGTCTGTCTGTTTAGCTCTCCTTATCTGTCTGTTTAGCACTGCTTATCTGTCATTCTGTCTGCCTGTATGTGTCTGCCTTTCCGTTTTCTTGTCTTTGTCTCAGGGAACGGCATGTAAAACTGTTAGTTTATGAGCCTCTCTCTGATTTCTGAGCTAGTGAAAACGCATATTGCGTCATGGTTATTTATATCTTATATCTACAAGTAAGGTAGTAGGGTGGTAGACGGCAACCACCAAGAGAGGTACCACTACCCTGCCAAGTGAGTGTAAAACGAAAGCCTATAACTGTTTTACATGATGGTAGGATTGTTGGTGTCTTTTTTTCTGTCTCATAAACATGCAAGATTTCAGGTACGTCTTGTTACTTCTACTTACACTTAGGTCACACTGCAATTATATGTACACGTTTATATATACACACTCATCTAAGATTTCTTTGATTTTATCTTAACAGTTCTTTTTCTTACTGCTTTTTCTTTTGTATCCATGGGGAAGCAAAATAAAAATCTTTCCTCCATAAGCCATGCATGTTGTAAAAGTCAACTAAAATGCTGGGAATAATGGGCTAGTAGCCCCTTTTCCTGTATAGCCTACTAAAAAGAAAAAGAAGAAAACCATGAAACTGGGATGTTTGAAAGTGTGTGGATGTTGTGAGAATGACAAGAAAGATGATTGTGGATGTTATGAATGACAAGAAGCTGGATGTCCTGCTTTAAGTGAAACAAAGCTGAATGGGGTGGGAGAGTTTCAGTGGGGAGAAATAAATGGGATTAGGTCAGGGGTTTCAAATAGAATCAGAGCTAAAGAAGGAGCAGCAATAATATTGAAGAATAAGGTTAGTAGACGAGTTTGGGAGTGTGTGTAAAGGTAGAAAGTTGAAAGTGAACATAGTAAAGACTATGGTGATGACAGTATCAAATGATTTAGATAAAGAAAAACTGGATATCAAATTGGGGAGGAGGAGTATGGAAGAAGTGATTTTTTTTTTTTTTCAACAAGTCGGCCGTCTCCCACCGAGGCAGGGTGACCCAAAAAAGAAAGAAAATCCCCAAAAAGAAAATACTTTCATCATCATTCAACACTTTCACCACACTCACACATTATCACTGTTTTTGCAGAGGTGCTCAGAATACAACAGTTTAGAAGCATATACGTATAAAGATACACAACATATCCCTCCAAACTGCTAATATCCCAAACACCTCCTTTAAAGTGCAGGGATTGTACTTACCATTTCCAGGACTCAAGTCCGACAATATGAAAATAACCGGTTTCCCTGAATCCCTTCACTAAATATTACCCTGCTCACACTCCAACAGATCATCAGGTCCCAAGTACCATTCGTCTCCATTCACTCCTATCTAACACGCTCACGCAAGCTTGCTGGAAGTCCAAGCCCCTCGCCCACAAAACCTCCTTTACCCCCTCTCTCTAACCCTTTCGAGGACGACCCCTACCCCGCCTTCCTTCCCCTATAGATTTATATGCTTTCCATGTCATTCTACTTTGATCCATTCTCTCTAAATGACCAAACCACCTCAACAACCCCTCTTCTGCCCTCTGACTAATACTTTTATTAACTCCACACCTTCTCCTAATTTCCACACTCCGAATTTTCTGCATAATATTTACACCACACATTGCCCTTAGACAGGACATCTCCACTGCCTCCAACCGTCTCCTCGCTGCTGCATTTACCACCCAAGCTTCACATCCATATAAGAGTGTTGGTACTACTATACTTTCATACATTCCCTTCTTTGCCTCCATAGATAACGTTTTTTGACTCCACATGTACCTCAACGCACCACTCATCTTTTCTCCCTCATCAATTCTATGATTAACCTCATCCTTCAAAAATCCATCCGCTGACACGTCAACTCCCAAGTATCTGAAAGCATTCACTTCTTCCATACTCCTCCTCCCCAATTTGATATCCAATTTTTCTTTATCTAAATCATTTGATACTCTCATCACCTTACTCTTTTCTATGTTCACTTTCAACTTTCTACCTTTACACACATTCCCAAACTCATCCACTAACCTTTGCAATTTTTCTTTGGAATCTCCCATAAGCACAGTATCATCAGCAAAAAGTAACTGTGTCAATTCTCATTCTGAATTTGATTCCCCATAAATTAATCCCACCCCTCTCCCGAACAGCCTAGCATTTACTTCCTTTACAACCCCATCTATAAAAATAATAAACAACCATGGTGACATTACACATCCCTGTCTAAGACCTACTTTTACCGGGAAGTATTCTCCCTCTCTTCTACACACCCTAACCTGAGCCTCACTATCCTCATAAAAACTCTTTACAGCATTTAGTAACTTACCACCTATTCCATATACTTGCAACATCTGCCACATTGCTCCTCTATCCACTCTATCACATGCCTTTTCTAAATCCATAAATGCAATAAAAACTTCCCTACCTTTATCTAAATACTGTTCACATATATGCTTCAATGTAAACACTTGATCTACACATCCCCTACCCACTCTGAAACCTCCTTGCTCATCCGCAATCCTACATTCTGTTTTACCTCTATTTTTTTCAATTATAACCCTACCGTACACTTTTCCTGGTATACTCAGTAAACTTATTCCTCTATAATTTTTACAATCTCTTTTGTCCCCTTTCCCTTTATATAAAGGGACTATACATGCTCTCTGCCAATCCCTAGGTACCTTCCCCTCTTTCATACATTTATTAAACAAAAGTACCAAACACTCCAACACTATATCCCCCCCTGCTTTTAACATTTCTGTCATGATCCCATCAGTTCCAGCTGCTTTACCCCCTTTCATTCTACATAATGCCTCACGTACCTCCCCCACACTTACATTCTGCTCTTCTTCACTCCTAAAAGATGGTATACCTCAATGGCCAGTGCCAAGAATGTTTTCAGATATTTGGGAGTTGACGTGTCTGTGGATTGATTTATAAAGGATGAGGTTAATCATAGAATTGATGAAGGAAAAAAGGCATGTGGTGTGCTGAGGAATATGTGGAGACAAAAAACTTTATCTATGGAGGCAAAGAAGAGAATGTATGAAAGTATAGTAGTACCAACACTCTTATAGGGGTGTGAAGCTTGGTTTGTAAATGCTACAGCGAAGAGGCGGCTGGAGGCAGTGGAGATGTCTTGTCTCAGGGCAATGTGTGGTGTGAATATTATGCAGAATATTCAGAGTGTGGAAATTAGGAGAAGGTGTGGAGTTAATAAAAGTATTAGTCAGAGGGCTGAAGAGGGGTTGTTAAGGTGGTTATTTAGAGAGAATGGATCAAAGTAGAATGACATGGAGAGCATATAAATCTGTAGGGGAAGGCGGGTTAGGGGTTGCCCTTGAAAAGGTTGGAGGGAGGGGCTTAACAAGGTTTTGTGGGCGAGGGGCTTGGACTTCCAGCAAGCATGCGTGAGCGTGTTAGATAGTAGTGAAAGGAGACGAATGGTTTTTGGGACCTGATGAGATGCTGGAGTGTGAGCAGGGTATTATTTAACGAAAGGATTCAGGGAAAATGGTTATTTTTACATAGCCAGACTTGAGTCCTAGAAATGGGAATTACAATGTCTGCACTTTAAAGGAGGGCTTTGGGATACCGGCAGTTTGGAGGTATTTGTTGTGTATCTTTAAATGTATATGCTTCTAAACTGTTGCATTCTATGCACCTCTGCAAAAACAGTGATTATGTGTGAGTGAGGTGAAAGTGCTGAATGATGATGAAAGTATTTTCTTTCTGGGGATTTTCTTTCTTTTTTGGGTCACCATACCTCGGTGGAAAACGGCTGACTTGTTAAAAAAAAAAATTATGGCAGGAAAAGAGGGAATATAAGTGAATTAATTCAAGGATTATGTTGAGTAAAATAAGGGTTGGATGTGAAAAGTGGGTTACAGTAAGCATTTATGCACCTGGAGAAGAGAGAAGTGTAGAGGAGAGAGAGAGATTTTCGGAAATGTTGAGTGAGTGCATGGGGAGTTTTGAACCAAGTGTTAGAGTACTTGTGGTTGGGGATTTCAATGTTAAAGTGGGTAAAAATGTTGTGGAGGGAGTAGTAGGTAAATTTGAGGTGCAAGGGGTAAATAAAAATGGGGAGACTTTAATTGAGCTATGTGTAGAAAGAGGTTTGGTAATAAGTAATACACATTTTATGAAAAACAGGATAAATAAGTACACAAAGTATGATATAGCATGTAATGAAAGTAGTTTGTTAGATTATGTATCGTTGGATAATTGGTTGACGGGTAAGCTTCAGGATGTATATGTTTATAGACGGGCAACCGATATATCAGATCATTATTTAGTTGAAGCTACAGTTAGAGTAAAAGGCACATGGCACAAAAGGAAAGTGTCAACAACAAGTAAGATAGAGGTGAAAATGTGTAAACTAAAGGAGGAGGAAGTTAGGGTGAGATACAAGCAACTATTGGCAGAAAGGTGGGCTAGTGCAAGTATGAGTAGTGGGGGGGGGGGGTCGAAGAGGGTTGGAATAGTTTTAAAAAATTCAGTATTAAAATGTGGGGCAGAAGTTTGTGAACATAAGAGGGTGGGTGGAGGAGGAAAGAGGAGTGACTGGTGGAATGATGAAGTAAAGGGTGTGATAAAAGAGAAAAAGGTACCTTATGAGAGGTTTTTACAAAGCAGAGGTATTATAAGAAGAGCAAAGTACAGTGGTCCCTCGATTATGGACGGTAATCCGTTCCTGGAAGCTGGTCGATTATCGAAATGGTCGATTTACGAATCAATTTTCCCCATAAGAAATAATGTAAATTCAATTAATCCGTTCCTGACACCCAGAAGTATTAAAACAAAAAAATTTTTTACATGAAATATTCATGTAGTACATAAACAATACAATGGGAAATGATGAATGAAACATTAACAGCATAACACTTACCTTTATTGGAGATTCTTCTTAGTGTATGGGAGACTGGAGGAGGAGAGAGATTGGATTGTTTACAGTTTGGAAGGGGAATCCCCTACCAGCAACACCTCAGGTACCAATTACTTCTCTGGGGTTGCTTCTCTTCTCTGTTTCTTAATGCCACTAGGACCAGCTTGAGAGTCACTGGAGTCCTGTCTCGCAAAATAACTGTGCAGAGAGCTCTGTTTCTGGCGTCTCTTTAAAACTTCCCTAAAATGGGCCAAGACTCTGTCACTGTACAAGTTGCCGATATGGCTTGCAACATCCTTCTCTGGGTGATGTTTCTCCATAAATCTTTCCATCTTACCCCACATAGTAAAAATCTCCTTAATTTCTGAAGAAGGCACCTTCTTCCATCTCTCTTCCTCCTCCTCTGCAGCAAGATTCTGAGCTGCGATCTGTTGCTCTTCCTGCTGAAGCTCTTGCAGCTCCTCAGTGGTTAGCTCTTCGTTGTGGTCCTCCACCAACTCTTCCACATCCTCCAAACTCACATCCAACCCCATGGAACTCCCCAGTGCCACAATAGAGTTCAAAACTGACATAGGCTCATCAGGGTCAGCCCCAAACCCTTCCAAATCCCTCTTGTCGACACAATCTGGCCACAATTTTCTCCAAGCAGAGTTCAAAGTCCTGGTAGACACTCCCTCCCAAGCCTTACCTATAAGGCTTACACAATGGAAAATACTGAAATGTTCTTTCCAAAAATCTCGTAGGGTCAAGTGAGTGTCTGAGGTCACATTGAAGCACCTTTCAAACATTGCTTTTGTGTACAGTTTTTTAAAGTTTGCAATGACCTGCTGGTCCATGGGTTGGAGGAGAGGAGTGGTATTCGGGGGCAAGAACTTTACTGAGATGAACCCAAACTCCTTCAGAATTAGGTCATCCAAGTTTGGTGGATGAGCAGGTGCATTGTCCATTACTAGCAGGCACTTGAGATCCAATTTCTTCTCCAGGAGGTAATTCTTCACACTAGGGCCAAACACATCGTTGAACCACTCTACAAAAATTTCCCTCGTGACCCATGCCTTATTATTAGATTTCCAAAACACACACAATTTACTCTTCATAACATTATTTTTCTTAAATGCTCTGGGATTTTCAGAATGGTACACTAGTAACGGCTTCACTTTGAAATCCCCATTAGCATTAGCACAGAACATTAGCGTCAGCCTGTCTTTCATAGGCTTGTGTCCTGGCATTGACTTTTCCTCTTGTGTAATGAAGGTCCTCTTTGGCATTTTCTTCCAGAAGAGGCCTGTTTCGTCACAATTGAACACTTGTTCAGGTTTCAGTCCTTCAGCCTCTATGTACTCCTGGAATTCATGCACATATTTTTCAGCCGCCTTGTGGTCCGAACTGGCAGCCTCACCATGCCTTACCACACTGTGTATGCCAGTACGCTTCTTAAATCTCTCAAACCAGCCTTTGCTGGCCTTAAAATCACTCACTTCACCACTATTTGCAGGCAATTTATTTACCAAATCTTCATGCAACTGCCTAGCCTTTTCACAAATAATCGAGGTCATAAGACTGTCTCCTGCTAATTGTTTCTCATTTATCCACACCAATAATAACTTCTCAACCTCTTCCAGTACTGGTGATCTCATTTTTGTCAGCATATTTACCCCCTTTGCAACAACAGCGTCCTTGATTTCCTTTCTCATGGCTATGATGGAAGATATGGTTGAATGATTTTTGTTATACATCCTCGCCAGTTCGCCCACACGTACGCCACTATCATATTGATCAATGATGTTTTTCTTAAATTCAATGGTATTTCTCACCTTCTTTACCAAATGTTTGGCACTAGGACCTTTCTTTGGAGCCATGGTAGCTTATTTAGCACTTAAATAACTTGCAAGCACTAAAATAAATGAAATATTATGAAATATTTCACTGGAGCACGTGAGAGGACCGCCGCTAACTGGTAAACAATGGCACACTGGCTGGGAAAGAAGGCTGAGGCGGGTCAAGGCCCGCTTACCTCGTGCATACGCGTCTGGGACGACGGGTCGAGACGGGTCGATAAACGAATTTTGGTCAATTTCCGAGTCAATATTTTGTCGAAAAAACCGGTTGATTTCTGAAATGGTCGACTTTCAGGCCGGTCGATTATTGAGGGACCACTGTATATGGAGATTAAAAGGTGAAGAGACTGGTGAGAGAGTGCAAAAGGAGAGCAGATGATAGAGCAGGAGAGGCACTTGCAAGAACTTTTAACCCCTTGACTGTCGCAACCCGAAATCCTGAGGTGTCTCCTGGTGTCGCAAAATTTCCGAAAAAAAACAAAATTTCTTGTGAAATGACAGAGAATCTTTTCCCGATTGTAATGACACCAAAGGAATGAAATTTGATGGAAAACTGACGGAATTACGCTCTTGCAAAGATAGCAACCTCGGCGATATTTACGAATCGGCGATTTCGCCCACTTTGAGGCATATTTTCGGCTAATTCCATTGTTCCAGTCAACCAAACTCATAGCTATTTCTTTAAAACTCCATTTTCTCTATCAACTGAGTACAAGAAACTGCCCATTTACTGATTTCAACTACCCAATAACATGGTCAGAAATTTGCAAATTGGAACATTTCACAAAAATTAACCCTTTCAGGGTTTCGGCCGTACTAGTACGGCTTACGCACCAGGGTTTTTCACGTACTAGAATGCCTAAACTCTAGCGCCCTCAAATCTAGTAAGAGAAAGCTGGTAGGCCTACATATGAAAGAATGGGTCTATGTGGTCAGTGTGCGCAGTATAAAAAAAATCCTGCAGCACACAGTGCGTAATGAGAAAAAAAAAACTTTTACCGTGTTTTTGGATTAAAACAGCGACTTTGCACTGTATTTTCATATGGTATTTATTGTTGTATTCTAGATTTCCTGGTCTCATTTTATAGAATGGAAGACATATTACAGAAATTGAGATGATTTTGACTGATTTTACAATGAAAAGTACCTTGAAATTGAGCTCAAAATAGCAGAAATGTTCGATTTTTACCAAAGTTCAAAAGTAAACAAATCATGCTAAGCGTCCAATACACGTCAACTGGTGAGTCTAATATTCTTTCACAAGTGTGCTGATATTATTTATACCATTTCTACACTAATGCAGTAGTCTGCGTAACAGTAAATCTTCTATTTTTTGTGAGAATAAAAATTCAAAGTGGAAAGCAAAATAATGTAAGAGGGGCGTGGGGACGTGACTAATGAACAGAGGAAATGGTATTTTAGTGCCAGGAATGTCTTTTTTGTTTATTCTGGACCCTATTTGGAAATGGCATCTTTTGAAATTTGTGTGAAATTAGCAAAATTGCTAAATTCTGACCACTTTATTGGATAGTTGAAATCGGTAAATGGGTGGTTTCTTGTACTCATTCGATAGAAAAAATTGGAGTTCTAGCAAAATAGTTATGATTTTTGTCGACTAGTACATTGGAATTGGCCGAAAATAGGGCTCAAAGTGGGCAAAATCGATACGTAAACATCGTCGAGACCTCTAACTTCGCGAGAGCATAATTCCGTAAGTTTTCCATCAAATTTCATACTTTTGGTGTCATTATGATCGGGAAAAGATTCTCTGTCTCTTCATAAAAAAAAAGTTTATTTTTTTTTTTTTTAAATTTGGCAACCCTGAGAACAAGTCTCTGAGAGGGCCTGGCGAACCTGAAAAGGTTAAAAAATATGACAATTTGAAAATAGGGTCCAGAATGAACAATGAGGACATTCCCAGCTCTAAAACAACATTTTCTTTGTTCATCAGTCACACCTCCAGGCACCTCTGATATTACTCTTGCTTTCTGTTTTGAATTTTTATTCAAACAAAAAATAGAAGATTTACTGCTATGCAGAATATTGCAATATTGTAATAATTGTATAAATAATGTCAACCCATTCTTGACTGCATATTAGAATGGCTACTTGGACATTTATTGGAAAAAGACAGCAATTGTTTACTTTTGAACATAGGCAAAAATCAAACATTTGAGTTCCATTTCAAGGTTCTTTTCATAGTAAAACCAATCAAAATCACCTCTATTTCTATAATATGTTTTCCATTCTATCAAATGAGACCAAGAAAACGAGAATACAACCATAAATACTATATGACAATAGACCACAAAGTCAGCATTTTAATTAAAAAATGGTCGGAGTTTCTTTTTCTCATCATGCATTGCGTGCTGCAGGATTTATTTTTTATATGGTGCACACTGACCACAGAGACCCATTCTCTCACACATGGGCCTACCAGCTTTCTCCTGCTTGATTTGAAACCGCTAGAATTTTTTATTATTAACACACTGGCCGATTCCCACCAAAGCAGGGTGGCCCGAAAAAAGAAAAACTTTCACCATCATTCACTCCATCACTGTCTTGCCAGAAGGGTGCTTTACACTACAGTTTTTAAACTGCAACATTAACACCCCTCCTTCAGAGTGCAGGCACTGTACTTCCCATCTCCAGGACTCAAGTCCGGCCTGCCGGTTTCCCTGAATCCCTTCATAAATGTTACTTTGCTCACACTCCAACAGCAAGTCAAGTATTAAAAACCATTTGTCTCCATTCACTCCTATCAAACATGCTCACGCATGCCTGCTGGAAGTCCAAGCCCCTCGCACACAAATCCTCCTTTACCCCCTCCCTCAAACCTTTCCTAGGCCGACCCCTACCCTGCCTTCCTTCCACTACAGACTGATACACTCTTGAAGTCATTCTGTTTCGCTCCATTCTCTCTACATGTCCGAACCACCTCAACAACCCTTCCTCAGCCCTCTGGACAACAGTTTTGGTAATCTCACACCTCCTCCTAACTTCCAAACTACGAATTCTCTGCATTATATTCACACCACACATTGCCCTCAGACATGACATCTCCACTGTCTCCAGCCTTCTCCTCGCTGCAACATTCATCACCCATGCTTCACACCCATGTAAGAGCGTTGGTAAAACTATACTCTCATACATTCCCCTCTTTGCCTCCAAGGACAAAGTTCTTTGTCTCCACAGACTCCTAAGTGCACTGATCACCCTTTTCCCCTCATCAATTCTATGATTCACCTCAACTTTCATAGACCCATCCGTGGACATGTCCACTCCCAAATATCTGAATACATTCACCTCCTCCATACTCTCTCCCTCCAATCTGATATCCAATCTTTTATCACCTAATCTTTTTATCCTCATAACCTTACTCTTTCCTGTATTCACTTTCAATTTTCTTCTTTTGCATACCCTACTAAATTCATCCACCAACCTCTGCAACTTCTCTTCAGAATCTCACAAGAGCACAGTGTCATCAGCAAAGAGCAACTGTGACAACTCCCACTTTATGTGTGATTCTTTATCTTTTAACTCCACGCCTCTTGCCAAGACCCTCGCATTTAATTCTCTTACAACCCCATTTATAAATATATTAAACAACCACGATGACATCACACATCCTTGTCTAAGGCCTACTTTTACTGGGAAATAATCTCCCTCTTTCCTACATACTCTAACTTGAGCCTCACTATCCTCGTAAAAACTCTTCACTGCTTTCAGTAACCTACCTCCTACACCATGCACCTGCAACATCTGCCACATTGCCCCCCCCCCATCCACCCTGTCATACGCCTTTTCCAAATCCATAAATGCCACAAAAACCTCTTTAGCCGTATCTAAATACTGTTCACTTATATGTTTCACTGTAAACACCTGGTCCACACACCCCCTACCTTTCCTAAAGCCTCCTTGTTCATCTGCTATCCTATTCTCCATCTTACTCTTAATTCTTTCAATAATAACTCTACCATACACTTTACCAGGTATACTCAACAAACTTATCCCCCTATAATTTTTGCACTCTCTTTTGTCCCCTTTGCCTATATACAAAGGAACTATGCATGCTCTCTGCCAATCCCTTGGTACCTTACTCTCTTCCATACATTTATTAAATAATTGCACCAACCACTCCAAAACTATATCCCCACCTGCTTTTAACATTTCTATCTTTATCCCATCAATCCCGGCTGCCTTACCCCCTTTCATTTTACCTACTTCCCCCACACTCACAACTGGCTCTTCCTCACTCCTACAAGATGTTATTCCTTGCCCTATACACGAAATCACAGCTTCCCTATCTTCATCAACATTTAACAATTCCTCAAAATATTCCTTCCATCTTCCCAATACCTCTAACTCTCCAAAACAACATTATCATTGGAGACAAAGAAGGGAATGTATGATAGTATAGTGCTACCAACACTCTTATATGAGTGCGAAGCTTGGGTTGTAAATGCTGCAGCGAGGAGGCGGTTGGAGGCAGTGAAGATGTCCTCTCTAAGGGCAATGTGTGTCGTAAATATTATGCAGAGAATTCGAAGTGTGGAAATTATTAGAAGGTGTGGAGTTAATAAAAGTAATAGTCAGAGGGCTGAAGAGGGGTTGTTGAGGGGGTTTGGTCATTTAGAGAGAATGGACCAAAGTAGAATGACATGGAGAGCATATAAACCTGTAGTGGAAGGAAAGCGGGGTAGGGGTTGTCCTTGAAAAGGTTGGAGGGAGGAGCTAAAGGAGGTTTTATGGGCGAGGGACTTGGGCTTCCAGCAAGTGCGCATGAGCGTGTTAGATAGGAGTGAATGGAGACGAATGGTTTTTGGGACCTGACGAGCTGCTGGAGTGTGAGCAGGGTAATATTTAGGTAAGGGATTCAGGGAAACCGGTTATTTTTACAAAGCCAGACTTGAGTTCTAGAAATGGGAAGGACAATGCCTGCACTTTAAACGAGGGGTTCGGGATATTAGCAGTTTGGAGGGATGTGTAATAGGACAATGTATATATAATAGGGGCCCTGATATTGTATGCTATATGGAGTTTATTATATTATTTCAGGTCACTTTTTATATTGTATCTTTATATATGCATCAAAACTGTTGTATCTGGGCACCTCTGCAAAAACAGTGATTATGTGTGAATGAGGTGAAAGTGTTGAATGATGATGAAAGTATTTTCGTTTTGGGGATTTTCCTTCTTTTTGGGTCACCCTGCCTAGGTGGGAGATGGCCAACTTGCTAAAAAAAAAAAAAAAATCTACAAGTATAGTATAGCACTGTGCCTGGAATTTTTGGGTTATCCTAGGTAATTTACACTATGTACAATAAGTGTACTTATGTGTACATCTGAGAGACAGAGATAGACAGATAGACAAAGGTATAGGCAGAGAGAGAGACAGCCAAAGACAGCCAGAGACAGCCAAAGCCAGCCAGCCAAAGCCAGCCAGCAAAAGCCATCCAGCCAGCCAAAGCCAGCCAGCCAAAGCCAGCCAGCAAGCCAGCCAAAGTCAGCCAGCCAGCCAGTCAAAGCCAGCCAGCCAGCCAAAGCCAGCCAGCCAGTCAAAGCCAGCCAGCCAGCCAAAGCCAGCCAGCCATCAAGCCAAAGCCAGTCAGCCAAAAATCAGCCAGCAAAAGCCAGCCAGCCAGCAAAAACCATCCAACCAGCCAAAGCCAGCCAGCCAGTCAAAGCCAGCCAGCCAGTCAAAGCCAGCCAGCCAGTCAGAGCCAGCCAGCCAGCCAGCCAGTCAAAGCCAGTCAGCCAGCCAGTCGAAGCCAGGCTAGCTAAAGAGAACCAGCCAGCCAGCCAAAGAGAGCCAGCCATCCAGCCAGCCTGCCAAAGCAAGCCAGCCAGCAAGCCAGCCAAAGCCAGGCAGCAAGCCAGCAAAAGTCAGCCAGCCAGCTAGCCAGCCAGCCAGTCAGAGAGAGTCAGCCAGCCAGCCAAAGCCATCCAGCCAGTCAAAGCCAGCCAGTCAGCCAGCCATTCAGCCAGCCAGTCAGCCAGCCAGCCAACCAAAGCCAGCCAGCCAGCCAAAGCCAGCCAGGCAAAGTCAACCAGCCAGGCCCAGCCAGCCAAAGCCAGCCAGCCAGAAAAAGTCAGCCAGCCAGCCAAAGCCAGCCAGCCAGCCAACCAGCCAAAGCCAGCCAGCCAGCCAAAGCCAGCCTGCCAGCCAAAGCCAGCCAGCCAGTCAAAGCCAGATAGCCAGGCAAAGTCAGCCAGCCAGCCAAAGCTGTTACACCCTTTGTGCATAATTGAAGAAGGGTCAATTGATTAGTGTGTAATTACGGCTTTTTCACTTAGTATTATATTACTGGTACCTTTATTCGTAGCTAAAATAAAGACTCCTAGTTTTATAATATTATCTGGCCATGAATTATTGATTTATTTCGTAGGATGTTTTGTGTTTATATGTTGAATTGCCTTGTGGTCGTTTATGCTTCACAAACTCACTCATTCCGAGGTGACGTCAAGCTAGGGAGTTTTACTCATAGCAGTTCATTCTCACCTCTGGTAGAGAAAGCACCAAGACACAGAGCTCCCTTATTCTCTTGTTGCAAGTCTCAGGAGAACCTTTGAACCAGGATTCCTAGGTTCAACCAAGGTTGCTTGGATTACTTCAGTCTCGGAATACTTGACGGGTTGCGTCTGTGCAGTCAGCCATTTAAGTGAAGCAATACACCACGTCTGTGTTCTCCAACTATTAGTCTCGTGATAGTCTCTAACCAGTTCTAGCTGTAGTGTATATAATTGATTGAGGAGGTGGTAAAGGCACCCTATCTAGTGTTTCATTGATCTTGACTTTGATTATGAAACTACAGTGATTGTGTACATATGAATTTATAAGAAAAGGTATACCTAAATTTTATCAATTATTTAAATTACTAAGTGACTCTATAAGCTTAGTATTATACTGAATAAAACCAGATAAAGCATTATAGAACTTTTTTGTCTTATATTTATATGTGTTTATTTAAAAAGAGTAAGAAGACCTAAGTGGATCTTCACCTGTTGCTACTAACGGGTCTCCTCTCTGAAAAGAAAGACTCAAAACGTAACAAGTGGGGGCCTGTCCTAGGAGATATCCCAACTATATCTTCCCAATGGAAGTTCACATACAGCAACTGGTTAACGAATTGATTTCGGATAAGTTAGAGACTTTGAAACTGCAGACGTGCTGGCGGATAGCGAAGCATTTAGAGGTGACATATAACAATCGTTATACCACAGAAACCGTTCGGTCTATTATAAGGAATATCTTATTCCCCATACCTCCTGAAGTTTCTGAGTCGCCTGATTCAGAGGTCGAAAGTCTAACATCCCAGCTGGATCGCATGTCTCGAGTAAACGATCTAGAGGCATCAGGTGGAGCCGGCAAATCAGCCCCTGGAAGTCCTACAAATTCCTTAGTTGCTGAGAGTATGTCAATGCCAGGAGCTGAGGAAATGTTACGTGACAAACTTCCCCCTGAAAGGGAAAATGAACCAGGGCCTTCTAATAGTCCGTCGCCGAACTACGATGCCGTGCGAGGAGCAGGAGCTCGGCCCAAGATACGACCGGAAGGGTTTCTTCCCCCCCCTTCTCCACCAATTCCCTTGACACCCATCTCTCTGGACAATTTTAAGAGAATGGTGCATCTCATAAATCTGCAAACGGCTCAGTTAGAAGCACAGCGAAAACTGTATGAAGAAGAATTTGAGAGAGAGAAAATCCGTTGTGAAAGACAACAAGCGGAGAGAGACGTGAGACTGACGGTTTCCCCGAACCTCTCCTTTGATTTACATAAGGCAGCATCTTTAGTGCCTCAGTTCAATGAAGCTGACCTTGACACCTATTTTCACACCTTTGAGAACCAGGCAAGGGGGATGCAATGGCCTCAGGAATATTGGGCCACCCTATTGCACACAACTTTAACTGGTAAGGCTCAAAAATGTACAGCTACTCTGCCTTATGATAAGTATATGAATTATGAGGTGGTTAAAAAAGTAATTTTGGAAACTTATGACTTGCTCCCATTGAGCTACCAACGGACTTTCCGTACCCTACAACAGCTACCCAGGCAAACGTGGGTAGACTTTGCCCGTCAGAAGAAGGTAGCCCTGGAAAGGTGGTTAAGGGCCTCGGGCTGTGACTCTGTTGAAAGCTTAACTCAGTTAATATTACAGGAAGAGTTTAACCCTTTCAGGGTCCAAGGCCAAAATCTGAAGTGGTGCCCCAGTGTCCAAGAATTTAAAAAAAAAAAAAAATTTATTTTTTCTTACGAAATGGTAGAGAATCTTTTTGTGAATGTAATAAAACAAAAAGTATGAAATTTGATGGAAAATTGACGAAATTATGCACTCGTGAATTTTGATGTGTCAGCGACATTTACGAATCGGCGATTTTGCCGACTTTGACTCCCATTTTAGGCCAATTACATTGTTCCAGTCGACCAAATTCTTAGCTATTTCACTAGCATTACTTCTATTCTATCGATTGAGCACAAGAAATCGCCAAGTCAACTGTTTCAACTACAAAATAAAGTGACCGGAAATTGGTAATTTGGCCAATTTAACACAAAGTTCAAAATATTCCAATTTCAAAATGGGGTCCAGAATAAACAATGTAGGTATTCCTGGCACTAAACTAACATTTCCTCTGTTCATTAATTATGTTTTGAGGCTTTACAAATAAATTCCATTTTGATTTTTTATTCACATAATGAATTTTTATTCACATAAAAAAAATAGAAGATTTACTGTTATGCAATATTGTAATAATTGTATAAATATCATCACCACATTTGTGAATGCATATTAGACCCACCAGCTGGCGTGTATTAGACGTGTGAGGTCGTTTGTTAACTCTTGAACATGGGCAAAAATTTAACATTTCCGCCACTTTGAGCTCAGTTTCAAGCCATTTCCAGTGCTAAAACCAATCAAAATTATCTCTATTTCTGTAATATGTCTTCCATTCTATCAAATGAGACCAAGAAATCACAAATACAACTATAAAAAACATACGAAAAAATGCTGCAAAGTCGCTGTTTTAATCGAAAATCACGGTCTCAGTTTTTTTTCTCTCATTATACACAGTGTGCTGCAGGATTTGTTTTATGTGGTGCACACATTCCACATAGATGTATTCTCTCATATCTAGGACAAAATTTACCACTCACAGTTTATCAGAGTGAGCTGAGCTCATGACGTAGATCTACGGTTTGGACCCTGAACGTAAAGCCGTAGATCTACGGGACGGACCCTGAAAGGGTTAATAATGCCCTGTCGGGAGACTTGCCTAAGTTTTTAATTGATCATCAGACTTTGGACGTCTTAACCTCCGCCTCGCTCGCTGATCATTATGAAATCTCCTCTCAGTTAATGAGAGATAAAATCCCCTCGAGAGAAAGTAAGGAGAACACCCCCGAGGGATTGGCGATACTGGCCAAGAGAAGAGATTCGCCAGAAATTACCTCCCTATCAGGTGGCTCCTTACGCCGTTCTTAACCCTAATGCTGGGGAACATTTCGATACTAAGCCCCACCTTGAGGTGGATAAAGTGAGGAAGAAACCTACCTGCTCCTACTGTCAGAAGAAAGGGCATGTGAGAAGCCTCTGTTACAAGCTAGAAAGAGACGGAAGAATAAAGTTCTAGATGTGGTTCCTGTACAGATGACGTCTACCAGGTCCCAGGGACAGCTGGACCCATGGATGGAGCAAGATTCAGCCGGTCAAAAGGTTCCCACTTCTAGATGACTGACTCCCTCAATCATGTCCAAAAAGAAAGTAAGTGAGGCAATGAGTCCTTATTTTTCTATTGGCAAGGCCGGGACTACCAAATCCCAACTCGTTGAAGTAAAGTCTTATAGAGACACTGGGAGCTACCTAACTTTGTTGAGGGAAGGCGTTCTCTCTTTGAATGACTCGACCTATACCAAGATAGATGTGCTTTTAGAGGCGTATGGAGGGACCGTGTCTCGGGTTCCCCTCCATAAAATATACTTGAAAATAGGTTCTTATGATGGATATGCGGTGGTAGGTATATCAGAAACATAATTTCCCATTAGGTCAGTAGACCTACTTGTCGGAAACGACTTGGGCCTGGGAGGGATCTGTAAAGAACCTCTCGTCATGGGCAAAAATTTAACATTTCTGCCACTTTGAGCTCAGTTTCAAGCCATTTCCAGTGCTAAAACCAATCAAAATTATCTCTATTTCTGTAATATGTCTTCCATTCTATCAAATGAGACCAAGAAATCACAAATACAACTATAAAAAACATACGAAAAAATGCTGCAAAGTCGCTGTTTTAATCGAAAATCACGGTCTCAGTTTTTTTTCTCTCATTATACACAGTGTGCTGCAGGATTTGTTTTATGTGGTGCACACATACCACATAGATGTATTCTCTCATATCTAGGCCAAAATTTACCACTCACAGTTTATCAGAGTGAGCTGAGCTCATGACGTAGATCTACGGTTTGGACCCTGAACGTAAAGCCGTAGATCTACGGGACGGACCCTGAAAGGGTTAATAATGCCCTGTCGGGAGACTTGCCTAAGTTTTTAATTGATCATCAGACTTTGGACGTCTTAACCTCCGCCTCGCTCGCTGATCATTATGAAATCTCCTCTCAGTTAATGAGAGATAAAATCCCCTCGAGAGAAAGTAAGGAGAACACCCCCGAGGGATTGGCGATACTGGCCAAGAGAAGAGATTCGCCAGAAATTACCTCCCTATCAGGTGGCTCCTTACGCCGTTCTTAACCCTAATGCTGGGGAACATTTCGATACTAAGCCCCACCTGGAGGTGGATAAAGTGAGGAAGAAACCTACCTGCTCCTACTGTCAGAAGAAAGGGCATGTGAGAAGCCTCTGTTACAAGCTAGAAAGAGACGGAAGAATAAAGTTCTAGATGTGGTTCCTGTACAGATGACGTCTACCAGGTCCCAGGGACAGCTGGACCCATGGATGGAGCAAGATTCAGCCGGTCAAAAGGTTCCCACTTCTAGATGACTGACTCCCTCAATCATGTCCAAAAAGAAAGTAAGTGAGGCAATGAGTCCTTATTTTTCTATTGGCAAGGCCGGGACTACCAAATCCCAACTCGTTGAAGTAAAGTCTTATAGAGACACTGGGAGCTACCTAACTTTGTTGAGGGAAGGCGTTCTCTCTTTGAATGACTCGACCTATACCAAGATAGATGTGCTTTTAGAGGCGTATGGAGGGACCGTGTCTCGGGTTCCCCTCCATAAAATATACTTGAAAATAGGTTCTTATGATGGATATGCGGTGGTAGGTATATCAGAAACATAATTTCCCATTAGGTCAGTAGACCTACTTGTCGGAAACGACTTGGGCCTGGGAGGGATCTGTAAAGAACCTCTCGTCATGGGCAAAAATTTAACATTTCCGCCACTTTGAGCTCAGTTTCAAGCCATTTCCAGTGCTAAAACCAATCAAAATTATCTCTATTTCTGTAATATGTCTTCCATTCTATCAAATGAGACCAAGAAATCACAAATACAACTATAAAAAAACATACGAAAAAATGCTGCAAAGTCGCTGTTTTAATCGAAAATCACGGTCTTTTTTTTTTCTCTCATTATACACAGTGTGCTGCAGGATTTGTTTTATGTGGTGCACACATACCACATAGATGTATTCTCTCATATCTAGGCCAAAATTTACCACTCACAGTTTATCAGAGTGAGCTGAGCTCATGACGTAGATCTACGGTTTGGACCCTGAACGTAAAGCCGTAGATCTACGGGACGGACCCTGAAAGGGTTAATAATGCCCTGTCGGGAGACTTGCCTAAGTTTTTAATTGATCATCAGACTTTGGACGTCTTAACCTCCGCCTCGCTCGCTGATCATTATGAAATCTCCTCTCAGTTAATGAGAGATAAAATCCCCTCGAGAGAAAGTAAGAACACCCCCGAGGGATTGGCGATACTGGCCAAGAGAAGAGATTCGCCAGAAATTACCTCCCTATCAGGTGGCTCCTTACGCCGTTCTTAACCCTAATGCTGGGGAACATTTCGATACTAAGCCCCACCTGGAGGTGGATAAAGTGAGGAAGAAACCTACCTGCTCCTACTGTCAGAAGAAAGGGCATGTGAGAAGCCTCTGTTACAAGCTAGAAAGAGACGGAAGAATAAAGTTCTAGATGTGGTTCCTGTACAGATGACGTCTACCAGGTCCCAGGGACAGCTGGACCCATGGATGGAGCAAGATTCAGCCGGTCAAAAGGTTCCCACTTCTAGATGACTGACTCCCTCAATCATGTCCAAAAAGAAAGTAAGTGAGGCAATGAGTCCTTATTTTTCTATTGGCAAGGCCGGGACTACCAAATCCCAACTCGCTGAAGTAAAGTCTTATAGAGACACTGGGAGCTACCTAACTTTGTTGAGGGAAGGCGTTCTCTCTTTGAATGACTCGACCTATACCAAGATAGATGTGCTTTTAGAGGCGTATGGAGGGACCGTGTCTCGGGTTCCCCTCCATAAAATATACTTGAAAATAGGTTCTTATGATGGATATGCGGTGGTAGGTATATCAGAAACATAATTTCCCATTAGGTCAGTAGACCTACTTGTCGGAAACGACTTGGGCCTGGGAGGGATCTGTAAAGAACCTCTCGTCATAGAGAATACCTCAGCTGAAAATTTTGCCCTTGAGGCTTGCAAGGAGGGTCCACTTTTATTTCCTCTCGCCGTAGTTACGAGAGCCATGGCAAAGTCCCGTTCACTCCCATTGTCTTTGAGCAATAATCCCTCTGATTGGGGCCTGGATCTATTGTTTAGCAATGCTCACTTGCCAGAAGCTGAAGATAAGTTACCAGAAATTAGTACATCAGATCTAACGGCCTTGCAGATTAATGATTTTAAGCAAGAAAATTTGATCCAAGAACAGCGAGAAGACACTTCTTTGGAGGGAGTAAGAGGACTAGCCATTACTGAAACTGAGGCGGCAGACGTAAAAGATTGCTTCTATTATAGTAATGGTCGTCTAATGAGGAAAATTCCTACGACAGCTGCCCCCGATATTAATTTATGTGCTACGAAACAGGTTCTGGTTTTACTGGGAAGATTCCGAACTCTGGCTCTGGAAGTGGCCCATAATAGTCCAATGGGTGGACATCTGGGGATACGGAAGACACTGAGAAAGTTGTCTCGATATTTTTTCTAGCCCAAGATGAAAGAGACGGTGGTAGAGTACCTTTGAAATTGCCCGATTTGCCAGAAAATAGGTAAACCAGCACAGACACCGCCACCTGCTCCCCTCATTCCTATTGCAGTAGAAGGAGAACCTTTTACTCGTTTGATAATCGATTGTGTGGGTCCCCTTCCTAAAACCAGGTTGGGTAATCAATATCTGTTGACTATAATGGATACTGCCACCAGGTATCCTGAAGCTGTTTCATTAAGAAAAATAAATGCTCGAGCTATAGTAAGGGCTCTAATTCGATTCTTTTCCCAGGTAGGGTTGCCTCGGGAAATTCAATCAAACCAAGGCTCTAATTTTACTTCCAAAGTGTTCCGAGAAGCATTATCTAGACTTGGTATTAAACCCTTACTCTCTACCGCTTATAGACCTCAAACCCAGGGGGCCTTAGAGAGATTTCACCAGACTTTAAAGTTCATGATGCATGCTTATTGTGAGCAGTTCTCTAAGGATTGGGATGAGGGAATCCCTTTTCTCCTCCTCGCAATCAGGGAGAGTGAGCAAGAAAGTTTAGGGTACAGCCCCTTTGAGCTAATATATGGACATGCGGTACGAGGACCATTGGCCGTGTTAAAGGGAGTATGGTCCGGAAGGGCCGATCCACCTTTGTATTTATCGCCATCTTTAATGCAAGAGCACCTGTCCTTCACGAGGAGCCTGGCTTTAGAAAATATAGCAAAAGCTCAGACTAAAACGAAGCAGCATTTCGATAAGAAGGCTGCTCTACGCTCATTTCAAGTAGGGGATAAAGTTTTAGCTCTAAAATTGGTTCCTGGACATACGCTACAGCCCAGGTATGAAGGACCCATGGAGATAGTGAGGAAACTGAGTGAGGTAAATTACTTAGTTCGTACTCCAGGTAAAAAGAAGTCCAACCATGCCTACCATGTAAATCAGTTGAAAAGGTATTATGGGGGAACATCGCCCACTACAGTACTTCCATTCTACCGCAAGAAGAGGATACATGCCTTACAGATTGTTCTAGAGGGGTAGAAGTGTGTCTAAAAAATTCAGAAGTGTTGAGCGCTATGGACCAGTTTTTATGTAACTTAGGAGATGACCAAGCTAGAAAGATTAAAGAGTTGCTAATGGCTTACCCGAGTTTATTCGGAGACGTCCCCAAACGTTGCACTCTGGGTACACATGATGTGGATGTACAAGGTGCTCTGCCAATCAAGCAAGCCCCATATCAAACGAGCCCAGTGAAAAATAAGGCACTTAGAGAGGAAATAGATTTTCTGTTAACTCACGGTTTGATCGAATGCAGCAAAAGTCCGTGGGCTTCGCCCTGTGTCCTCGTGGCTAAAGCAGATGGATCTTACCGTATGTGTACAGATTACCGGAAGGTAAACTCCGTGACCTTACCAGATGTGTATCCTCTACCTAGGGTAGACGATTTAATAGATAAAGTCTCCGGGGCTAAATATGTGAGTAGACTAGACCTGTTACGAGGTTATTACCAAGTACCACTGTCAACACGAGCCCAAGAGATATCGTCTTTTACTGTTCCTGGTGGTCTATTTAACTATTTAGTTATGCCCTTCGGCCTCTGTAATGCGGCGTCTACCTTTCAGAGGCTGATGAATAGTCTAACTTATGAGCTGGAAGGTGTAGAAGCTTATTTGGACGATTTAGTGGTGATAAGTGAAGAGTGGGGACAGCATGTGTCTCGGCTAGAAGCACTTCTGAAAAAATTAGAAGAATACAATTTTATGGTTAATTTAGCCAAGTGTGAGTTTGGGCAAGCCCGAATAAAATATTTAGGTTTCAGTATCGGCCAAGGAACAGTAGCACCTCTTAATGCTAAGATCAAAGCCATTTCAGAATTCCCTATACCTTGGGACAGAAAAGGAGTACAAAGATTTCTAGGGATGGCCGGCTACTACCGCCGGTTCTGCCCCAACTTCTCTCAGGTGGCAGCTCCCCTGTTTGAATTAACCAGTTCTAAAGTTAAATTCTGCTGGACCTCAGAAAGTGACACGGCTTTTAGCAAATTGAAACGATTACTTGAATCATCACCAGTATTACGAAGTCCAAATTTTGATGTCCCTTTTTCTTTGCATGTAGATGCCAGTAGCTATGCTGTGGGAGCAGTCTTGCTACAACCCTCCTCCTCCTCTAATATTCTTCATCTTATTTGCTATTTTTCTGCTAAATTAAAGTCCCACCAGTTAAATTATGCAACTGTAGAGAAAGAAGCGTTAGCTTTAGTGTTATCTTTAGAGCACTTTGAAGTTTACCTGGGCACTGCTCCCCACAAAATCACAGTCAATTCAGACCATAACCCTTTGACCTTTAATACTATGAAGTTGAAGAATGCCCGATTCAGAGATGGGCTCTTCGAATTCAACCCTTTTCAATAAGTATTAACCACATACGTGGCCAGGATAACGTAATTGCTGACGCTCTGTCCCGCCCTTAAGGATAAGTCAGATATTCCCTTTTTTTTTTTTTTTTTTCAAATATAATTAATATTGGTTTTGTGTTTAATATTTTGACTTTTTGCCATCAACAGTAAGAAGATTGCTGTAACAAAAAATAGGAGTCCTTATGGAGTTGAGATCCAGGATGTCAGTCTGGCAGAAGCTGAGAATATACACTGCTTTGGCCATGTCTCCTGTTGTGTTCCCATGACGCCCTTAGCTTCTGACGTCGCCAGAGGTCAACTACTGTGTGTTTACCTCTGAGATGGAGCAAAGATTAAAATTCAGTTTCCTGACTCCTGCTTCATGGTGACCCTGAAAAATCTTTTTTACTCTGAAGGACGTTGTCTTTGCAGTTGCCTGGATATATAGTAAAGAATGGGGGCATTGTGTGCCTTGTATGAGTTGAAGTCTCTATTGGTGCGACAGTCAGTCGTACGGGAGGAGTGTTACGCCCTTTGTGCATAATTGAAGAAGGGTCAATTGATTAGTGTGTAATTACGGCTTTTTCACTTAGTATTATATTACTGGTACCTTTATTCGTAGCTAAAATAAAGACTCCTAGTTTTATAATATTATCTGGCCATGAATTATTGATTTATTTCGTAGGATGTTTTGTGTTTATGTGTTGAATTGCCTTGTGGTCGTTTATGCTTCACAAACTCACTCATTCCGAGGTGACGTCAAGCTAGGGAGTTTTACTCATAGCAGTTCATTCTCATCTCTGGTAGAGAAAGCACCAAGACACGGAGCTCCCTTATTCTCTTGTTGCAAGTCTCAGGAGAACCTTTGAACCAGGATTCCTAGGTTCAACCAAGGTTGCTTGAATTACTTCAGTCTCGGAATACTTGACGGGTTGCGTCTGTGCAGTCAGCCATTTAAGTGAAGCAATACACCACGTCTGTGTTCTCCAACTATTAGTCTCGTGATAGTCTCTAACCAGTTCTAGCTGTAGTGTATATAATTGATTGAGGAGGTGGTAAAGGCACCCTATCTAGTGTTTCATTGATCTTGACTTTGATTATGAAACTACAGTGATTGTGTACATATGAATTTATAAGAAAAGGTATACCTAAATTTTATCAATTATTTAAATTACTAAGTGACTCTATAAGCTTAGTATTATACTGAATAAAACCAGATAAAGCATTATAGAACTTTTTTGTCTTATATTCATATGTGTGTATTTAAAAAGAGTAAGAAGACCTAAGTGGATCTTCACCTGTTGCTACTAACGGGTCTCCTCTCTGAAAAGAAAGACTCAAAAAGTAACAAAAGCCAACCAGCCAGCCAAAGCCAGCCAAAGCCAGCCAGTCAGCCAAAGCCAGCCCAACAAAGCCAGCCAGCCAGCCAAAGCCATCCAGCAAAAGTCAGCCAGTCAGCCAGCCAAGAGCAGCCAACCAACCAGCCAAAGAAAGCCAGCCAGCCAAAGCCAACCAGCCAGCCAACCAAAATAAGCCAGCCAGCCAGTCAAAGCCAGCCAGCTAGGCAAAGCCAGCCAGTCAGAGAGAGAGCCAGCCAGCCAGCCAAAGCCAGTCAAAGCCAGCTAAAGCCAGCCAGCCAGAAAAAGCCAGCCAGCCAGCCAAAGCCAGTCAGCCAACCAGCCAAAGCCAGCCAGTCAGCCAAAGCCAGCCAACCAGAAAAAGCCAGCCAGCCAGCCAAAGCCAGCCAGCCAACCAGCCAAAGCCAGCCAGCCAGTCAAAGCCAGCCAGCCAGCCAAAGCCAGCCAGCCAGTCAAAACCAGCCAGCCAGCCAGTCAAAGCCAGCTAGCCAGGCAAAGTCAGCCAGCCAGCCAAAGCTAGCCAAAGCCAACCAGCCAGCCAAAGCCAGCCAGCCAGCCAGTCAGCCAAAGCCAGCCAGTCAGCCAAAGCCAGCCAGCCAGAAAAAGCCAGCCAGCCAAAGCCAGCCAAAGCCAGCCAGCCAGCCAGACAAAGCCAGCCAGCCAGCCAAAGCCATCCAGCCAGCCAAGAGCAGCCAACCAACCAGCCAAAGCCAGCCAGCCAGCCAAAGCCAGCCAGCCAAAGCCAGCCAGCCAAGAGCAGCCAGCCAACCAGAAAAAGCCAGCCAGCCAGCCAAATCCAGCCAATCAAAGCCAGCCAGCCAGTCGGGCAAAGCCAGCAAGTCAAAGAGAGAGAGAGAGCCAGCCAGCCAGCCAGCCAAAGCCAGCCAAAGTCAGCCAAAGCCAGCCAGCCAGCCAAATCCAGCCAGCCTGCCAAAGCCAGCCAGCCAGCCAAAGCCAGCCAGCCAAAGCCAGGCAGGCAGCCAGCCAGTCAGGCAGCCAAAGCCAACCAGTGAGCCAAAGACAGTCAGCCAGCCAACCAAAGCCAGCCAACCAGCTAGCCAAAGCCAGCCAACCAGCTAGCCAAAGCCAGCCAACCAGCTAGCCAAAGCCAAGCAGCCAGCCAGCCAAAGCCAGCCATCCAGCCAAAGCCAGTCATCCAGCCAAATACATAACATTAGAAAGAAGGAACACTGCAGCAGGCCTACTGGCCCATGCAAGGCAGGTCCATGTCACCCCCCATCTTAGACCAATGACCCACCTAGTCAGGTCACATTCACTGAAGGAAGGAGCATGGCATCAGACCCAGCTAGTCAGGTTCAACTCACACTCACCCACTCATGTATTTATCTAACCTATTTTTACTTTCCTCTTAAAAGGGGAGTGTTAATACGACATGACATCAGTGAATCCTTGGTGTTTGCCATGCTATTTGCTCTAGCTGGAGCTCAATTGAACTGGTGTTCCCATAAGGTACTAAGTATTCCCAGATTTTTTTAATTCTGAGCACACCGAGTGGTAAGACCCATTCTCTTGTGTGTAGGCGACTTAGGCCTATCACCCCAATTTTGAAGGAATGAAAAATAAAACGTTGATCTACATTCAGATCACTACGTGAGCAAACATATATCTATGTTTGGACAGTTTAAGGGTTAAATATCATATATTATGGAAACCAAGCACTTGCTGGAGACTATATCCAATACAAAATAAAAAAACAGAGCAAGTTTTTTCAAGAGAAGGCCCAGTCAACCCAATGGTAGAAAGACCTAACATTAACAAGACATTGCTGAATTATGGAAAAGTTTGTCAAAAATTTTCAAATATACATTAATAACATATAATCTATGAGAAAAGCAACCAATTCACCCTTAGAAACTGAATAATACTGATTAGTTGTGCACCACTAAGATGAATAACTTGTAACCAGGACAGTGGATATTCAATTTAACTTACCTTTCTCCTTATCTTTGATAAATTCATCCTTGTCTATTTCAATTTCTCCCTTATGTGATTTCATTATATACTGGTTACCCAGAGCAATCATGTCCAGTTCATATTTTTCTATAGCTTGAAGTTCCTGCAAAAAATAATTATAATATACTTGGCAGACAAATTTTGTTTTGCAAAAACAGTCAAGAGATTACTTATAAATTTTATCCCATAACTGAATTGGGAAAAATATTTTTTTTGTACCACTTCTCATATCTTAATTCCTAACCAACTCCATTCATTCCTCATTATGGCAATCATCCACTTGCAGAATCACTAATGTTAGTCTTCATCCTAACATACTTTATATGAATAAAATAAAAACCTGTATCATTTTATTTTTTCTAAATGAAGTGGAAATAATAAGTTAACTTCATAAACATCAATTTAATGACCATATACTGAATGGATGTGTTATTGGAGAGCGAGCAAAGTAACATTTATAAAGGAATTAAGGAAAACTGGTTAGTCAGACTTGAGTCCTGGAGGTGGGAAGTACAACATGCCTGCAATCTGGAAGGAGTGGGGATGATGCAGTTAAATCTTTGATATATAACTTTGTTGAGTCTTCTGAGTTTTTCTACTCCTGGAGCCCGGCAATGGACCAGGCTCATCTGGTCCTAGCCTGGTCAATCAGGCTGTTGCTACCAGTGGTCCACTGCTCAACATATCCATCACAGCCTGGTTGATCTGGCACCTGATAAAGAAATTAGTCCAGTTTTCTCTTGAAGATGTCTACACTTGATCTAGGAGTGTTTCTGATATCTTCTGGTAAGATGTTGAATAATCTGGGGCCAAGGATATTGATACAGTGTTCCCTTATTGTGCCTGCTACACCCCTGCTCTTCACTGGGTTTATACTGCACTTCCTTCCATATCTCTCACTTCAGTATATTATAGCAGTGTACAGATTTGGGACCAGGTTCTCAAGTGCCTTCCAGGTATATATTATCATGTATCTCTCCTCTCTGCTCCTTTGAATACAGCCTCTCATCACTTAGTGACATACTCATTTACCGATGACTTGGACTTACAATAGGCTCTCTGACCAGTATGCATACCTAAATAATGTATATTAGAGCTGACTTTCTCTATTCTTTTTATTACAATATACAGTACACTACTGTATAAACATTTGAAAATATACCAGAAATGTTATAAATGGTGCAAAGGTGACATTAAAACAATATTAAAGATGGATGACACAAACCCACTACCATTAGAGGACGCTCCTCACTTTGCGACGAATTCATATCCGGTTTTTCCTATCATATCCTCTAGAGGTTCTGTCTCTTATTCTCTTGCTTCTTGCCTGGCCAAAACCCTCACTCCCTTTCTTGGTACTTTTTCTCATGCCCACCTCTGTCACTCTCAAGACTTCATTGAACGAGTTCACTCTCTCCCAACCTGTAAGATGCTTAGTCTTGACGTTGAGTCCCTCTTCACCAATGTCCCTCTTGATGATGTCCTTGATTTTCTTAGAGAGAAGGCCAATGAAGGGCTTTTTCATCTCCCTATACCTACTGATGTCTTTCTTGATCTTATCTGCCTCTGTGTGGACTCTAATTCCTTTTCTTTCCAAGGGAAATATTATTCTGAAACCTTCGGTGTCGCTATGGGCTCTCCTCTCTCTCCTGTCCTTGCTAATCTTTACATGGAATACTTCGAGACTGTTCTTCTTCCTACTTTCGATGTACGCCATTCACTCTCACTCCGCTATGTAGATGACATCTTTGCTCTTTGGCTTCATGACTCTTGTGTCTTCCAACCATTTCTTGATGCTCTAAATAATCTTGCCCCTTCCATTAAATTTAAAGCTGAATGGGAATCTAATTCCTTGTTTCCTTTCCTTGATGTTCATGTCCACTGCTCAGATACAGGTTTTGCCTTTTCCGCTTACTGCAAACCTATGCACAGTGGCATGAACATTCACTACTTTTCTTATCATGCTTCCTCTGTCAAGAGAAGTGTTCTTATCTCCCTCTTTTTCTATGCTCTCTGCATTTGTGATCCTCAGTTCCATCAATCAGAAATTTCCAATCTTCATAACTCATTTTCCTGTCTTGAATACCCTTCCCATTTCATAGACTCTGCCTTCTCACGTGCTAAACATAATTTCTTCTCTCCCAAACTCTCTACTCCTGGGAACTATTCTATCCTCTGCCTTCCCTACATTTCCGGTCTTTCTAATCTCAACAACTCTCTCTGTTCCTTAGACTTCAAACTTACTTTCCACCAGACTAACACTCTTCGTACTAATCTTGTTCATACCTCTCCTCCCTCTACAGATGCTCCGGGTGTCTACTCTATTTCTTGTTCCTCCTGTCCTCTTCAATGCCTTGGAGAAACTGGCCGATCTCTTTCTGACAGACTTAGGGAGCACAAAAGTAGTGTTAGGCTTGCTGACACTAACAATGCTCTCTTCTGTCACGTCAGAGATCACAGCCATCCTATTGACTGGTCTTCTGCTAAAACTCTCTTCCCTACTTCCAACTTTAACAGTCGCTGTCTGGTTGAATCCTCCCTAATACAGAACTTTCCTTGTATGAATCTTAGTCCTGGCTTTGTCTCTGTAGATGCCTTCCTTTCCCACTACACTGTAAAATGCTCCAAACTTCATAACACCCATGACTTAACCTGATTCCTCCTTTTTCTTCTTCTCCCTCTTCCCCTTTCCTCTTTCCTTTTTCTCTTTTGGGTTGTCTTTCTTCTGCCCTGTGTGTCTGTTCCTTCTTTATTTATTCATTTACTTATTCCCTCCCTTCCTCCGTGTTCTTGCTCTTACCCTCTGTGGTCACCTAGCTCCCTTGTAGTGCTCCTCTTTCTTAGTATTTGACTGGCTCCTCCTCCTCGTACTACCTCTCCACTACTACTTCCTGCCGCCGCCACCGCCACTACTACTACTACCTATATATACCCTTCCCGCTCTCCTTTTCAATAGTATGCCTTTGTAAATGGTCCAAGTCGGACCGAAACGTCATCATAATCTCCTCTCTTCTATGTGCAGGTTGTTTGTAATTCATTTACCGATGTGGTCTTAGGAAGGGAACACCGTCATTAAGTGAGGAGAGGCTGTATTCAAGACTTTATGGTGTTCCCAGTAACTTAAATGCTTTACCAGCCCTATGCAGGCCATAAAGGATCTATGTACTTGTTCAAACTCTGATATTTCTCCTGTTTTGAATGGGGCCATCAACACTGAGCAATATTCTAAATGGGGGGACCACTAGCAATTTGAAAAGTGTCACAAGTGGTATTATTTCCCTTGTTTTAAAGGTTCTCAACACCCACCCAGTTATTCTCCTGACTGTCGTGAGTTTTGTCTTATATTCTTTGAAAGAAAGATCAGCTTACACAGTTATTCCCAAGTCTTTCATGAGTTGCTTTCGTGCTATTTGATGATCCTCTTCAGTTTTGTATATAGTCTCTTTTTCAAGTTCTTCATTCTTTCCATACATAAGCAGCTGGAAATTATCACCACTAAATGTCATGTTCTCCACGGCCCACTGGAAAACACTGTAATTTTTCACTGTCTTCTACCATAGTAACTTTCATGCTTATGCTGATGTCATCTGTAAGTGATAATACAAAACTGTGATGGGTGTTTTTATCTATGTCTGTTATGATGATGAGAAACAGCAGCAGTGTCAGGACAGTGCCTTGGGAAACAGCTTCTTACCTCACTGATGCCGGATTTTACTTTGTTTACTACTACTTTTTGTGTTTTGTATTAAGAATCCAAATATCCATCTGCCTACCTTCCCCATAATGCATATGGCCCTCATTTTGTGTGCCATCACTCTATGATTGCATTCGTCAAATGCCTTTGCAAAGTCTGTGTACAGGTCTCCCTCAACATTCGTTTTTTTTACTTTCGCGGGCTTTGAATATTTGCGAATTCCCAGCCACCCAATCATCAAATGAGGGTATCAAATGATACCCTCATCACCATATAAGAGTGTTGGTACCACTATACTTTCATTCATTCCCTTCTTTGCCTCCATAGATAATGTATTGAGGTATATGTGGAGACAAAAAAACATTATCTATGGAGGCAAAGAAGGGAATGTATAAAAGTATAGTGGTACCAACACTCTTATATAGGTGTGAAGCTTAGGTTGTAAATGTTGCAGTGTAGAGGTGGTTGGAGACAGTGGAGATGTCCTGTCTATGGACAATGTGTGGTGTAAATACACCTACCATCCGACTTACGACCTTGTTTTCTATGCCAAATTTCTGGGAGTAAACAACTGTTTGTGTTGTACACAGTGTTTATCCTAAACCTTACAGAATAAAATACAGTACTAACAGCATAAAAACTAAAGTAAAACATGAAATACCAAATTAAAACAATAAAATAAAGTCATTACAAAAATGTGATGTTGATATTCAGTAGTAAAGTTCAACTTATGTCCATTTCGACTTACGACCGGTTTCTCGGAACCGAACTCGGTCGTAAGTCAGATGGTACCTGTATTATGCACAGAATTCGGAGTGTGGAAATTAGGAGAAGGTGTGTAGCTAATAAAAGTATTAGTCAGAGGGCTGAAGAGGGGTTGCTGAGGTGGCTTGGTCACTTAGAGAGAATGGACCAAAGTATAATGACATGGAGAGCGTACAAATCTGCAGGGAAAGGAAGGAGGGGCAGGGGTTGTCCTCAAAAAGGTTGGAGGGAGGGGGTAAAGGAGGTTTTGTGGGGAAGGGGCTTGGACTTCCAGCAAGCATGCGAGAGCGTGTTAGATAGGACTGAATGGAGACGAATGGTATTTGGGACCTGACGATCTGTTGGAGTGTGAGCAGGGTAATATTTAGTGAAGGGATTCAGGGAAACCGGTTATTTTTACATAGCCAGATTTGAGTCCTGGAAATGGGTAATACAATGCCTGCACTTTAAAGGAGAGGTTTGGGATATTGGCAGTTTGGAGGGATATGTTTTGTATTTTTATATGTATATACTTCTAAACTAAAAAGAATAAGAAGAAGAAAATTGTCAAAGTGGGAAGTCTGAATGTGCGTGGATGTTGTGCAAATGATAAGAAAGAGATGATTGTGGATGTTATGAATGAGAAGAAACTGGATGTCCTGGCTTTAAGTGAAACAAAGCTGAAGGGGGTGGGAGAGTTTCAATGGAGAGGAATAAATGGGATTAGGTCAGGGGTTTCAAATAGAGTTAGAGCTAAAGAAGGAGTAGCAATAATGTTGAAGGATAAGCTATGGCAGGAAAAGAGGGACTACAAATGCATAAATTCAAGGATTATGTGGAGTAAAATAAAGAATGGATGTGAAAAGTGGGTTATAGTAAGCGTATATGCACCTGGAGAAGAGAGAAGTGTAGAGGAGAGAGAGAGATTCTGGGAAATGTTGAGTGAATGCGTGGGGAGTTTTGAATCAAGTGTGAGAGTAATGGTGGTTGGGGATTTCAATGCTAAAGTGGGTAAAAATGTTATGGAGGGAGTAGTAGGTAAATTTGGGGTGCCAGGGGTAAATGTAAATGGGGAGCCTTTAATTGAGCTATGTGTAGAAAGAAATTTGGTAATAAGTAATACATATTTTATGAAAAAGAGGATAAATAAATATACAAGGTATGATGTAGCACGTAATGAAAGTAGTTTGTTAGATTATGTATTGGTGGATAAAAGGTTGATGGGTAGGCTCCAGGATGTACATGTTTATAGAGGGGCAACTGATATATCAGATCATTATTTAGTTATAGCTACAGTTAGAGTAAGAGGTAGATGGGAAAAGAGGAAGGTGGCAACAACAAGAGGGAGGTGAAAGTGTATAAACTAAGGGAGGAGGAAGTTCGGGCGAGATATAAGCGACTATTGGCAGAAAGGTGGGCTAGTGCAAAGATGAGTAGTGGGGGGGTTGAAGAGGGTTGGAATAGTTTTAAAAATGCAGTATTAGAATGTGGGGCAGAAGTTTGTGGTTATAGGAGGGTGGGGGCAGGAGGAAAGAGGAGTGATTGGTGGAATGATGAAGTAAAGGGTGTGATAAAAGAGAAAAAGGTAGCTTACGAGAGGTTTTTACAAAGCAGAAGTGTTATAAGAAGAGCAGAGTATATGGAGAGTAAAAGAAAGGTGAAGAGAGTGGTGAGAGAGTGCAAAAGGAGAGCAGATGAAAGAGTGGGAGAGGCACTGTCAAGAAATTTTAATGAAAATAAGAAAAAAATTTGGAGTGAGTTAAACAAGTTAAGAAAGCCTAGGGAAAGTATGGATTTGTCCGTTAAAAACAGAGAAGGGGAGTTAGTAGATGGGGAGAGGGAGGTATTAGGTAGATGGCGAGAATATTTGAGGAACTTTTAAATGTTGAGGAAGAAAGGGAGGCGGTAATTTCATGCGCTGGCCAGGGAGGTATACCATCTTTTAGGAGTGAAGAAGAGCAGAATGTAAGTGTGGTGGAGGTACGTGAGGCATTATGTAGAATGAAAGGGGGTAAAGCAGCTGGAACTGATGGGATCATGACAGAAATGTTAAAAGCAGGGGGGGATATAGTGTTGGAGTGGTTGGTACTTTTGTTTAATAAATGTATGAAAGAGGGGAAGGTACCTAAGGATTGGCAGAGAGCATGTATAGTCCCTTTATATAAAGGGAAAGGGGACAAAAGAGATTGTAAAAATTATAAAGGAATAAGTTTACTGAGTATACCAGGAAAAGTATACGGTAGAGTTATAATTGAAAGAATTAGAGGTAAGACAGAATGTAGAAATGCGGATGAGCAAGGAGGCTTCAGAGTGGGTAGGGGATGTGTAGATCAAGTGTTTACATTGAAGCATATATGTGAACAGTATTTAGATAAAGGTAGGGAAGTTTTTATTGCATTTATGGATTTAGAAAAGGCATATGATAGAGTGGATAGAGGAGCAATGTGGCAGATGTTGCAAGTTTATGGATTAGGTGGTAAGTTACTAAATGCTGTAAAGAGCTTTTACGAGGATAGTGAGGCTCAGGTTAGGGTGTGTAGAAGAGAGGGAGAATATTTCCCGGTAAAAGTAGGTCTTAGACAGGGATGTGTAATGTCACCATGGTTGTTTAATATATTTATAGATGGGGTTGTAAAAGAAGTAAATGCTAGGGTGTTCGGGAGAGGGGTGGGATTAAATTATGGGGAATCAAATTTAAAATGGGAATTGACACAGTTACTTTTTGCTGATGATACTGTGCTTATGGGAGATTCTAAAGAAAAACTGCAAAGGTTAGTGGATGAGTTTGGGAATGTGTGTAAAGGTAGAAAGTTGAAAGTGAACATAGAAAAGAGTACCTGGAGATTACCTGGAGAGAGTTTCGGGGGTCAACGCCCCCGCGGCCCGGTCTGTGACCAGGCCTCCTGGTGGATCAGCGCCTGATCAACCAGGCTGTTGCTGCTGGCTGCACGCAAACCAACGTACGAGCCACAGCCCGGCTGATCAGGAACTGACTTTAGGTGCTTGTCCAGTGCCAGCTTGAAGACTGCCAGGGGTCTGTTGGTAATCCCCCTTATGTGTGCTGGGAGGCAGTTGAACAGTCTTGGGCCCCTGACACTTATTGTATGGTCTCTTAACGTGCTAGTGAGGTGATGAGGGTATCAAATGATTTAGATAAAGAAAAATTGGATATCAAATTGGGGAGGAGGAGTATGGAAGAAGTGAATGTTTTCAGATACTTGGGAGTTGACGTGTCGGCGGATGGATTTATGAAGGATGAGGTTAATCATAGAATTGATGAGGGAAAAAAGGTGAGTGGTGCGTTGAGGTATATGTGGAGTCAAAAAACGTTATCTATGGAGGCAAAGAATGGAATGTATGAAAGTATAGTAGTACCAACACTCTTATATGGATGTGAAGCTTGGGTGGTAAATGCAGCAGCGAGGAGGCGGTTGGAGGCAGTGGAGATGTCCTGTCTAAGGGCAATGTGTGGTGTAAATATTATGCAGAAAATTCGGAGTGTGGAAATTAGGAGAAGGTGTGGAGTTAATAAAAGCATTAGTCAGAGGGCAGAAGAGGGGTTGTTGAGGTGGTTTGGTCATTTAGAGAGAATGGATCAAAGTAGAATGACATGGAAAGCATATAAATCTATAGGGGAAGGAAAGAGGGGTAGGGGTCGTCCTCGAAAGGGTTGGAAAGAGGGGGTAAAGGAGGTTTTGTGGGCGAGGGGCTTGGACTTCCAGCAAGCGTGCATGAGCGTGTTAGATAGGAGTGAATGGAGACGAATGATACTTGGGACCTGACGATCTGTTGGAGTGTGAGCAGGGTAATATTTAGTGAAGGGATTCAGGGAAACCGGTTATTTTCTTATAGTCGGACTTGAGTCCTGGAAATGGGAAGTACAATGCCTGCACTTTAAAGGAGGGGTTTGGGATATTGGCAGTTTGGAGGGATATGTTGTGTATCTTTATACGTATATGCTTCTAAACTGTTGTATTCTGAGCACCTCTGCAAAAGCAGTGATAATGTGTGAGTGTGGTGAAAGTGTTGAATGATGATGAAAGTATTTTCTTTTTGGGGATTTTTTTTCTTTTTTGGGTCACCCTGCCTCGGTGGGAGACGACCAACTTGTTGAAAAAAAAAAAAAAAAACTTCTAAACTGTTGTGTTCTGAGCACCTCTGCAAAAACATTCATTGTATGAGTGAGGTGAAAGTGTTGAATGATGAAAGTATTTTCTTTTTGGGGATTTTCTTTCTTTTTGGGTCACCCTGCCTCGGTGGGAGATGGCCGACTTGTAAAAAAAAAAAAATAATAATACTAATACCATTATCATTAAAATTATTATTATTATAACAATAGACCTTCAGTTCCCTAAATAAATAATTATTTTTTCAACAAGTTGGCCATCTCCCACCAAGGCAGGGTGACCCAAAAAGAAAGAAAATCCCCAAAATGAAAATACTTTCATCATTCAACACTTTCACCTCACTCACACATAATCACTGTTTTTGCATAGGTGCTCAGAACACAACAGCTTAGAAGCATATACAGTGGTCCCTCGTTTTTCGTAGTTAATCCATTCCTGGAGTTGCTACTATTATCGAAATCTACTATTTGCGAATCAATTTTCCCCATAAGAAATAATGTAAATTCAATTAATCCGTTCCTGACACCCAGAAGTAATTCTTTTTACATGAAATATACATGTAGTACATAAACAATACAATGGGAAATGATGAATGAAACATTAACAGAATAACACTTACCTTTATTGGAGATTCTTCTTAGTGTATGGGAGACTGGAGGAGGAGAGAGATTGGATTGTTTACAGTTTGGAAGGGGAATCCCCTTCCAGCAACACCTCAGGTACCAATTGCTTTTCTGGGGTTGCTTCTCTTCTCTGTTCCTTAATGCCACTGGGACCACCTTGAGAGTCACTGGAGTCCTGTCTCGCAAAATAACTGTGCAGAGAGCTCTGTTTCTGGCGTCTCTTTAACACTTCCCTAAAATGGCCCAAGACTTTGTCACTGTACATGTTGCCAATATGGCTTGCAACAACCTTGTCAGGGTGATGTTTCTCCATAAAGCTTTCCATCTTACCCCACATAGCAAAAATCTCTTTAATTTCTGAAGAAGGCACCTTCTTCCATCTCTCTTCCTCCTCCTCTGCAGCAAGATTCTGAGCTGCGATCTGTTGCTGTTCCTGCTGAAGCTCTTGCAGCTCCTCAGTGGTGAGCTCTTCGTTGTGGTCTTCCACCAACTCTTCCACATCCTCCAAACTCACATCCAACCCCATGGAATGCCCCAGTGCCACAATTGATTTAACACCAGATATAGGCTCATCAGCGTCAGTCCCAAACCCTTCAAAATCCCTCTTGTCGACACAATCTGGCCACAATTTTCTCCAAGCAGATTTCTAAGTCCTGGTAGTCACTCCCTCCCAAGCCATACCTATAAGGGTTATGTAATGGAGGATGCTGAAGTGCTCTTTCCAAAATTCCCTTAGGGTCAAGTGAGTGTCTGTGGTCACAGTCAAGTACCTGTGAAACATTGCTTTGGTGTATTTCTCACCTTCTTTACCACAGGCTTGGCACTAGGAGCTTTCTTTGGAGCCATGGTAGCTTATTTAGTACTTGCAAGCACTAAAATGAGTGGAATATTATGAAATATTTCGTAGGAGCACGTGAAGGGGCCTTCGCTTACTGGTAAACAATGCCAGGCTGGCTGGGTAGGGAGGCCGAACCGGCTCACACCGTGCTTACGCGTCCCGGACGAACTACTATTCGCGAGTCAACCTATGATTAGCGAGCCCATGTTTATACGAAAATATCCCTATGATTTCCAAAATCTATGATTCCCGAGAACTACGAAAAGCGAGGGATCACTGTACTACCTATAAAGATACACAGCATATCCCTCCAAACTGCTAATATCCCGAAACCCCTCCTTTAGAGTGCAGGCATTGTACTTCCCATTTCCAGGACTCAAGTCCGGCTATATAAAAATAACCAGTTTCCCTGAATTTTTTTTTTTTTTTTTTTTTTTTTTTTTTTTTTTTTTTTTTTTTTTTTTTTTTTTTTTTTTTTTTCAACAAGTCGGCCGTCTCCCACCGAGGCAGGGTGACCCAAAAAAGAAAGAAAATCCCCAAAAAGAAAATACTTTCATCATCATTCAACACTTTCACCACACTCGCACATTATCACTGTTTTTGCAGAGGTGCTCAGAATACAACAGTCTAGAAGCATACACATATAAAGATACACAACATATCCCTCCAAACTGCCAATATCCCAAACCCCTCCTTTAAAGTGCAGGCATTGTACTTCCCATTTCCAGGACTCAAGTCCGACTATATGAAAATAACCGGTTTCCCTGAATCCCTTCACTAAATATTACCCTGCTCACACTCCAACAGATCGTCAGGTCCCAAGTACCATTCGTCTCCATTCACTCCTATCTAACACGCTCACGCACGCTTGCTGGAAGTCCAAGCCCCTTACCCACAAAACCTCCTTTACCCCCTCTCTCCAACCCTTTCGAGGACGACCCCTACCCCGCCTTCCTTCCCCTATAGATTTATATGCTTTCCATGTCATTCTACTTTGATCCATTCTCTCTAAATGACCAAACCACCTCAACAACCCCTCTTCTGCCCTCTGACTAATACTTTTATTAACTCCACACCTTCTCCTAATTTCCACACTCCGAATTTTCTGCATAATATTTACACCCTGAATCCCTTCACTAAATATTACCCTGCTCACACTCCAATAGATTGTCAGGTCCCAAATACCATTTGTCTCCATTCACTCCTATCTAACACGCTCACGCAAGCTTGCTGGAAGTCCAAGCCCCTCGCCCACAAAACCTCCTTTACCCCCTCCCTCCAACCTTTTCGAGGACGACCCCTAACCCGCCTTCCCCTACAGATTTATACACTCTCCATGTCATTCTACTTTGATCCATTCTCTCTAAATGATCACCTCAACAACCCCTCTTCAGCCCTCTGACTAATACTTTTATTAACTCCACACCTTCTCCTAATTTCCATACACCGAATTTTCTGCATAATATTTGCACCACACATTGCCCTTAGACAGGACATCTCCACTGCCTTCAACCACCTCCTCGCTGCTGCATTCACATCCAAGCTTCACACCCATATAAGTGTTTGTACTACTATACTTTCATACATTCCCTTCTTTGCCTCCATAGATAATGTTTTTTGTCTCCACATATACCTCAATGCACCACTCACCTTTTTTACCTCATCAAATCTATGATTAACCTCATCCTTCATAAATCCATCCGCTGACACGTCAACTCTCAAGTATCTGAAAACATTCACTTCTTCCACACTCCTCCCCAATTTGATACCCAATTTTTCTTTATCTAAATCATTTGATGCCATCATCACCTTAGTCTTTTCCATGTTCACTTTCAACTTTCTACCTTTACACACATTCCCAAACTCATCCACTAACCTTTGCAATTTTTCTTTAGAATCTCCCATGAGCACAGAATCATCAGCAAAAAGCAACTGTGTCAATTCCCATTTTGTATTTGATTCCCCATAATTTAATCCCACCCCTCTCCCAAACACCCTAGCATTTACTTCTTTTACAACCCCATCTATAAATATATTAAACAACCATGGTGACATTACACATCCCTGTCTAAGACCTACTTTTACCGGGAAGTAGTCTCCCTCTCTTCTACACACCCTAACCTGAGCCTCACTATCCTCATAAAAACTCTTTACAGCATTTAGTAACTTACCACCTATTCCATATACTTGCAACATCTGCCACATTGCTCCCCTATCCACTCTACCATATGCCTTTTCTAAATCCATAAATGCAATAAAATCTCCCCTACCTTTATCTAAATATTGCTCACATATATGCTTCAATGTACACACTTGATCTACACATCCCCTACCCACTCTAATACCTCCTTGCTCACCCTACATTCTATTTTACCTCTAATTCTTTCAATAATAACCCTACCGTACACTTTCCCTGGTATACTCAGTAAACTTATTCCTCTACAATTTTTACAATCTCTTTTGTCCCCCTTCCCTTTATATAAAGGGACTATACATGCTCTCCACCAATCCCTAGGTACCTTCCCCTCTTTCATACATTTATTAAACAAAAATACCAACCACTCCAACACTATATCCCCCCCTGCTTTTAACATTTCTGTCATGATCCCGTCAGTTCCAGCTGCTTTACCTCCTTTCATTCTACGCAATGCCTCATGCACCCCCCTCCCCACACTCACATCCTGTTCTTCTTTACTCCTAAAAGATGGTATACCTCCCTAGCCAGTGCATGAAATTACCGCTTCCCTTTCTTCGTCGACATTTAAAAGTTCCTCAAAATATTCTCGCCATCTACCCAAAACCTCCATCTCCCCATCTACTAACTCCCCCACTCTGTTTTTAACTGACAAATCCATTCGTTCTCTAGGCTTTCTAAACTTGTTTAACTAACTCCAAAAATTTTCTTATTTTTCATTAAAATTTCTTGACAGTGCCTCTCCCACTCTATCATCTGCTCTCCTTTTGCACTCTCTCACCACTCTCTTCACCTTTCTTTTACTCTCTATATACTCTACTCTTCTTATAACACTTCTGCTTTGTAAAAACCTCTCATAAGCTAACTTTTTCTCTTTTATCATACCCTTTACTTCATCATTCCACCAATTACTCCTCTTTCCTCTTGCACCCACCCTCCTATAACCACAAGCTTCTGCCCCACATTCTAATACTGCATTTTTAAAACTATTCCAACCCTCTTCAACCCCCCCTCCTCCACTACTCATACTTGCACCAGCCCACCTTTCTGCCAATAGTTGCTTATATCTCACCGTAACTTCCTCCTCCCTCAGTTTATACACTTTCACCTCCCTCTTACTTGTTGTTGTCATTTTCCTCATCTCCCTTCTACCTCTTACTCTAACTGTAGCTACAACTAAACAATGATCCGATATATCAGTTGCCCCTCTATAAACATGTACATCCTGGAGCCTACCCATCAACCTTTTATCCACCAATACATAATCTAACAAACTACTTTCATTATGTGCTATATCATACTTGTATATTTATTTATCCTTTTCTTCATAAAATATGTATTACTTATTACCAAACCTCTTTGTACACATAGCTCAATTAAAGGCTCCCCATTTTCATTTACCCCTGGCACCCCAAATTTACCTACTACTCCCTCCACAACATTTTTGCCCACTTTAGCATTGAAATCCCCAACCACCATTACTCTCACACTTGGTTCAAAACTCCCCACACATTCATTCAACATTTCCCAAAATCTCTCTCTCCTCTACATTTCTCTCTTCTCCAGGTGCATATATGCTTACTATAACCCACTTTCCACATCCAACCTTTATTTTACTCCACATAATCCTTGAATTAATACATTTGTAGTCCCTCTTTTCCTGCCATAACTTATCCTTCAAAATTATTGCTACTTCTTCTTTAGCTCTAACTCTATTTGAAACCCCTGACCTAATCTCATTTATTCCTCTCCACTGAAACTCTCCCACCCCCATCCCCCACCCTCAATATCTCCCACCCACAGCATCCCCCAACCTCAATATCTCCCACCCTCAACCTCCCCCACCCTCAACCTCCCCCCCCCTCAACCTCCCCCACCATCTCTGCTCCAAGTGTGTAAGTACATATACACTTTATATAAACAGTTTTTATATATTTCTTATTTATAAAAACATTGTTTCAGCATTTTCTTTAGAAAACTAGTGATCTACTGCAGTTAGCCTCAAAAATACTACATTTTTTCTTATAGTAAGAGCATGGGAAGATACTATAGTAAAATTGAGACAAAAATTTTGGAAGCTTCTGCCGCTGCCTTTGCCACCATATTATGGCCTATTTTATACATTCTAGAGTATATATCATGTTTCTGTGTTAATTATATTGCTTATTATATTATATTAGATGAATTGTGATAGATAAATAAGCTGTCCAGTTGATAATAGCGTCATATTCAAGTATTTTTTCTCGTCTCTCCAGAGTGCAGGAACGGATTAATGGCTTTTCAATTAATTTAAATGAGGAAAATTAATTTAATATACAAGTAAGTTGAGTTATGAGCTAGCTCCTCAAACGGATTAAACTCGTAAGTCAACGTTCTACTGTAATTTGGGTTTCTTGTAATATCCTGTAAGGCCTCTTGTTCCCTTTGTATTTCTTCTGTTTGGTATGAACTGTGATGTAGCACACTTTTGGCAAAACAGTGAATAAAAGATGTTGAATGTTTCCTTCTTTGGGTCACTCTGCCTTAGTGAAAGATGGCTGCTGATGTAAGAAAAAACTTCAATGAACTTTTCTTTAACATCTGTGTTGCTTGAACACTTCATAATTATTCTGTTATTACGCTTATCCATCAATGATAAATCCACTCACTTTTTAATTTTTTTTTTTAATATGCTCGACGCCACCCACCGAGGCAAGGGTGACATGAAAAATAAACACTTTCACCATCATTCACACTATCAATGTCTTGCCAGAGGGACACAGATACGATGGTTTAGAAGTCTCTCTAAACAGCAAGTATCCCAAGCCCCTCCTTTAACCCTCTGACTGTTTCGGTCGTATATATACGTCTTACGAGCCACCGTGTATGACGTATATATACTCATAAATTCTAGCGGCTTCAAATCAAGCAGGAGAAAGCTGGTAGGCCCACATGTGAGAGAATGGGTCTGTGTGGTCAGTGTGCACCATATAAAAAAATCCTGTAGCATGCAGTGCATAATGAGAAAAAAAACTCTGACCGTGTTTTTGGATTAAAACACCAACTTTACGGTGTATTTTCGTATAGTATTTATGGTTATATTCTCGTTTTCTTGGTCTCACTTGATAGAATGGAAAATGTATTATAGAAATAGAGGTGATTTTCATTGGTTTTACTATGAAAAGAACCTTGAAATGGAGCTCAAAGTAGAGGAAATGTTTGATTTTTGCCAATGTTCAAAAGCAAACAAATGATTTATTTGTCCAATAAATGTCCAACTAGCCATTCTAATATACAGTCATGAATGGGTTGACATTATTTATACAATTATTACAATATTGCAGTAGTCTGCATAGCAGTAAATCTTCTATTTTTTGTTTGAATAAAAATTCAAAATAGAAAGCAAGAGTAATATCAGAGAGACCTGGAAAAACGGCTGATAAACAAAGAGAATGTTATTTTAGAGCCAGGAATATCTGCATAGTTCATTCTGGACCCTATTTTAAAATTGACCTATTTTTTTAATTTGTGTGAAATTAGCCAAATTGCAAATTTCTGACCACGTTATTAGGAAGTTGAAATCAGTAAACGGGCAGTTTCTTGCACTCAATCGATAGAACAAATGGAGTTCTAAAGAAATTGCTATGAGTTTGGTGTCGACTGGAACAATGGAATTAGCCAAAAATAGGGCTCAAAGTGGGCGAAATCGCCGATTTGTAAATATCGCCGAGGTTGCTAACTTTGCGAGAGTGTAATTCCGTAAGTTTTCCATCAAATTTCGTTGTTTTGGAGCCATTACCATCAAGAAAGATTCTCTATCATTTCATGAGAAAAAATAATTTTTTTTTTTTTTCAAAAATTTTACGACACCAGGAGGCACCTCAGGATTTGGGGTTGCGACAGTCAAGGGGTTAAAGCGCAGGCATTGTACTTCCCACCTCCAAGACTCAAGTCCGGCTTCCCTGAATCCCTTCACAAAATATTACCTTGCTCACACTTCTACAGCTCGTCAATTCCAAAAACCATTTGCCTCCACTCATTCCTGTCTAACAATGGCTAGATAAATGCGTCAAACTGCAAGCTGCCTACATCAATAGGGAAAAATCCATGTTATACTATTACATCATTAGAGACCCAAGCCTAATTGCTATTCACATCACCTGTTAACCTCGCCCTATAATTCCTTCATATCATATCAATCTTACTCTTCAATTAATTTAAAAATATTCTTTGTTCTCATCCAAATAATTTCCTTAATTATGTGGTACAGAAACTAAAGAAAAATGAATACCAATACATTACCTTCTTCTCTTCTCTCTCTCGCCATTCACAAAGCTCTTTGGATGCTAATTCTTCAGATGTCATACGAACCAAATTTGATGGAGAAATTGTTCCATTTAAGATCTTACGAAATAGCCCACTGTTCTTTGTGTCTTTAGTGTTAAAAAGAATGCTCCTGTAGCGAGATTTGTACTTGAATCCTACATCCTGAAGAGAAACATGGCAATTATTATTCCAGTATGGCATAAATATTAATCACTTTATTTTCAAAAATCTTCATTTTTGTTGCATATTTGTGATTAGCATCTTCTCAGAATTTCATCGAGTTATACACAACTCATTTTTCACACAAAAATAATAGAGCTCTTAATCCAAAGAGCTGGAGCTATCCCTCCCTTCCTTGGATTACACCCAATTATCATCCATTCTACAGGAATGTAGAAATGGTGAAATGCAGTTCAGTAGTGAGAGAGGTAAACATTAAACAGCAGGACACTCAACTTACCAGGCCTAATAGTTGACTGGTGACCTGCCACAACACGACCCATTACACAAGATTTATCCTGCTCCCCATCCTTTGATTCTACCAACACAGTTTATTGAAAGTTAAAGGAATGGAAGATTTCTTTCCACTTCCCATTTAAGTTACTAACAATTAAAATACTTTAAACAATTATTTATAAAATTTTACTACAGATAAATTAAAAATTCATTTAATGTTTTACATGACAACTAAAACTATACTGACCTTCCCAAAGAACATGTATAGCTCCTTTTCTATAGTTTCAGCAAGATTTTTTATGTCGTCCTCATTCAGGTTATCAAATTCTGTTTTAGCATCCTGAAAGCGTTTAATAAGACAGTCTGCAAGGGTTTTTTTTATGTTGTTTCTAACTTCATTTGGCTCAGGTTTCTTCTTCTCTGTAGATGTAGGTTTGTTCTGAACCTGAAAATTAGAAGACATTTAGAAGACATAAAAAATACAGCTCTGAAATTTTATAAAGAACCAATTAAATTTACAGCAAATTCAAATTTGTCTTATTTATGTATGGTTTTTACAAACATTTTCGGCCAGTCTTTTTCTAAATTATAATTAGATACATTTGCATTGTAGATGCTTCTTACCAAACTAGTGAATCCAAGGCTCTGACAAAAAATTACAGCTTAGCAGCACTAATATCACACATTATATAATTACAAGTCTTTGAAAGAGTGGTGAGATGGTAAATTTCAAATTTTATGGAAAAGTATGACCTCCACAACCCAAGTCAACATGGTTTTACTTGCTAAACCATTATAATGAAATTACAGAGGCATAGGAAGAAAGCCAAAACACAAAAGTGGTCTACACAGACCACATTTCCTAACTTTTACTGACTTTTTTCACTAAGGTGTTTGAGGAGGTAGATCATGGTAATGCATATACATACTGTGTATATGGACTTCAGTAAGGCTTTCGATAGAGTTCCACATCAGAGGCCATTGAGGAAACTTCAGGCACACAGAATAGGAGGAGAAATATTTTCCTGGGTAGAGGCATGGCTGACAAATAGGCAGCAAAGAGTTTGCATAAATCGGGAGAAATCAGAATGGGAGTATGTCACAAACAGTGTTCCGCAATGGTCAGTGTTGGGCTCGTTGTTGTTCACAATTTACATAAAAGACATAGATGAGGGAATAAATAGCGACACAAGCAAATTTGTTGATGACACCAAAATAGGCTGGCCAATTCATTTTAATGAGGACACTAGAGCACTCCAGGATGATTTGAATAGACTGATGCAATGGACGGAGAAGTGGCAGATGCAGTTTAATATACACAAATGAAAAGTTCTAAATGTTGGACAGGAAAATAACCATGCCACATATAAACTAAATAATGTAGATCTTAATTTAATACTACTGATTGCAAAAAGGATTTAGGAGTTCTGGTCAGCAATAATCTAAAACCAAGACAACAGTGCATTTGTGTTTGCAATAAAGCTAATAGAATCTTTGGCTTCATATCTAGAAGTATAAATAATAGAAGTCCTCAGGTTGTTCTTCAACTCTATATATCCTTGGTTAGGCCTCATTTAGATTATGCTGCACAGTTCTGGTCACCATATTATAGAATGGATATAAATGCACTGGAAAACGTACAAAGAGGATGACAAAGTTGATCCCATGTATCAGAAATCTTCCCTATGAGGATAGACTGAGGGCCATGAATCTGCACTCTCTCGAAAGGCGAAGAATTAGGGGGGATATGATCGAGGTGTATAAATGGAAAACAGAAATAAATAAAGGGGATGAAAATAGCGTGCTGAAAATTTCCAGCCAAGACAGGACTCGCAGCAATGGTTTCAAGTTGGAAAAATTCAGATTCAGGAAGGATATAGGAAAGCACTGGTTTGGTAATAGAGTTGTGGATGAGTGGAACAAACTCCTGAGTACAGTTATAAAGGCTAAAACGTTGTGTAGTTTTGAAAATAGGTTAGATAAATACATGAGTGGGTGTAGGTGGGTGTGAGCTGGACCTGACTAACTTGTGCTACTAGGTCTGATGCTGTGCTCCTTCCTTAAGTGGAAGAGACCTGACTAGGTGGGTCATTGGGATAGTCCCGGGGAGGTGTCACGGACCTGCTTTACATGGGTCAGTAGGCCTGTTGCAGTGTTCCTTCATTCTTATGTTCTCATTTGAGAAAAGTGAATATGGAGTGATAACCCATAAAATAAGGTCAAAAGGAATAATGGGAAAAGTAGGATAATGGATATTTAATTTTCTAATGAATAGAACACTAAGAGTAGTAGCAAACTAAGCAAACTCTAGCCTTACCAAAGAAAAAAAGTTCAGTACCACAAGGCATAGTCTTGGCATCTTTACTGTTTCTTAATTTCACAGCAGACATAGACAAAAAACACTTCCCGCAGCTTCATATCGTCCTTTGTAGATGAAACCAAAATTAGCAGAGGATACAAAACTCAGCAGGATCATCTCACAGAACAAAATGAACATGTAAATTACACTTGAGTATAATAATGTCAGATGACCTATTATTTAGAGAGCACCAAAGAGAAAAATATGTACTGCAACAGCCAGGAAAATGACAGAGTGGATAATGAGAACTTTAAAAAACAACAGAAAAAATGCTAATGGTGACATTATTCAAATCACTTGTGCTTTCTCTCATTTAGAATATTGTTTGATGTTGATGGCACCATTCAAGAGAGGAGAGATACGAGAGCTGGAAAAGATAAAGATCCTTTACTGCCTGCACAGAGCAAGTAAAGCACTTAAAACTAGGGAAATGCTTAAAAGTTCAGTGATACCTCGAATTTCGGCCATAATTCATTCCAGAAGGCTGTTCGAGTGCCGTTACCAAATGAATTTATTCCCATAAGGAATAATGTAGGTAGTAGGTTGGTAGACAGCAACCACCCAGGGAGGTACTACCGTCCTGCCAAGTGAGTGTAAAACGAAAGCCTGTAATTGTTTTACATGATGGTAGGATTGCTGGTGTCTTTTGTCTGTCTCATAAATATGCAAGATTACAGGCATGTCTTGCTACTTCTATTTACACTTAGGTCACACTACACATACATGTACACGTTTATTTATACACACTCATCTGAGTTTTCTTTGATTTTATCTTAATAGTTCTTGGTCTTATTACTTTTCCTTTTATATCCATGGGGGAGTGGAATGAGAATCTTTCCTCCGTAAGCCATGTGTGTTGTAAAAGTCAACTAAAATGCCAGCAACAATGGGCTAGTAACCCCTTTTCCTGAAAAGATTACTAAAAAGAATAAGAAGAAGAAAATTGTCAAAGTGGGAAGTCTGAATGTGCGTGGATGTTGTGCAAATGATAACAAAGAGATGATTGTGGATGTTATGAATGAGAAGAAACTGGATGTCCTGGCTTTAAGTGAAACAAAGCTGAAGGGGGTAGGAGAGTTTCAATGGAGAGGAATAAATGGGATTAGGTCAGGGGTTTCCAATAGAGTTAGAGATAAAGAAGGAGTAGCAATAATGTTGAAGGATAAGCTATGGCAGGAAAAGAGGGACTACAAATGTATAAATTCAAGGATTATGTTGAGTAAAATAAAGATTGGATGTGAAAAGTGGGTTATAGTAAGCGTGTATGCGCCTGGAGAAGAGAGAAGTGTAGAGGAGAGAGAGAGATTCTGGGAAATGTTGAGTGAATGCGTGGGGAGTTTTGAATCAAGAGTGAGAGTAATGGTGGTTTGGGATTTCAATGCTAAAGTGGGTAAAAATGTTATGGAGGGAGTAGTAAGTAAATTTGGGGTGTCAGGGGTAAATGTAAATGGGGAGCCTTTAAATGAGCTATGTGTAGAAAGAAATTTGGTAACAAGTAATACATATTTTATGAAAAAAAGAGGATAAATAAATATACAAGGAATGATGTAGCACGTAATGAAAGTAGTTTGTTAGATTATGAGTTGGTGGGTAAACGGTTGATGGGTAGGCTCCAGGATGTACATGTTTAGAGAGGGGCAACTGATATATCGGATCATTATTTAGTTGTAGCTACAGTTGGAGTAAGAGGTAGATGGGAAAAGAGGAAGGTGGCAACAACAAGTAAGAGGGAGGTGAAAGTGTATAAACTAAGGGAGGAGGAAATTCGGGCGAGATATAAGCGACTATTGGCAGTAAGGTGGGCTAGTGCAAAGATGAGTAGTGGGGGGGTTGAAGAGGGTTGGAATAGTTTTAAAAATGCAGTATTAGAATGTGGGGCAGAAGTTTGTGGTTATAGGAGGGTGGGGGCAGGAGGAAAGAGGAGTGATTGGTGGAATGATGAAGTAAAGGGGGTGATAAAAGAGAAAAAGGTAGCTTATGACAGGTTTTTACAAAGCAGAAGTGTTATAAGAAGAGCAGAGTACATGGAGAGTAAAAGAAAGGTGAAGAGAGTGGTGAGAGAGTGCAAAAGGAGAGCAGATGATAGAGTGGGAGAGGCACTGTCAAGAAATTTTAATGAAAATAAGAAAAAATTTTGGAGTGAGTTAAACAAGTTAAGAAAGCCTAGGGAAAGTATGGATTTGTCAGTTAAAAACAGAGTAGGGGAGTTAGTAGATGGGGAGAGGGAGGTATTAGGTAGATGGCGAGAATATTTTGAGGAACTTTTAAATGTTGAGGAAGAAAGGGAGGCAGTAATTTCATGCACTGGCCAGGGAGATATACAATCTTTTAGGAGTGAAGAAGAGCAGAATGTAAGTGTGGTGGAGGTACGTGAGGCATTACGTAGAATGAAAGGGGGTAAAGCAGCTGGAACTGATGGGATCATGACAGAAATGTTAAAAGCAAGGGGGGATATAGTGTTGGAGTGGTTGGTACTTCTTCTTCTTCTTCTTCTTTTTCTTCTTCCTCTTCCCCTTTCCTCTCCTTTTCTCCTCTGGGTTGTCTTTCTCTCTCCTGTCTCGTGTTTCTGTTCCTTCTTCATTTATTTTATTTCACCACTTCCCCTTTCATGCACCTCGGTGCGCTTGCTCTCCCTCTGTGGGTTTCTAGCTCTCTTGCAGTGCTCCCCTTCCTTTGTATTTGACTGGCTCGTCTTCCTTATTTCTGACTTCTACCACTACCACTACTACTACCTCTTCTTCTTCTACTACAACTACTGATGAAATTAAGACATGTGCGGCGTCTGGTTGTCTTTGTTGTGGACGTTTCGCCATCCAGTGGCTGGCTGGATGGCGAAACGTCTACGGTGGGGATGCCAGGGTGTTGTGCATGTGTCATTTCATCCTGTCGGTATCATATACAATTCTTGTACTACTACTACCTCCACCTCTTCCTGCCTATATATAGCCGTCCTGCTCCACCTCTGTTTGTGTGACTTTGTCAATGGTCCAAGTCGGACCGAAACGTCGTCGTAAGCTTCTCTCTTTTATGTGCGGGTTATTTGTGTATCGTTCCAGTCACGGTATTGTGCCTTTTTGTTATTTATGAAAGAGGGGAAGGTACCTAGGGATTGGCGGAGAGCATGTATAGTCCCTTTATATAAAGGGAAAGGGGACAAAAGAGACTGTAAAAATTATAGAGGAATAAGTTTACTGAATATACCAGGAAAAGTGTATGGTAGGGTTATAATTGAAAGAATTAGAGGTAAGACAGAATGTAGGATTGCGGATGAGCAGGGAGGCTTCAGAGTGGGTAGGGGATGTGTAGATCAAGTGTTTACATTGAAGCATATATGTGAACAGTATTTAGATAAAGGTAGGGAAGTTTTTATAGCATTTATGGATTTAGAAAAGGCATATGATAGAGTGGATAGAGGAGCAATGTGGCAGATGTTGCAAGTATATGGAATAGGTGGTAAGTTACTAAATGCTGTTAAGAGTTTTTATGAGGATAGTGAGGTTCAGGTTAGGGTGTGTAGAAGAGAGGGAGACTACTTCCCGGTAAAAGTAGGTCTTAGGGATGTGTAATGTCACCATGGTTGTTTAATATATTTATAGATGGGGTTGTAAAAGAAGTAAATGCTAGGGTGTTCAGGAGAGGGGTGGGATTAAATTATGGGGAATCAAATTTAAAATGGGAATTGACACAGTTACTTTTTGCTGATGATACTGTGCTTATGGGAAATTCTAAAGAAAAACTGCAAAGGTTAGTGGATGAGTTTGAGAATGTGTGTAAAGGTAGAAAGTTGAAAGTGAACATAGAAAAGAGTAAGGTGATGAGGGTATCAAATGATTTAGATAAAGAAAAATTGGATATCAAACTGGGGAGGAGGAGTATGGAAGAAGTGAATGTTTTCAGATACAGTGGACCCTCAATTAACGTTAAATCTGACTAGCGATTCATTTAAACGCAAAAATTTTGCCTCGACTAGCGCTTAAAAACCCGACCAGCGCTTTTCGTTACGTACCATACGCGTCCACTTTGGCCTGAGCGCGCCTCACTTGTCCCTTTGGTGCCAGTGTTTACAAGCCAGCCAGCCACCGCGGTCGCTTCCAAACATACAACTGGAACATTTCATATTATCACAGCCTTTTTAGTGATTGCACCTGCAAAATAAGTCACCATGGGCCCCAAGAAAGCTTCTAGTGCCAACCCTACAGCAAAAAGGGAGAGAATTACTATGGAGATGAAGAAAGAGATCATTGATAAATATGAAAGTGGAGTGCGTATCTCTGAGCTGGTCAAGTTGTATAATAAACCACAATCAACCATCGCTACTATTGTGGGCAAGAAAACGGCAATCAAGGAAGCTGTTCTTGACAAAGGTGCAACTATGTTTTCGAAACTGAGATCGCAAGTACTCGAAGATGTTGAGAGACTGTTATTGGTGTGGATAAACGAGAAACAGGTAGCAGGAGACAGCATCTCTCAAGTGATCATAAGTGAAAAGCCTATGAAGTTGCATGACGATTTAATTAAAAAAAAGCCTGCAACTAGTGATGTGAGTGAATTTAAGGCTAGCAAAGGTTGGTTTGAGAGATTTAAGAAGCATAGTGGCATTCATAGTGTGATAAGGCATGGTGAGGCTGCCAGTTCGGACCACAAAGCGGCTGAAAAATATGTGCAGGACTTCAAGGAGTACATAGACAGTGAATGACTGAAACCTGAACAAGTGTTTAATTGTGACGAAACAGGCCTGTTTTGGAAGAAAATGCCAAGCAGGACGTACATTACTCAGGAGGAAAAGGCACTCCCAGGACATAAGCCTATGAAAGACAGGCTTACTTTGTTGATGTGTGCCAATGCTAGTGGTGATTGCAAAGTGAAGCCTTTATTGGTGTATCACTCTGAAACCCCCAGAGTGTTCAGGAAAAACAATGTCCTCAAGGCTAATTTGTGTGTGCTGTGGAGGGCAAACAGTAAGGCATGGGTCACTAGGGACTTTTTCTATGACTGGTTACACCATGCATTTGCCCCCGATGTGAAAAATTACCTAATTGAAAAGAAATTAGACCTTAAGTGCCTCCTGGTATTAGACAATGCCCCTGGTCATCCAACAGATGTGGCAGAGCGACTTTCTAGGGACATGAGCTTCATTAAGGTGAAGTTTTTGCCTCCTAATACCACTCCTCTCCTGCAGCCCATGGACCAGCAGGTTATTTCCAACTTCAAGAAACTGTACACAAAAGCTATGTTTGAAAGGTGCTTTGTAGTGACCTCAGAAACTCAACTGACTCTAAGAGAGTTTTGGAAAGACCATTTTACCATCCTCAATTGTGTAAACATTATAGGTAAGGCTTGGGAGGAAGTGACTTAAGAGGACATTGAACTCTGCTTGGAAAAAACTGTGGCCAGAATGTGTAGACAAAAGGGATTTTGAAGGGTTTGAGGCTAACCCTGAGAATCCTATGCCAGTTGAGGAATCCATTGTGACATTGGGGAAGTCCTTGGGGTTGGAGGTTAGTGGGGAGGATGTGGAAGAGTTGGTGGTGGAGGACAGTGAAGAACTAACCACTGATGAGCTGCTAGATCATCGTGAACAGCAAGAGGGCAGACCTGAGGAATCTGCTTCGGAGGAGGGGAGAGAGAAATTGAAGAAGTTGCCTACTTCTAAGATTAAGGAAATCTGTGCAATGTGGCTTAAAGTGCAAAGCTTTATGGATGATAATCACCCTGACACAGCTACTGCAAGCCGTGTTGGCAACCTGTACACTGACAATGTTGTGAACCACTTTAGGAAAGTCATAAAGGAACGAGAGGTACAGGCCTCTATGGACAGATATGTTGTGCGACAGAAGTCCAGTGACTCTAAAGCTGGTCCTAGTGGCATTAAAAGAACAAGGGAAGTATCCCCAAAAGAAGACTTGCTGCCTCAAGTGCTAATGGAAGGGGATTCCCCTTCTAAACAGTAAGAAGATAACGCTCTCCCCTCCTCCCATCCCATCAATCATCAACAGATCTTCAATAAAGGTAAGTGTCATGTAACTGTGCATGTAATCTTCAGTTTGTGTGTATTAAAATTAATATTTCATGTGGTAAAAATTTTTTTTTCAATACTTTTGGGTGTCTTGCACGGATTAATTTGATTTCCATTATTTCTTATGGGGAAAATTAACTTGACTAACGATTATTTTGACTAACGATGAGCTCTCAGGAACGGATTAATATCGCTGGTTGAGGGTCCACTGTACTTGGGAGTTGACGTGTCGGCGGATGGATTTATGAAGGATGAGGTTAATCATAGAATTGATGAGGGAAAAAAGGTGAGTGGTGCGTTGAGGTATATGTGGAGTCAAAAAACGTTATCTATGGAGGCAAAGAAGGGAATGTATGAAAGTAAAGTAGTACCAACACTCTTATATGGATGTGAAGCTTGGGTGTTAAATGCAGCAGCGAGGAGACGGTTGGAGGCAGTGGAGATGTCCTGTCTAAGGGCAATGTGTGGTGTAAATATTATGCAGAAAATTCGGAGTGTGGAAATTAGGAGAAGGTGTGGAGTTAATAAAAGCATTAGTCAGAGGGCAGAAGAGGGGTTGGTGAGGTGGTTTGGTCATTTAGAGAGAATGGATCAAAGTAGAATGACATGGAAAGCATATAAATCTATAGGGGAATGACGGAGGGGTAGGGGTCGTCCTCGAAAGGGTTGGAAAGAGGGGGTAAAGGAGGTTTTGGGGGCGAGGGACTTGGACTTCCAGCAAGCATGCATGAGCGTGTTAGATAGGAGTGAATGGAGACGAATGATACTTGGGACCTGACAATCTGTTGGAGTGTGAGCAGGGTAATATTTAGTGAAGGGATTCAGGGAAACCGGTTATTTTCATATAGTCGGACTTGAGTCCTGGAAATGTGAAGTACAATGCCTGCACTTTAAAGGAGGGGTTTGGGATATTGACAGTTTGGAGGGATATGTTGTGTATCTTTATACGTATATGCTTCTAAACTGTTGTATTCTGAGCACCTCTGCAAAAACAGTGATAATGAGTGAGTGTGGCGAAAGTGTTGAATGATGATGAAAGTATTTTCTTTTCGGGGATTTTCTTTCTTTTTTGGGTCACCCTGCCTCGGTGGGAGACGGCCGACTTGTAGAAAAAAAAAAAAAATAATGTAAATTAGATTAGTCCATTTCAGACCCCCAAAAATACACTTATAAAAGCATTTACAAAAATACACTTACATAATTGTTCGAGTTGGGAGCTGTTCAAAATACGAGGTACCACTGTAGTTGGAATGTACTCTCCGATGTGAAGAAACAAGTTATCTGATAGTATATACTCAGAAGATACTTGACAGAATAGTCTTTGCCATTACAATGTACAGGTCTCCCTCAACATTCTCGTTTTCAACTTTCGCGGGCTTCACACATTTGCGAATTCCCAACCGCCAAATTCCCAGCTGCCAAATCATATTTAAGTTTACTGCCACGAGTCCCTACTACCCTCCCTCCGACCCCTGCAACTGGCAGCCAGCCCTCCCACCACTGTGTGGCGAGTGTTTTGTTCATTATTTGCTATTAAACTACAGTATAAATAATGTAAACCCATCCACAACTGCATATTAGAATGGCTATTCGGACAGGAATTGGAAGGTGACATCATGTGTTTACTCTTGAACACAGCAAAGAATCAAACATTTCTGCTACTGCTAATAATAATAATAATATAAACATAATAATATAAAAATAATACATAATAATAATAATAATAATAATAATAATAATAATAATAATAATAATAATATAATAATAATAGTATAATAATAATAATAATAAGTACGATAGAATTGAAGAAGGAAATTGTACAAAAATACGAGGGTTGAAGCAGTGGTGGAGGAAGTGGTTGACACATCGTCAGTGTGGCTTTGTTTATGCTGGAGTGAGTAGTCTCCGTGCTCTTCCAAACATTTCACAATAATTCATTGTATTTGGTGCTTGTAGATTGAGTGTGACTGGAGTGGTTGATGCAGTGATAGAGGCAGTTATAGAGGCAGTGATAGAGGCAGTGGTAGAGGCAGTTTACCTGGAGTTTACCTGGAGAGAGTTCCGGGGGTCAACGCCCCCGCGGCCCGGTCTGTGACCAGGCCTCCTGGTGGATCAGAGCCTGATCAACCAGGCTGTTGCTGCTGGCTGCACGCAAATCAACGTACGAGCCACAGCCCGGCTGATCCGGAACTGACTTTAGGTGCTTGTCCAGTGCCAGCTTGAAGACTGCCAGGGGTCTGTTGGTAATCCCCCTTGCAGTGGTAGAGGCAGTGGTAGAGGCAGTGGGTGAGGCAGTGGTAGAGGCAGTGATAGAGGCAGTGGTAGAGGCAGTGGTAGAGGCAGTGGTAGAGGCAGTGGTAGAGGCAGTGGTAGAGACAGTTATAGAGGCAGTGGTAGAGGCAGTTATAGAGGCAGTGGTAGAGACAGTTATAGAGGCAGTGATAGAGGCAGTGGTAGAGGCAGTGGTAGAGGCAGTGGTAGAGGCAGTTATAGAGGCAGTGTTAGAGGCAGTTATAGAGGCAGTGGTAGAGACAGTTATAGAGGCAGTGATAGAGGCAGTGCTAGAGACAGTTATAGAGGCAGTGGATGAGGCAGTGGTAGAGGCAGTGGTAGAGGCAGTGGTAGAGGCAGTTATAGAGGCAGTGGTAGAGGCAGTGGGTGAGGCAGTGATAGAGGCAGTGGTAGAGACAGTTATAGAGGCAGTGGTAGAGGCAGTGATAGAGGCAGTGATAGAGGCAGTGGTAGAGGCAGTTATAGAGGCAGTGATAGAGGCAGTGATAGAGGCAGTGGTAGAGACAGTTATAGAGGCAGTGGTAGAGGCAGTGATAGAGGCAGTGATAGAGGCAGTGGTAGAGGCAGTGATAGAGGCAGTGGTAGAGACAGTTATAGAGGCAGTGGTAGAGGCAGTGATAGAGGCAGTGATAGAGGCAGTGGTAGAGGCAGTGATAGAGGCAGTGGTAGAGGCAGTGGTAGAGACAGTTATAGAGGCAGTGGTAGAGGCAGTTATAGAGGCAGTGGTAGAGGCAGTGGTAGAGGCAGTGGTAGAGGCAGTTATAGAGGCAGTGATAGAGGCAGTGATAGAGGCAGTGATAGAGGCAGTGGTAGAGGCAGTTATAGAGGCAGTGATAGAGGCAGTGATAGAGGCAGTGGTAGAGGCAGTTATAGAGGCAGTGGTAGAGGCAGTTATAGAGGCAGTGGTAGAGGCAGTGGTAGAGGCAGTGGTAGAGGCAGTGATAGAGGCAGTGATAGAGGCAGTGATAGAGGCAGTGTTAGAGGCAGTTATAGAGGCAGTGGGTGAGGCAGTGGTAGAGGCAGTGGTAGAGGCAGTGATAGAGGCAGTGATAGAGGCAGTGGTAGAGGCAGTTATAGAGGCAGTGGTAGAGGCAGTTATAGAGGCAGTGGGTGAGGCAGTGGTAGAGGCAGTGATAGAGGCAGTGATAGAGGCAGTGATAGAGGCAGTGGTAGAGGCAGTTATAGAGGCAGTGGTAGAGGCAGTTATAGAGGCAGTGGTAGAGGCAGTGGTAGAGGCAGTGGTAGAGGCAGTGGTAGAGGCAGTTATAGAGGCAGTGGTAGAGGCAGTGGTAGAGGCAGTGGGTGAGACAGTGGTAGAGGCAGTGATAGAGGCAGTGATAGAGGCAGTGGGTGAGACAGTGGTAGAGGCAGTGATAGAGGCAGTGGTAGAGGCAGTGGTAGAGGCAGTGGGTGAGGCAGTGGTAGAGGCAGTGATAGAGGCAGTGACAGAGGCAGTGGGTGAGACAGTGGTAGAGGCAGTGATGGCAGTGGTAGAGGCAGTGATAGAGGCAGTGATAGAGGCAGTGGTAGAGGCAGTGGTAGAGGCAGTGGTAGAGGCAGTGGGTGAGGCAGCAGTTGAGGCAGTGGTAGAGGCAGTGGTGAGGCAGTGGTAGAGGCAGTGGGTGAGACAGTGGTAGAGGCAGTGGTAGAGGCAGTGATAGAGGCAGTGGGTGACACAGCAGTTGAGGCAGTGGTAGAGGCAGTGGTAGAGGCAGTGGAAGAGGCAGTGGGTGAGACAGTGGTAGAGGCAGTGGGTGAGGCAGTGGGTGAGGTAGTGGTAGAGGCAGTGGCAGAGGCAGTGATATTTACTAACATATATGTTATAAATAATAATAGTACATTATGAATAACTATTATTATTATTATTATAAATGTTATTAATATTAACATGTACTATTATTATTTATAACATATATGTTAGTAAATACCACTGCCTCACCCACTGCCTCTACCACTGCTTCACCCACTGCCTCTACCACTGCCTCACCCACTGCCTCTACCACTGCCTCTATCACTGCCTCTACCACTGCCTCTATAACTGCCTCTACCACTGCCTCTACCACTGCCTCTATCACTGCCTCTACCACTGCCTCACCCACTGCCTCTATAACTGCCTCTACCACTGCCTCTACCACTGCCTCTATCACTGCCTCTACCACTGCCTCACCCACTGCCTCTATAACTGCCTCTACCACTGCCTCTACCACTGCCTCACCCACTGCCTCTACCACTGCCTCACCCACTGCCTCTACCACTGCCTCTACCACTGCCTCACCCACTGCCTCTACCACTGCCTCTACCACTGCCTCACCCACTGCCTCTACCACTGCCTCTACCACTGCCTCACCCACTGCCTCTATAAATGCCTCTACCACTGCCTCTATCACTGCCTCTACCACTGCCTCACCCACTGCCTCTACCACTGCCTCACCAACTGCCTCTACCACTGCCTCACCCACTGCCTCTACCACTGCCTCACCCACTGCCTATATAACTGCCTCTACCACTGCCTCACCCACTGCCTCTACCACTGCCTCTACCACTGCCTCACCCACTGCCTCTATCACTGCCTCACCCACTGCCTCTATCACTGCCTCTACCACTGTCTCACCCACTGCCTCTGCCTCTACCACTGCCTCACCCACTGCCTCACCCACTGCCTCACCCACTGCCTCTACCACTGCCTCTACCACTGCCTCACCCACTGCCTCTATAACTGTCTCTACCACTGCCTCTATCACTGCCTCTATAACTGCCTCTACCACTGCCTCACCCACTGCCTCTACCACTGCCTCTACCACTACCTCACCCACTGCCTCTACCACTGCCTCTACCACTGCCTCACCCACTGCCTCTACCACTGCCTCTACCACTGCCTCTATCACTGCCACTACCACTGCCTCACCCACTGCCTCTATCACTGCCTCTACCACTGTCTCACCCTCTGCCTCTACCACTGCCTCTACCACTGCCTCACCCACTGCCTCTACCACTGCCTCTACCACTGCCTCACCCACTGCCTCTATAACTGTCTCTACCACTGCCTCTATCACTGCCTCTACCACTGCCTCTATCACTGCCTCTATCACTGCCTCTACCACTGCCTCTATAACTGTCTACCACTGCCTCTATCACTGCCTCTACCACTGCCTCTATCACTGCCTCTATCACTGCCTCTACCACTGCCTCTATAACTGTCTCTACCACTGCCTCTATCACTGCCTCTATCACTGCCTCTATAACTGCCTCTACCACTGCCTCTATCACTGCCTCTACCACTGCCTCTATAACTGTCTCTACCACTGCCTCTATCACTGCCTCTATCACTGCCTCTATAACTGCCTCTACCACTGCCTCTATCACTGCCTCTACCACTGCCTCTATAACTGTCTCTACCACTGCCTCTATCATTGCCTCACCCACTGCCTCTACCACTGCCTCTATAACTGCCTCTACCACTGCCTCATCTACTGCCTCTATAACTGTCTCTACCACTGCCTCTACCACTGCCTCTATAACTGTCTCTACCACTGCCTCTACCACTGCCTCTACCACTGCCTCTACCACTGCCTCTATCACTGCCTCTACCACTGCCTCACCCACTGCCTCTACCACTGCCTCTACCACTGCCTCATCCACTGCCTCTACCACTGCCTCTACCACTGCCTCTATCACTGCCTCTATAACTGTCTCTACCACTGCCTCTATAACTGCCTCTACCACTGCCTCTATAACTGTCTCTACCACTGCCTCTACCACTGCCTCTACCACTGCCTCTATCACTGCCTCTACCACTGCCTCACCCACTGCCTCTACCACTGCCTCTACCACTGCAAGGGGGATTACCAACAGACCCCTGGCAGTCTTCAAGCTGGCACTGGACAAGCACCTAAAGTCAGTTCCGGATCAGCCGGGCTGTGGCTCGTACGTTGATTTGCGTACAGCCAGCAGCAACAGCCTGGTTGATCAGGCTCTGATCCACCAGGAGGCCTGGTCACAGACCGGGCCGCGGGGGCGTTGACCCCCGGAACTCTCTCCAGGTAAACTCCAGGTAAACTGCCTCTACCACTGCCTCTATCACTGCCTCTATAACTGCCTCTATCACTGCCTCTATCACTGCCTCACCCACTGCCTTTACCACTGCCTCTACCACTCCAGTCACACTCAATCTACAAGCACCAAATACAATGAATTATTGTGAAATGTTTGGAAGAGCACGGAGACTACTCACTCCAGCATAAACAAAGCCACACTGACGATGTGTCAACCACTTCCTCCACCACTGCTTCAACCCTCGTATTTTTGTACAATTTCCTTCTTCAATTCTATCATACTTATTATTATTATTATACTATTATTATTATATTATTATTATTATTATTATGTATTATTTTTATTATATTATTATGTTTATATTATTATTATTATTAGCAGTAGCAGAAATGTTTGATTCTTTGCTGTGTTCAAGAGTAAACACATGATGTCACCTTCCAATACCTGTCCGAATAGCCATTCCAATATGCAGTCATAAGTGAGTTGACATTATTTATACTGTAGTTTAATAGCAAATAATGAACAAACAAAACACTCACCACACAGTGGTGGGAGGGCTGGCTGCCAGTTGTGGGGGTCGGAGGGAGGGTAGTAGGAACTTGCAGTGGTGGAGGCAGTGATATTTAATAACATACATGTTGTTAAGGCATAACGTATGTATTTAGTACAATTTACGACGTTTTCATGTATTTTATGATTGTTCATGGTTCAACAAGTTAAGGAAGCAGTATTGTATTATATTTCCCTACAATATATTGGGGCACCAAACATTCACAGTTTTTCAACATTCGCGAGGCTCTTGATCCCCCTAACCCTTGTGAATGTTGAGGGAGACCTGTACTGGCAAATAGAGATATAGAAGAGTAAAGCAGACATGAAAAGTATGGGTACCATGGAAATAATAAAAGAACACTGTGCCAACATGTGTGGTATACAACTATTCAACCTGCTACTCTCAGATATTGGAAATAGTGCCAGAACAAATATAAACATTGTCGAGGGATACTGGATCACTACCTCTGCAAAATGTCAGATCACCAAGGCTGTGATGGATACATGGGCCAGCAGGCCCATGTATCCATCAACAGAAGAACCTGGCCCCAGGCCAGTCTGTGAAAGTATAAAAACTCTCAAAACAGGTCACAGGTATACCAAAAGCATATATCTAAAAAAAACAGCATAAACAGCATAAAATTAACATAAATATACTTACTAAAACTGTGACATTGTCTGAGAGCTAGGGAAAAATGAGAGAGAAGAATTCTAAGCAGTCATTTAGATTTAAATGTACAGTAAAATTATCGTACTGGAAAGTGTAAAGATGAAGCATACTTTAGACTTTACTAAACAATAATTTCTCAACACACAGATTTTTATTTTTTTCTCAACACACAGGATTTTGTTTTTTGTTAAATAGTAATTCTCAACACACACAGTATTTTTTTTTCGGTCACCCTACCTTGGTGGGAGATAGATGATTAACCCGTAAACGGTCCAAACGTATATATACGTTTTTACCGCTAGTGCCCCAAACGTATATATATGTTTTATGTGTCCTACAATTAACATTGCCACGATAAGCCTGAGTTGCCTAGACATGTGAGAATGGGTGTGAGCACTCACTGTGCACCATATTAAAATAATTGGGGATGCCTGGGTACCATATGCTCTTTTCTCCTATTAAAAAAAGCAATGTTTTTTTTTTCTCAAAAAAAGTTGGGGCAGTACGGTAGTGAACATATATATACGTTTGGACCATTTACGGGTTAAGTAAAAAAAAATTCAACGTAAGAAATAATATTAATTAATGAGAATAAGATCAGTACTAAGTAGTAGGTTGGTAGACAGCAACCACCCAGGGAGGTACTACCGTCCTGCCAAGTGAGCGTAAAACGAAAGCCTGTAATTGTTATACATGATGGTAGGACTGCTGGTGTCTTTTGTCTGTCTCATAAATATGCAAGATTACAGGTATGTCTTGCTACTTCTACTTACACTTAGGTCACACTACACATACATGTACATATTTATTTATACACACTCATCTGAGTTTTCATTGATTTTATCTTAATAGTTCTTGGTCTTATTACTTTTCCTTTTATATCCATGGGGAAGTGCAATAAGAATCTTTCCTCCGTAAGCCATGCGTGTTGTAAAAGTCAACTAAAATGCCGGCAACAATGGGCTAGTAACCCCTTTTCCTGTAAAGATTACTAAAAAGAATAAGAAGAAAATTGTCAAAGTGGGAAGTCTGAATGTGCGTGGATGTTGTGCAAATGATAAGAAAGAGATGATTGTGGATGTTATGAATGAGAAGAAGCTGGATGTCCTGGCTTTAAGTGAAACAAAGCTGAAGGGGGTGGGAGAGTTTCAATGGAGAGGAATAAATGGGATTAGGTCAGGGGTTTCAAATAGAGTTAGAGCTAAAGAAGGAGTAGCAATAATGTTGAAGGATAAGCTATGGCAGGAAAAGAGGGACCACAAATGTATAAATTCAAGGATTATGTGGAGTAAAATAAAGATTGGATATGAAAAGTGGGTTATAGTAATCGTGTATGCACCTGGAGAAGAGAGAAGTGTAGAGGAGAGAGAGAAATTCTGGGAAATGTTGAGTGAATGTGTGGGGAGTTTTGAACCAAGTGTGAGAGTAATGGTGGCTGGGAATTTCAATGCTAAAGTGGGCAAAAATGTTGTGGAGTAGTAGGTAAATTTGGGGTGCCAGGAGTAAATGAAAATGGGGAGCCTTTAATTGAGCTATGTGTACAAAGAGGTTTGGTAATAAATAAGTAATACATATTTTATGAAGAGAATAAACAAATATACAAGGTATGATATAGCAAGTAATGGAAGTAGTTTGTTCGATTATGTATTGGTGGATAAAAGGTTAATGGGTAGGCTGCAGGATGTACACGTTTATAGGGGCAACTGATATACCAGATCATTATTTAGTTGTAGCTACAGTTAGAGTAAGAGGTAGATGGGAAAAGAGGAAAATGGTAACAAGCAAGAGGGAGGTGAAAGTGTATAAACTAAGGGAGGAGGAAGTTCGGGTGAAATATAAGTAATTATTGGCAGAAAGGTGGGCTGATGCAAGTATGAGTAGTGGGGGGAGGTTGAAGAGGGTTGGAATAGTTTTAAAAATGCAGTATTAGAATGTGGGGCAGAAGTTTGTGGTTATAGGAGGGTGGGTGCAGGAGGAAAGAGGAGTGATTGGTTGAATGATGAAGTAAAGGGTGTGATAAAAGAGAAAGAGTTAGCTTATGAGAGGTTTTTACAAAGCAGGAGTGTTATAAGAAGAGTAGAGTATATGGAGAGTAAAAGAAAGGTGGGTGCAGGAGGAAAGAGGAGCAATTGGTTGAATGATGAAGGAAAGGGTGTGATAAAAGAGAAAGAGTTAGCTTATGAGAGGTTTTTACAAAGCAGAAGTGTTATAAGAAGAGTAAGAGTATATGGAGAGTAAAAGAAAGGTGAAGAGAGTGGTGGGAGAGTGCAAAAGGAGAGCAGATGATAGAGTGGGAGAGGCACTGTCAAGGAATTTTAATGAAAATATGAAAAAATTATGGAGTAAAGCAAGAAAGCCTAGAGAACGAATGGATTTGTCAGTTAAAAACAAAGTAGGGGAGTTAGTAGATGGGGAGATGAAAGTTTTGGGTAGATGGCGAGAATATTTTGAGGAACTTTTAAATGATGACGAAGAAAGGGAAGCGGTAATTTCATGCACTGGCCAGGGAGGTATACCATTTTTTAGGAGTGAAGAAGAACAGGCTGTAAGTGTGGGGGAGGTGCGTGAGGCATTACGTAGAATGAAAGGAGGTAAAGCAGCTGGAACTGACGGGATCATGACAGAAATGTTAAAAGCAGGGGGGGATAAAGTGTTGGAGTGGTTGGTATTTTTGTTTAATAAATGTATGAAAGAGGGGAAGGTACCCAGGGATTGGCAGAGAGCATGTATAGTCCCTTTATAAAAAGGGAAGGGGGACAAGAGAGACTGTAAAAATTATAGAGGAATAAGTTTACTGAGTATACCAGGAAAAGTGTACGGTAGGGTTATAACTGAAAGAATTAGAGGTAAGACAGAATGTAGGATTGCGGATGAGCAAAGAGGTTTCAGAGTGGGTAGGGGATGTGTAGATCAAGTGTTTACATTGAAGCATATATGTGAAGAGTACTTGGATAAAGGTAGGGAAGTTTTTATTGCATTTATGGATTTAGAAAAGGCATATGATAGAGTGGATAGGGGAGCAATGTGGCAGATGTTGCAAGTATATGGAATAGGTGGTAAATTACAATGCTGTAAAGAGTTTTTATGAGGATAGTGAGGCTCAGGTTAGGGTGTGTAGAAGAGCAGGAGACTACTTCCCTGTAAAGTAGGTCTTAGACAGGGATGTGCAATGTCACCATGGTTGTTTAATATATTTATAGATGGGGTTGTAAAAGTAGTAAATGCTAGGGAGTTCAGGAGAGGTGTGGGATTAAATTATGGGGAATTAAATACAAAATGAGAACTGACACAGTTGCTTTTTGCTGAAGATACTGTGCTTATGGAAGATTCTAAAGAAAAATTGCAAATGTTAGTGGATGAGTTTGGGAGTGTGTGTAAAGGTAGAAAGTTGAAAGTGAACATAGAAAAGAGTAAGGTGATGAGGGTATCAAGTGATTTAGATAAAGAAAAATTTGGATGTTAAATTGGGGAGGAGGAGTATGGAAGAAGTGAATGTTTTCAGATACTTGGGAGTTGACGTGTTGGCGGATGGATTTATGAAGGATGAGGTTAATCATAGAATTGATGAGGGAAAAAAGGTGAGTGGTGCGTTGAGGTATGTGGAGACAAAAAACGTTATCTATGGAGGCAAAGAAGGGAATGTATGAAAGTATAGTAGTACCAACACTCTTATATGGGTGTGAAGCTTGGGTTGTGAATGCAGCAGCGAGCAGACGGTTGGAGGCAGTGGAGATGCCCTGTCTAAGGGCAATGTGTGGTGTAAATATTATGCAGAAAATTCGGAGTGTGGAAATTAGGAGAATGTGTGGAGTTAATAAAAGCATTAGTCAGAGGGCTGAAGAGGGGTTGTTGAGGTGGTTTGGTCATTTAGAGAGAATGGATCAAAGTAGAATGACATGGAGATCGTATAAATCTGTAGAGGAAGGAAGGCAGGGTAGGGGTCATCCTCGAAAATGTTGGAAGGAAGGGGTAAGGGAGGCTTTGTGGGCAAGGGGTTAAGACTCCCAGCAGGCGTGCATGAGCATGCTCGATAAGAGTGAATGGAGACGAATGGTATTTGGGACCTGACCATCTGTTGGAGTGTGAGCAGGGTAATATTTAATGAAGGGATTCAGGGAATCCGGTTATTTTTGTATATCCGGACTTGAGTCCTGGAAATGGGATGTACAATGCCTGCACTCTAAAGGAGGGGTTTAGGATATTAGCAGTTTGGAGGGATATGTTGTGTATCTTTATACATATATGCTTCTAAACTGTTGTGTTCTGAGCACCTCTGCAAAAACAGTGATTATGTGTGAGTGAGGTGAAAGTATTGAATGATGATGAAAGTATTTTCTTTTTGGGGATTTTCTTTCTTTTTGGGTCACCCTGCCTCGGTGGGAGATGGCTGACTTGTTAAAAAAAAAAAATTAAGAGCTTCCTGGGTAGTAGGCTGGTAGACAGCAGTCACCCAGGGAGGTACACCGTCCTGCCAAGTGAGTGTGAAACGGAAGCCTGTAATTGTTTTACACGATGGTAGGATTGCTGGTGGTTTTTTTTACTGTCTCTTAAACATGCAAGATTTCAGGTACGTCTTGCTACTTCCACTTACACTTAGGTCACACTAAACATACATGTACAAGCATATATATATACACACATCCCTCTGGGTTTTCTTCTATTTTCTTACTAGTTTTTGTTCTTGTTTATTTCCTCTTATCTCCATGGGGAAGTGGAACAGAATTCTTCCTCCATAAATCAAGCGTGTCATAAGAGGTAACTAAAATGCCGGGAGCAAGGGGCTAGTAACCCCTTCTCCTGTATATATTACTAAATGTAAAAGGAGAAACTTTCGTTTTTCCTTCTGGGCCACCCCGCCTCGGTGGGATATTGCCGGTGTGTTGAAAGAAGGAGAAAGATTAAGAGCTCTGATTTTTTGGAAGTACTGGTGGATAGTGTTTCCATGGGAGTGGTTGGTGAAGTGATGCTTTTGGTAATATTTTGAAGGATTTTGCCACAAATCTGCAACAGGTATTAGAGAAAGTATGTAACATTAGCAGTGAGCTGCAGGGTCCTGTTCTCTCTCCTCAATCTTTCAGGGATATAGTTAGGAAAGGCATTCAGGAAGCAAAATGGAGGGATGAGATGCATGCTCCCGTGGACACCTGATATCACAATTTAACAACCATGGTATGATCATTGGTTCCTGACCAGCAGGTTCTGATGGTGAAACCAAAGTCGAGTGATCCAGTGCACAATCATAACCCCCCCCACACACACACCAATCCAACTGCCCCTCCCTCAATCTACATTCCCTGCAGGTCTCTGACCAGTGATGCCCCAGAGTTACTATATATGTGGGGCTTCAGGATGGCAGTGTGGTTGGAAGGGTAGCTAGGGGACTTATCTTGAAGGTGCATTGTTGTCATTTTTTATCAGGAAAAACTGGGGAGCTGATGAACATTATGAGGTGTTTCAGATCCCTTTGGTGCTGCCACTGTCTATGGCCACACTTCACCCCTGCAAATATAGCAGGCATGCTTCTGCCATATCTAACTTCTGAAAAAAATATTGCAATAATAAAAATTAAAATACAATACTTGCTTTTTTATTATCTTTGGCAGGGGTACTCTTTGCAGGACTTATTTCATCCTTTTTGCTAATGACAGTTATATCCTTTTTTCCCTCCCCTTCTTTTGTAACAATAGCTGCTGAAGCTGTTGGTGAAACAACTGGTTTTGTAGTACTAACTACAACTGACTTTGTTGCAGTTGGTGTAGACACAGTGGTAACAGCCTTATTGACAGAATCTTGTTTCAGGGTCTCTGTTGTCTTCACAATGATTCTTCCATCAGCAGATTTAACTACTGTCACTTTTTGTCCGGGAGTAACACCACCAGGGACTGTTACAGATTTTGGTGAGAGACGAATGACCTTTTTCTGTCTGCAATGGAAAATAGAAAAATTAGTAGAAGTAGAAGTTAATTGGAGATATGTACAATGTTTCACAAACATACATACAGTCAACTCTTGATTTAACCCTTGCAGTGGCCATCATGTAGAACTGTGTCATCGAGGCCTGGGTCTCTCACGTAGTTCTACATCATGAGGTCAGCTCACTAAGATAAGCTGTGAGTGGTAAATTCTGACTTAGATATGAGAAAATGGGTCTGCACAGTGAGTGCGCACAGTACAAAAAAAAAAAAAAAAAATCCTGCCCCATGTGGTGCATGATGGGGAAAAGAAAAACTTGGACAATGTGTATGGTTTACAATAAAGACTTCCGAGTTTTTTAGGATGGTTTTTATGGCTTTATTGGCTGTTTCTTGTTATCATTTGATTGACTGAAGAATATACAACTGAAATAGAGATGATTTTGACTGGTCTCAGAATTTAAAGTAGTTTGAAATTGGGCTAAAAGCAGCAGAAATATTTGGCTTTTGACAATTTTCCTGAGGATGGGTAAGGCCCCCCCTACACTCCCCACTCTGTTTTATGGATTTTTAAGAACATAAGAAAGAAGGAACACTGCAACAGGCCTACTGACCCATGAGGAGCAGGTCCATGTTCCCCCCCCAGATTAACCCAATGACCCACCCAGTCTGGTCACCTCCACTCAAGGAGCACGGCACCAGACCCAGCAGCACAAGCTAGTCAGGTCCAACTCACACCCACCCACACCCACTCATGTATTTATCTAACCTATTTTTAAAACTACACAACATTTTAGCCTCAATAACTGTACTCAGGAGTTTGTTCCACTCATCCACAACTTTATTACCAAACCAGTGCTTTCCTATATCCTTCCTGAATCTGAATTTTTCCAACTTGAAACCATTGCTGCGAGTCATGTCTTGGCTGGAAATTTTCAGCATGCTATTTACATCCCCTTCATTTATTCCTGTTTTCCATTTATACACCTCGATCATATCCCCCCCCCAATTCTACGCCTTTCGAGAGAGTGCAGATTCAGGGCCCCTCAGTCTATCCTCATAGGGAAGATTTCTGATATATGGGATCATCTTTGTCATCCTCCTCTGTACGTTTTCCAGTGCATTTATATCCATTCTGTAATACGGTGACCAAAACTGAGCAGCATAGTCTAAATGAGGCCTAACCAAGGATATATAGAGTTGAAGAACAACCTGAGGACTTCTATTAATTATACTTCTAGATATGAGCCAAGAATTCTGTTAGCTTTACTGCGAACACTAATGCACTGTTGTCTTGGTTTTAGATTACTACTAACCAGAACTCCTACATCCTTTTCACAATCAGTAGTATTAAGATCTACATTATTTAGTTTATATGTGGCATGGTTATTTACCTGTCCAACATTTAGAAATTTGCATTTGTCAATATTAAACTGCATCTGCCACTTCTCCGACCATTGTATCAGTCTATTCAAAACATCCTGGAGTGCTCTAGTGTCCTCATTAGAATGAATTGGACGGCCTATTTTGGTGTCATCAGCAAATTTGCTTATGTCGCTTTTTATTCCCTCATCTATGTCGTTTATGTAAATTGTGAGCAACAATGGGCCCAACACTGACCCCTGAGGAACACCGCTTGTGACATGCCCCCATTCTGATTTCTCCCCATTTATGCAAACTCTCTGCTGCCTATTTGTCAGCCATGCCTCTACCCAGGAAAGATTTCTCCTCCTATTCCGTGTGCCTTAAGTTTCCTCAATAGCCTCTGGTGTGGTACTCTATCGAAAGCCTTACTGAAGCCCATATACACAATATCGTATTCATTACCATGATCTACCTCCTCAAACACCTTGGTGAAAAAAGTTAGTAAATTTGTAAGACAGGAACGCCCCTTTGTAAAACCGTGTTGAGATTCATTAATCAATCTGTGCCTTTCAAGATGGCTACGAATTGCTTTGGCAATTACTGATTCCATAAATTTTCCCATTTATTGGAGGTAAGGCTTATTGGTCTATAGTTTGAAGCCAAGGACCTGTCACCTGCCTTGTAAATAGGTATTACATTTGCCATTTTCCACTTATCAGGCACTATGCCAGTTTGTAGTGATACATTAAAAAGATTAGCCAAAGGTATGTTAAGTTCCTCTTTACATTCCTTTAACACCCTTGCAAACAGTTCATCAGGACCTGGGGATTTGTTAGGTTTTAGTTTCTCTATTTGCTGAGGACCATGTCACTAGTTACTGCAATCGTGCATAGCTTATCAACATCCTGTTCTACATAATCTATTATTTCAGGAATATCACTAGTATTTTCCTGGGTGAAAACTGAGAGGAAGTAGGTATTGAGAATTTCACACATATCCTTATCACTGTCAGTGATCTGCCTAGAGTTACTCTTAAGTGGGCCAATCTTGTCCCTAATCTTACTTCTGTATACCTGAAAGAACCCTTTTGGGTTAGTCTTTGAATCCCTTGCGACCTTAGCCTCATAATCCCTTTTTGCTTTTCTTATTCCTTTCTTTATTTCTCTCTTTAATTGAATATATTGATTTCTTAACTGCCCATCCCCTCTTTTGATATGCCTATATATGCCTCTCATTTGACCAATGAGATGTTTTAATCTATTGTTCATCCATTTGGGATCATTTTTGTTAGAACTTATTTCCCTACTTGGAACAAAAGTTGCCTGGGCAGCTAGAACTATGCTCTGAAAAATGTCATATTGGCAACCAAGATCACCTACCTGACCCATAGTCAGGACATCCCAATTTAGCCCACCCAGGTAATTTTTCCATCCCATGAAGTCGGCCAAGTGAAAATCTGGGACAGAGATTTGATTGCAGTTATCTGGGTAATTCCACGATATATTGAAACTAAGTGATTTGCGATCCCTTTCCCCAAGCTCATCATTAACCTCAAGATTATTAATTAGTGAACCTTTGTTGGCAAGAACCAAGTCAAGCAGATTGTTTCCTCTAGTTGGTTCTGTCACAACCTGTTCTAAAAAGCAATCCTGAACCATATCAAGAAATTCACTAGACTCAAGATTTCCTGTCATATTGTTCCAATCAATTTGTCTAAAGTTAAAATCTCCCATTATCACTAGATGCCTTATGAATTTCGTCCCATAACAGCTTACTGCACTCCCTATCAAGGTTTGGGAGCCTATAAATCACACCCAAAATTAATCTGTCACGTCCCTCGAGAAACTGTAGCCAAATAGATTCTGTGTTTGATGTTTCTAATCTTATATCAAGTCTAAGACAACAATTTAAATTTTCTCTGACATACATCGCCACTCCACCACCCTTCCTGTTGACCCTATCAGTGTGAAATAGTTTATAACCCTGTATGTTGCAGGTTGAACCAGGTCTCTGTTATACCAATAATATTTATATTACCTGCACTTGCAAGTAATCTTAGCTCATCTATCTTATTTCTTAGACTCCTATTTGTATAGAAAACCTTAAGGGAGCTAGTCACTCGTTGACCTCTACTATCTCTCTTTGTTTGTTGATCAATTGATTTGTCATTACTAGCAACTTTATTTTGAATATTGTCTTTTAAACATATCCCTGAGGTACCCCGGTAATAACTGCTGTTTTTAACCCTAATGCTGCAGCCTGATTGTTTCTCACAAACACCCATACCTCTATAATCTATCAGTTTAAATTCCTAGACAAATCATCAATTACCCTCTCAATCGAATTGGCTAATGCAACCACTCCATCCCCAGAGATGAACCCCATCCCTTGCATACATATCACGTTTGCCAAAGAATAGGTCCCAGTTATCAATGAATGGGATTGCAAGTTCCTTGCAGTACCTGTCTAGCCAGCAATTTATACCAATTGCCCTAAACATCCATTCACTGCCCACTCCCTTTCTAGGCAAGATGCTACATATGACTGGGATCCCTCCCTTAGACCTAACTACTTCTATGGCTGACCTGTACTTATCCAGCAGCTCCTCTCTCCTACCCTTCCCTATGTCATTACCCCCAGCACTAAGACAGATAATGGGCTTGTTCCCATTACCTGCCATAATATTATCCAACCTGCTGACTATGTCCCCAACACCAGCTCCAGGAAGGCACACTCTCTGTCTGACCTTTCTGTCTCTGTTACAAAATGCACGGTCCATATATCTTACTTGAGAATCGCCTACTATTAAAATATTCTTACCTTGATAAGCAGGGGAATCAGTGGTACCTTCAACCTCACTAACCACTGAAGTACACTCGTCTTGGAGAACAGAGAATCGATTTCCTACCTTCACATCTCTATTAACTCTCCTCATCTTCCTTCTTCCCGAACTGTGAACCACTTGCCACTTAAAGTGGCTGCCACTATCACTGCTGGTGACCATTTCCTCCTTACCAGCTAAATCCTTCTCACACTCACTCCCAAACTCATCTATGCGAAGCTTCAGCTCCTATTTTCCTCCTGAAGAAGTAGAATCTCCTTCTTCAACACTTGAACCTGAGATTCTAAAACACTACAACAAGCCATGGTGCTTGGTAACAGCCCAAGCTAACTCCCAAGAGCATAGGCAGGTATGACCACACGTGACCACTGACTTCAGCGTACTGACGAAAAGGTCTGATTCAATTCTTGGGACGCCATAAACCATGACAAATCATTCCTGATTACATTTTATCATCCAGGATCATGAATTCAAACTGGAAGACAAGTGTAATACAGGAGAGGCTTCAAGACATGACAGAGGAAATGTTGTTTTAGTGCCAGGAATGTCTACACTGTTTATTTTAAATTGCTATTTTTATTTCAACCCTTTCAGGGACCAGACCCCCTATCTGAAACTTGTCCAGAGTGTCCATGAATTAAAAAAAAATTTTTTTTCTTATGAAATGGTAGAGAATTTTTTTCCAAAGGGAGTAAAACAAAAAGTATGAAATTTGATGGAAAACTGACGAAATTACACTATCTTGAATTCTGCTGTATCAGCGATATTTACGCATCGGCGATTTTGCCCGCTTTGACACCTATTTTACGCCAATTACATTGTCCCAGTTGAGAAAATTCTTAGCTATTTCACTAGTATGCATTCTACTTTATTGAATGAGCAGAAACTGCCCAATCATCTATTTCAAATACCCAATAAAGTGATCGTGTTCGCATCGCTATTGGGCCGTGCGGACGTGCTGCGCAGTCGCTCCTGATTGAGTTGGCTTTTGCGCAGTGGTGACGTGTACTTAGCTCTGTGAAGACCTGTTTGCGCGCTCTCTACGAACTGAAGCAAGATGCCCTCCATCGAGCAACTTTACCAACAGCTTAAGGAAGAATTGAGGATGGCGAAGATGGAGATTCGGCGACTGACCGAGGAAAACAAGAAGATTCGTATTAGTCCTCCTGTTTTGAGTCCTCAGGTCAAGAAGGGAAACTGGTCAGTGGCTGGACAGCAGGGAACGAAGTTGACGATCAAGAAGACGAATGGAAAGGTAGAAACGATGAAGAAGAAAGAGACTGCCATGGAAACTGTTGTGGAAACATCTAATACATTCTCAGTGCTACCCGACGAATGTGAGTCGACTGCTGGGAATGTCACGACGAACGACATCAAGGAAGGTAAGAATATTGTTGTTGTTGGGGATAGCCAAGTTAGGTATATGGATAGGGCGTTCTGCTTGAAGGACAGGAGTAGGAGACAGAGAGTTTGCTTTCCTGGGGCTGGGATGGAGGATATTGTTAGCCGTCTGGATGACATCATGAGAGGTAATGGGAGCAATCCTATTATCTGTCTCAGTGCTGGAGGCAACGATGTTGGCAGACGTAGGAGTGAAGACCTGATTAGCAGGTATAGGTCAGCAATAGAAATAATTAGGAGTAAGGGTGGGAACCCTGTCATATGTGGTATTTTGCCAAGGAGACGAGTTGGAAATGAATGGTTGTCCAGGGCAATTGGTGTCAATTGCTGGCTGGACAAATACTGTAAGGATAATGCAGTAACATTCGTTGGCAACTGGGACCTCTTCTATGGCAGAAGTGACATGTATGACAGGGATGGGGTTCACTTATCTAGGTCTGGGGTGGTAGCACTGGCAACTGCAGTGGAGGGAGCTGTTAGGACTTTAAACTAGGAATAGTTAGTGGTATGGGTTTTGGCAGGGAAACAGTGAAGTCCCAGTGTAGTAATATTACGAGTTCTAGGGGAACTAGTAATAAGCAGAACGAGGTAGATATTGAAAAGCCAGTGACTTTGGGTGATAAGGACAGTAATAGGTTTAGTAGAAAAACAGAAATGAGCAGGAAGGGTAAAGAGAAAGGAGAGTCTTTCAATGTTTATTATGCTAATTGCCGTAGTGCTAGGAATAAGATGGACGAGTTGAGATTAGTTGCTAGTGCAGGTAACATTGATGTATTTGCCTTAACTGAGACGTGGTTTAATTCAAAAAGTCGGGACATGCCTGAGGAATGTCATATTCAGGGTTTTAAATTGTTCCAAGTAGATAGAAGTATCGGGAAGGGGGGTGGGGTGGCATTGTATGTCCGAGATCGCTTGAACTGTTGCATAAAAATGGGTATTAAGTCTGAAGTAACACATACAGAGTCTGTTTGGATAGAATTTTCAGAGGGGCATGAAAAACTGATTTTAGGAGTGATATACCGTCCCCCAAACTTAGATAGGGACCAAGGGAGACTACTATGGGAGGAAATTGTTAAGGCCACAAGGCACGATAATGTAGTAATTCTAGGAGACTTTAACTTTAGTCATATTGATTGGAATTTCTTGACTGGGAATTTAGAATCATACGACTTCTTAGAAGTAGTTCAGGATTGTTTTTTGAAGCAGTTTGTGACAGAACCTACAAGGGGAAATAACCTGCTTGACTTAGTTATGGCAAACAATGAATCCCTTGTTAATAATTTAGAAATTTCAGAGGAACTGGGTGCTAGCGACCACAAATCAATTACATTTAGCATTGATTGGAAGTACGATAGTAGCGATAACTCAGTAACAGTCCCAGATTTTCGCTTAGCAGATTACGATGGGCTTAGAGAACACTTATCATCTGTTGACTAGGGTAACGAAGAGAGCTATCAATATGACAGTTTTCTGAACACTATACATGCTGCTCAAAGAACGTTTATCCCATATAAAGAAATTAGATCAAATAGAAATGACCCAAGATGAATGAATAATAGTCTCAAATATCTACTAGGGCATAAGAAAGGAATTTATAGGTGTATCAAAAGGGGTGAGGGTCATCTTATGAATCAGTATATTGACATTAAGAGGGACATTAAAAAGGGGATAAGAAAAGCTAAAAGGGACTATGAAATTAAAGTTGCTAGGGATTCTAAAACTAACCCAAAAAGTTTTTTCCAGGTCTATAGAACAAAAGTTAGAGATAAGATAGGTCCCCTTAAAAATAACTATGGGCACCTTACTGACAAAGAGGATGAAATGTGCTCGATTTTAAATAATTATTTTCTCTCAGTTTTTACACAGGAAGACACTAACAACATTCCAGTAATTAATTTTTATAGTGGGCTAGAAGAAGATAAATTATGTAACATCACAGTCACTAGTGAAATGGTTGTGAAGCAGATAGACAGACTGAAGCAAAATAAGTCACCGGGTCCTGATGAGGTTTTTTCAAGGGTTCTTAAGGAATGCAAAATGGAACTCTGTGAACCATTAACTAATATTTTTAATTTATCTCTTCAAACAGGTGTAGTGTCTGATATGTGGAAGATGGCTAATGAAATTCCTATTTTTAAAACAGGGGACAAGTCGTTACCGTCAAATTACCGCCCAATAAGCCTGACCTCAATTGTAGGCAAATTACTAGAGTCAATTATAGATGAGATTATAAGAAGCCACCTCGATAAGCATAGCTTGATTAATGATACTCAGCATGGATTCACAAGAGGCCGGTCTTGTCTAACTAATTTATTAACTTTCTTCAGTAAAGCTTTTGAGGCTGTTGACCACGATAAAGAATTTGATATTATTTACTTAGATTTTAGTAAGGCTTTTGATAGAGTTCCGCACCATAGACTGTTAAAGAAAGTGGCAGCTCATGGCATTGGGGGGAAAAGTGCTCTCGTGGATCGAGTCATGGCTCACTGACAGGAAGCAGAGAGTGTCCATAAATGGGGTTAAATCCGAGTGGGGATCTGTAACAAGTGGCGTTCCACAGGGATCAGTCTTGGGCCCGTTGTTGTTTATAATATATATCAATGATCTTGATGAGGGAATTACTAGTGATATGAGCAAATTCGCCGATGACACAAAGATAGGTAGGATAACTGATTCAAACATAGATGTTATGGAACTTCAGGAGGATTTAATCAAACTCTATTCTTGGTCAGAAAAGTGGCAGATGCAGTTCAATGTAGATAAATGCAAGGTTCTGAAGCTTGGGAGTGCCCATAACCCTAGTACTTATAAGTTAAATGATGTAGAACTTAGCTATACAGATTGCGAAAAGGACTTGGGGGTTATGGTGAGCAGCAACCTTAAACCAAGACAGCAATGCCTAAGCGTACGTAATAAGGCAAATAGATTACTGGGATTTATATCAAGAAGTGTAAGCAACAGAAGTCCAGAGGTCATACTGCAGCTTTATACATCATTAGTAAGGCTTCACCTAGATTATGCAGCTCAGTTCTGGTCTCCATATTACAGAATGGACATAAATTCGTTAGAAAACATTCAGCGTAGGATGACTAAATTATTACATAGCATTAGAAATCTTCCTTATGAAGAAAGATTGAAGACTCTTAAGTTACATTCACTTGTTAGACGAAGAATGAGGGGAGACCTGATTGAAGTGTATAAGTGGAAGATAGGTATTAATAAAGGGGATATTAATAAGGTCTTGAGGATGTCTCTCCAAGAGAGAACCCGCAGTAATGGATTGAAATTAGATAAGTTTAGATTTAGAAAGGACATAGGAAAGTATTGGTTTGGAAATAGGGTAGTTGATGAGTGGAACAGTCTACCTAGTTGGGTTATTGAGGCTGGGACTTTGGGTAGTTTCAAATTTAGGTTGGATAAGTACATGAGTGGGAGGGGTTGGATTTGAGTGGGACTTTCACATCAGAGCTTATTTCTTGGGTAGCATTGAAAACTGGGTTGGGCAAATGTTTTGTTAGTGGGCTGAATTGTAAAGGACCTGCCTAGTATGGGCCAACAGGCCTCCTGCAGTGTTCCTCCTTTCTTATGTTCTTATGTTCTTAATTTAGCCAATTTGACACAAATTTCAGAATATACCAATTTCAATATAGGGCCCAGAATAAGCCATGCAGGCATTCCTGGTGCTAAAATAACATTTCCATTATTCATTAGTTATGTTCCCAGGCTTTACATATGAATTTCATTTTGATTTTTTATTCATACAAAGAATTTCTATTCACACAAAAAATAGAAGATTTACTGTTATGTAATATTATAATAATTGTATAAATAATATGAGTGCATTCATGATCGCATATTAGACCCACCAGCTGACGTGCATTGGATGCATGACGTGATTTGTTTACTCTTAACATCAGCAAAAATCGAACATCTCTGCTACTTTAAGCTCAATTTCAAAGTATTTTCAGTCCTCAAACCCATTTCTGTTTCTGTAATATATCTTTCATTCTATCAAGTGAGACCAAGAAACTGAGTATACAACCGTAAAAACCATACAAAAATACACTGCAAATTTTCTGTTTAAATAAAAAATATGGTTGCAGTCATTTTTTTCCTCATTATGTATTGTGTGCTGCAAGATTTATTTTATATGGTGCACACTTACTGCATCCACCCATTCTATTACGTATATTTAGTCCCAAATTCACTGCTCCCTTCTTATCTGAGTGAGCTGAGCTCATCACAGTACTATGGCGTGGACCCTGGCTTCAAAGCCGCAGAACTATAACACGGACCCTGAAAGGGTTAAATTGGTATTTTTATTTTAAATTGGTATTTTTTAATTTCTGTGTAAAACTGGCCAAATTACCCACATCTATAAACATGACAGGTAGTTGAACGGGAAGTTTCTTGTGCCCAATCAATGAGTACAAAGCATACTAATGAAATAGCTAAGAATTTGGTCGACTGGAGCAATGGAATGGACTTAAAATATGACTGAAACTCAGCAAAATTGCCAGTGCATAAATTGTGCCCAGATTGTTAACTCTGCACCTGTGTAAGTCTAAGCTTTCCATCAAATTTTATACTTTTGGTGTCATTACCTTAAAACAAAGATTCTCTGTCATTCACAAGAATAAATGTTTTTTTTTTAAAAAAGTGGACACTGGGAGCAATATGAATTTCAGGGGTCTGGACAATAAAAGGATCAGTGGACTTCAGAAATAAGGAACAAAATCCACTTGGTCAAATGATTATGAAATAACTTACAAAGTCAACTGGTTACAGAATTGTCTGTTATTTCTACAATCATTGCACAACAATTTTACCTCAATCCATTATAGTCACCACTGGCAGCTATCCAATTTCCCGTATCAATCTATTACTTGAGGGTTTACTTTGCATACATACATACTTATGACCACTTCTGAAGGTTCCTCCAACCTAGTAAGCTAGTCTAAGACAAGGCTTCCTTGATGACTGCCTGATCAACCAAGCCAGTGGTGCCAGCAGTCTGCAGGCCTACACAATGATCACAACCAAAGGGTAAAAGAGGTTTTGTGAGCAAGATGCTTGGACTTCCACCAAGTGTGCATGAGTGTGTTAGGAGTGAATGGAGACGAATGGTTTTTGGGACCTGACGAGCTGTTGGAGTGTGAGCAGGGTAATATTTGGTGAAGGGATTCAGGGAAACCTGTTATTTTTATATAGCCAGGCTTGAGTACTGGAAATGGAAAGTACAATACCTGCACTTTAAAGGAAGGTTTTGAGACATTGGCAGTTTGAAGGGATATGTTATATATCTTTATATATGCTTCTAAACTGTTGTGTCTGGGTTCCTCTGCAAAAAAGTGATTATGTATGAGTGAGGTGAAAGTGATGAATGATGATGAAAGTATTTTCTTTTTTGGGATTTTCTTTCTTTTTGGGTCACCCTACCTCAGTGGGAGACGGCCAACTTGTTAAAAAAAAAAAATACATATATATATATAAGATATAAGCAACTATTGGCAGAAAGGTGGACTGGTGCAAGTATGAGCAGTGGGGGGGGGGGGGGGGGGGTTGGAATAGGTTTAAAAATGCAGTATTAGAATGTGGGGCAGAAGTTTGTGGTTATAGGAGGGTGGGTGCAGGAGGAAAGAGGAGTGATTGGTGGAATGATGAAGTAAAGGGTGTGATAAAAGAGAAAAAGTTAGCTTATGAGAGGTTTTTACAAAGCAGAAGTGTTATAAGAAGAGTAGAGTATATAGAGAGTAAAAGAAAGGTGAAGAGAGTGGTGAGAGAGTGCAAAAGGAGAGCAGATGATAGAGTGGGAGAGGCACTGTCAAGAAATTTTAATGAAAATAAGAAAAAAATTTGGAGTGAGTTAAACAAGTTAAGAAAGCCTAGGGAACAAATGGATTTGTCAGTTAAAAACAGAGTAGGGGAGTTAGTAGATGGGGAGAGGGAGGTTTTGGGTAGATGGCGAGAATATTTTGAGGAACTTTTAAATGTCGACGAAGAAAGGGAAGCAGTAATTTCATGCACTGGCCAGGGAGGTACACCATCTTTTAGGAGTGAAGAAGAACAGGATGTGAGTGTGGGGGATGTGCATGAGGCATTAAGTAGAATGAAAGGGGGGTAAAGCAGCTGGAACTTGGGGGATCATGACAGAAATGTTAAAAGCAGGAGGGGATATAGTGTTGGAGTGGTTGGTATTTTTGTTTAATAAATGTATGAAAGAGGGGAAGGTACCTAGGGATTGGCAGAGAGCATGTATAGTCCCTTTATATAAAGGGAAGGGGGACAAAAGACATTGCAAAAATTAAAGAGGAATAAGTTTACTGAGTATACCAGGAAAAGTGTACGGAAGGATTATAAGTGAAAGAATTAAAGGTAACACAGAATGTAGGATTGTGGATGAGCAAGGAGGTTTTAGAGTGGGTAAGGGATGTGTAGATCAAGTGTTTACATTGACGCATATAAGTGAACAGCATTTAGATAAAGGTAGGGAAGTTTTTATTGCATTTATGGATTTAGAAAAGGCATATGATAGAGTGGATAGGGGAGCAATGTGGCAGATGTTGCAAGTATATGGAATAGGTGGTAAGTTACTAAATGCTGTAAAGAGTTTTTATGAGGAGAGTGAGGCTCAGGTTAGGGTATGCAGAAGAGAGGGAGACTACTTCCCGGTAAAAGTAGGTCCTAGACAGGGATGTGTAATGGCACTATGGTTGTTTAATATATTTATAGATGGGGTTGTAAAAGAAGTAAATGCTAGGGTGTTCGGGAGAGGGGTGGGATTAAATTATGGGGAACCAAATACAAAATGGGAATTGACACAGTTGCTTTTTGCTGACGATACTGTGCTTATGGGGGATTCTAAAGAAAAATTGCAAAAATTAGTGGACAAGTTTGGGAGTGTGTGTATAGGTAGAAAGTTGAAAGTGAACATAGAAAAGAGTAAGGTGATGAGGGTATCAAATGATTTAGACAAAGAAAAATTGGATATCAAATTGGGGAGGAGGAGTATGGAAGAAGTGAATGTCTTCAGATACTTGGGAGTTGACGTGTCTGCGGATGGATTGATGAAGGATGAGGTTCCTCATAGAATTGGTGAGGGAAAAAAGGTGAGTGGTGCATTGAGGTACATGTGGAGACAAAAAACATTATCTATGGAGGCAAAGAAGGGAATGTATGAAAGTATAGTAGTATCAACACCCTTATATGGGAGTGAAGCTTGGGTTGTGAATGCAGCAGCAAGGAGGTGGTTGGAGGCTGTGGAGATGTCCTGTCTAATGGCAATGTGTGGTGAAATATTATGCAAAAAATTTGGAGTGTGGAAATTAGAAGGCGTGGAGTTAATAAAAGTATTAGTCAGAGGGCTGAAGAGGGGTTGTTGAGGTGGTTTGGTCATTTAGAGAGAATGGATCAAAGTAGAATGACATGGGGAGCATTTAAATCTGTAGGGAAAGGAAGGCAGGGTAAGGGTCATCCTCGAAAAGGTTGGAAGGAAGGGGTAAGGGAGGTTTTGTGGGCGAGGGGCTTGGACTTCCAGCAGGCGTGCGAGAGCGTGTTCGATAAGAGTAATTGGAGACGAATGGTATTTGGGACCTGACAATCTATTGAGGTGTGAGCAGGGTAATATTTAGTGAAGGAATTCAGGGAAACTGGTTATTTTTATATAGCAGGACTTGAGTCCTAGAAATGGGAAGTACAATGCCTGCACTCTAAAGGAGGGGTTTCGGGATATTAGCAGTTTGGAGGAATATGTTGTGTATCTTTATATGTATATGCTTCTAAGCTGTTGTGTTTTCAGCACCTATGCAAAAACAGTGATTATGTGTGAGTGAGGTGAAAGAGTTGAATGATGATGAAAGTATTTTCTTTTTGGGGATTTTCTTTCTTTTTGTGTTACCCTGCCTCAGTGGGAGACAGCCGACTTTTATTATATATATATATATATATATATATATATATATATATATATATATATATATATATATATATATATATATATATATATATACATATATATATATATATACATATATATATATACAGTGGACCCCCGCATAACGGACGCCTTGCATAGCGGACAATCCGCATAGCGGACGCTTTGTTCGCTAAAATTTTGCCCCGCATAGTGGACAAAAACCCGCTCAGCGGCCTTCGTCCGAGATGCGTCCAATGTGCGCCCTCAGCCAGCCTCACATGTGCCGCCTGTGCCATTGTTTACCAGCCAGCCTCCGCGGTAACATCCAAGCATACAATCAAAATATTTCGTATTATTACAGTGTTTTCGGTGCTGTTTCTGGAAAATAAGTGACCATGGGCCCCAAGAAAGCTTCTAGTTCCAACCCTACAGCAATAAGGGTTAGAATTCCCATTGAAATGAAGAAAGAGATCATTGATAAGTATGAAAGTGGAGTGCGTATCACCGACCTGGTCAGGTTGTACAAGAAACCCAAATCAACCATCTCTTCTATTGTGGGCAAGAAAACGGCAATCAAGGAAGCTGTTGTTGCCAAAGGTTTAACTGTGTTTTCGAAACAAAGATCGCAAGTGATGGAAGATGTTGAGAGACTCTTATTGGTGTGGATAAATGAAAAACAGGTAGCAGGAGATAGCGTCTCTCAAGCGATCATATGTGAAAAGGCTAGGAAGTTGCATGAGGATTTAATTAAAAAAATGCCTGCAACTAGTGATGATGTGAGTGAATTTAAGGCCAGCAAAGGTTGGTTTGAGAGATTTAAGAAGCGTAGTGGCATACATAGTGTGATACGGCATGGTGAGGCTGCCAGTTCGGACCACAAAGCGGCTGAAAAATATGTGCATGAATTCAAGGAGTACATAGAAACTGAAGGACTGAAACCTGAACAAGTGTTTAATTGTGAAGAAACAGGCCTGTTCTGGAAGAAAATGCCAAGCAGGACCTACATTACTCAGGAGGAAAAGGCACTCCCAGGACATAAGCCTATGAAAGACAGGCTTACTTTGTTGATGTGTGCCAATGCTAGTGGTGATTGCAAAGTTAAGCCTTTATTAGTGTATCACTCTGAAACTCCCAGAGCGTTCAGGCAAAAGAATGTCCTCAAGGATAATTTGTGTGTGCTGTGGAGGGCAAACAGTAAGGCATGGGTCACTAGGGAATTTTTCTATAACTGGTTACACCATGCATTTGCCCCCAATGTGAAAGATTACCTAACTGAAAAGAAATTAGAACTTAAGTGCCTCCTGGTGTTAGACAATGCCCCTGGTCATCCTACAGACGTGGCAGAGCGACTTTATGGGGACATGAGCTTCATTAAGGTCAAGTTTTTGCCTCCTAATACCACTCCTCTCCTGCAGCCCATGGACCAGCAGGTCATTTCCAACTTCAAGAAACTGTACACAAAAGCTCTGTTTCAAAAGTGCTTTGAAGTGACCACAGACACTCGATTGACTCTAAAAGAGTTTTGGAAGGATCACTTTAATATCCTCAATTGTGTAAACCTTATAGGTAAGGCTTGGGAGGGAGTGACTAAGAGAACCTTGAACTCTGCTTGGAAGAAACTGTGGCCAGAATGTGTAGACAAAAGGGATTTTGAAGGGTTTGAGGCTAACCTTGAGAGGAGTATACCAGTTGAGGAATCAATTGTGGCATTGGGGAAGTCCTTGGGGTTGGAGGTTAGTGGGGATGATGTGGAAGAGTTGGTGGAGGAGGACAATGAAGAACTAACCACTGATGAGCTGATAGATCAACTTCAAGAGCAAGAGGCCAGACCTGCGGAAACTGGTTCAAAGGAGGGGAGAGAGAAATTGAAGGAATTGCCTACTTCAAAGATTAAGGAAATGTGTGCAAAATGGCTTGAAGTGCAAACCTTTTTTGATGAAAATCACCCTCACACAGCTATTGCAAGCCGTGCTGGTGACTGTTACAATGACACTGTTGTGAACCACTTTAGACAAATCATAAAGGAACGAGAGGTACAGGCCACTATGGACAGATATGTTGTGCGAAAGAAGTCCAGTGACTCTGAAGCTGGTCCTATTGGCATTAAAAGAAGAAGGGAAGTAACCCCAGAAAAGGACTTGCCTCCTCAAGTCTTAATGGAAGGGGATTCCCCTTCTAAACACTAACACTCTCTCTCCCCTCCTCCCATCCCATCAATCATCACCAGATCTTCAATAAAAGTAAGTGTCATGTAATTGTGCATGCCTTTTTCAGTTTGTGTGTACTAAAATTAACATTTTTTTGTGGTAAAAAAAAATTTTTTTCATACTTTTGGGTGTCTTGCACGGATTAATTTTATTTCCATTATTTCTTATGGGGAAAATTAATTCACATAGCGAACATTTCGCATAACAGCCAGCCCTCTTGCACGGATTAAGGTCGCTATGCGGGGGTCCACTGTATATACACATATATATATATATATATATATATATATATATATATAAATATATATATATATATATATACATATATATATATATATATATATACATATATATATATATATATAGACAGCAACCACCCAGGGAAGTACTACCGTCCTGCCAGATGACTGTGAAACAAAAACCTGTAACTGTTTTGCATGATGGTAGGATTGCTGGTTTCTTTTTCTGTCTCATAAACACGCTAAGATAACAGGGATATCTTGCTACTCCTACTTACACTTTGGTCACACTTCACAGACACGCACATGCATATATATATATACATACATCTAGGTTTTTCTCCTTTTTCTAAATAGCTCTTGTTCTTTTTTATTTCTTCTATTGTCCATGGGGAAGTGGAAAAGAATCTTTCCTCCGTAAGCCATGCGTGTCGTATGAGGCGACTAAAATGCCGGGAGCAATGGGCTAGTAACCCCTTCTCCTGTATACAATTACTAAAAAAGAGAAGAAGAAAAACTTTATAAAACTGGGTTGCTTAAATGTGCGTGGATGTAGTGCAGATGACAAGAAACAGATGATTGCTGATGTTATGAATGAAAAGAAGTTGGATGTCCTGGCCCTAAGCGAAACAAAGCTGAAGGGGGTAGGAGAGTTTCAGTGGGGGGAAATAAATGGGATTAAATCTGGAGTATCTGAGAGAGTTAGAGCAAAGGAAGGGGTAGCAGTAATGTTAAATGATCAGTTATGGAAGGAGAAAAGAGAATATGAATGTGTAAATTCAAGAATTATGTGGATTAAAGTAAAGGTTGGATGCGAGAAGTGGGTCATAATAAGCGTGTATGCACCTGGAGAAGAGAGGAATGCAGAGGAGAGAGAGAGATTTTGGGAGATGTTAAGTGAATGTATAGGAGCCTTTGAACCAAGTGAGAGAGTAATTGTGGTAGGGGACTTGAATGCTAAAGTAGGAGAAACTTTTAGAGAGGGTGTGGTAGGTAAGTTTGGGGTGCCAGGTGTAAATGATAATGGGAGCCCTTTGATTGAACTTTGTATAGAAAGGGGTTTAGTTATAGGTAATACATATTTTAAGAAAAAGAGGATAAATAAGTATACACGATATGATGTAGGGCGAAATGACAGTAGTTTGTTGGATTATGTATTGGTAGATAAAAGACTGTTGAGTAGACTTCAGGATGTACATGTTTATAGAGGGGCCACAGATATATCAGATCACTTTCTAGTTGTAGCTACACTGAGAGTAAAAGGTAGATGGGATACAAGGAGAATAGAAGCATCAGGGAAGAGAGAGGTGAAGGTTTATAAACTAAAAGAGGAGGCAGTTAGGGTAAGATATAAACAGCTATTGGAGGATAGATGGGCTAATGAGAGCATAGGCAATGGGGTCAAAGAGGTATGGGGTAGGTTTAAAAATGTAGTGTTAGAGTGTTCAGCAGAAGTTTGTGGTTACAGGAAAGTGGGTGCAGGAGGGAAGAGGAGCGATTGGTGGAATGATGATGTAAAGAGAGTAGTAAGGGAGAAAAAGTTAGCATATGAGAAGTTTTTACAAAGTAGAAGTGATGCAAGGAGGGAAGAGTATATGGAGAAAAAGAGAGAAGTTAAGAGAGTGCTGAAGCAATGTAAAAAGAGAGCAAATGAGAGAGTGGGTGAGATGTTATCAACAAATTTTGTTGAAAATAAGAAAAAGTTTTGGAGTGAGATTAACAAGTTAAGAAAGCCTAGAGAACAAATGGATTTGTCAGTTAAAAATAGGAGAGGAGAGTTATTAAATGGAGAGTTAGAGGTATTGGGAAGATGGAAGGAATATTTTGAGGAATTGTTAAATGTTGATGAAGATAGGGAAGCTGTGATTTCGTGTATAGGGCAAGGAGGAATAACATCTTGTAGGAGTGAGGAAGAGCCAGTTGTGAGTGTGGGGGAAGTTCGTGAGGCAGTAAGTAAAATGAAAGGGGGTAAGGCAGCCGGGATTGATGGGATAAAGATAGAAATGTTAAAAGCAGGTGGGGATATAGTTTTGGAGTGGTTGGTGCAATTATTTAATAAATGTATGGAAGAGGGTAAGGTACCTAGGGATTGGCAGAGAGCATGCATAGTTCCTTTGTATAAAGGCAAAGGGGATAAAAGAGAGTGCAAAAATTATAGGGGGATAAGTCTGTTGAGTGTACCTGGTAAAGTGTATGGTAGAGTTATAATTGAAAGAATTAAGAGTAAGACGGAGAATAGGATAGCAGATGAACAAGGAGGCTTTAGGAAAGGTAGGGGGTGTGTGGACCAGGTGTTTACGGTGAAACATATAAGTGAACAGTATTTAGATAAGGCTAAAGAGGTCTTTGTGGCATTTATGGATTTGGAAAAGGCGTATGACAGGGTGGATAGGAGGGCAATGTGGCAGATGTTGCAAGTGTATGGTGTAGGAGGTAGGTTACTGAAAGCAGTGAAGAGTTTTTACGAGGATAGTGAGGCTCAAGTTAGAGTATGTAGGAAAGAGGGAAATTTTTTCCCAGTAAAAGTAGGCCTTAGACAAGGATGTGTGATGTCACCGTGGTTGTTTAATATATTTATAGATGGGGTTGTAAGAGAAGTAAATGCGAGGGTCTTGGCAAGAGGCGTGGAGTTAAAAGATAAAGAATCACACACAAAGTGGGAGTTGTCACAGCTGCTCTTTGCTGATGACACTGTGCTCTTGGGAGATTCTGAAGAGAAGTTGCAGAGATTGGTGGATGAATTTGGTAGGGTGTGCAAAAGAAGAAAATTAAAGGTGAATACAGGAAAGAGTAAGGTTATGAGGATAACAAAAAGATTAGGTGATGAAAGATTGAATATCAGATTGGAGGGAGAGAGTATGGAGGAGGTGAACGTATTCAGATATTTGGGAGTGGACGTGTCAGCGGATGGGTCTATGAAAGATGAGGTGAATCATAGAATTGATGAGGGAAAAAGAGTGAGTGGTGCACTTAGGAGTCTGTGGAGACAAAGAACTTTGTCCTTGGAGGCAAAGAGGGGAATGTATGAGAGTATAGTTTTACCAACGCTCTTATATGGGTGTGAAGCGTGGGTGATGAATGTTGCAGCGAGGAGAAGGCTGGAGGCAGTGGAGATGTCATGTCTGAGGGCAATGTGTGGTGTGAATATAATGCAGAGAATTCGTAGTTTGGAAGTTAGGAGGAGGTGCGGGATTACCAAAACTGTTGTCCAGAGGGCTGAGGAAGGGTTGTTGAGGTGGTTCGGACATGTAGAGAGAATGGAGCGAAACAGAATGACTTCAAGAGTGTATCAGTCTGTAGTGGAAGGAAGGCGGGGTAGGGGTCGGCCTAGGAAGGGTTGGAGGGAGGGGGTAAAGGAGGTTTTGTGTGCGAGGGGCTTGGACTTCCAGCAGGCATGCGTGAGCGTGTTTGATAGGAGTGAATGGAGACAAATGGTTTTTAATACTTGACGTGCTGTTGGAGTGTGAGCAAAGTAACATTTATGAAGGGATTCAGGGAAACCGGCAGGCCGGACTTGAGTCCTGGAGATGGGAAGTACAGTGCCTGCACTCTGAAGGAGGGGTGTTAATGTTGCAGTTTAAAAACTGTAGTGTAAAGCACCCTTCTGGCAAGACAGTGATGGAGTGAATGATGGTGAAAGTTTTTCTTTTTCGGGCCACCCTGCCTTGGTGGGAATCGGCCGGTGTGATAATAATAAAAATAATAATAATATATATATATATATATACATATATACATATATATATATACATATATATATATATACATATATATATATATATATATATATATATATATATATATATATATATATATATATATGCAAAACAACCACTCTGAAAGAATAGAGAAATTCCAAGCGCTTTCGTGACTACTCACATTATCAAGGAACTATGAAAGTGAAGCATCCAAGGAAGCTATATAAGGGGTCGGCCAGCACCTCACTATCAGATCCCACAACGGTTAAACGCGTGACGCGCGGCGAGCCAACTTGGATAGGTCCTTTGCAAAACTCACCCCCAAGCTATTTATTTGTCCAGTGTATTATTAAATTCTACCCAAATTCTATTAATTATAAATGGATCTAATTTATATAAACCAAAGGAAATATTCATATTATTGTCAAAACTGCTTTTTATGAAACAAGATTCAATTATATTCCTGTCGACCATGGACTTGCTTGATACTACTTTCTCAACTTTTAATTTAAAATTTACAGAAAACCTACAAATAACTGTTCCTATGTCCACTATTATTCCTCGCATCAAGATAGAGTCAAACTGTCTGTTTTCTCATCAATGTTTTTGAGAGCTTTACGAATTTGTAGTCCTGAGTTCATAGATGAGGAAATATCCAAAATTTATGAAATAGGTAATGATTTAAAATACCCAAGAAATGTAATTGATAAATCTTTTACAGTTGCTAGGAACACTTTTTATAATCCAAAAAAGGGCAACCAGCCTTATTCAACTAAAAATATGTTGGTTCTCCCTTACCATGAAAACTTGGTTGATATGCCTTCTCTTCTTAAGACCTTTAATATTAAAGTTGTATTCAAAAATCTTGATACAGTAAAAAAACTTTTGATTAAGAATTCCCCCCAAAATGCTGATGGATGTGTCTATAAGATTCCTTGTAAAATTTGCGATGAAGTTTATTACGGTCAAACTGGTAAAAATCTCGAACTAAGATTAAAACAACATAAATATAGCATTAGAACTGGACAAGATTCCAATGCTCTATTTATTCATGTAAGAGATTTTAACCATCCAATTGATTTTCAAAAAGTTGAGAAAGTAGTATCAAGCAAGTCCATGGTCGACAGGAATATACATATGTAATTGAATCTTGTTTCATAAAAAGCAGTTTTGACAATAATATGAATATTTCCTTTGGTTTATATAAATTAGATCCATTTATAATTAATAGAATTTGGGTAGAATTTAATAATACACTGGACAAATAAATAGCTTGGGGGTAAGTTTTGCAAAGGACCTATCCAAGTTGGCTCGCTGCGCGTCACGTGTTTAACCGTTGTGGGATCTGATAGTGAGGTGCTGGCCGACCCCTTATATAGCTTCCTTGGATGCTTCACTTTCATAGTTCCTTGATAATGTGAGTAGTCACGAAAGCGCTTGGAATTTCTCTATTCTTTCAGAGTGGTTGTTTTGCATATTTTGAAATCACCTGTTTACTGTGATCTTATTGCACACACACACACACACACACACACACACATATATATATATATATATATATATATATATATATATATATATATATATATAATAGGTAGTAGGTTGGTAGACAGCAACCACCCAGGGAGGTACTACCGTCCTGCCAAGTGAGTGTAAAACGAAGCCTGTGATTGTTTTACATGATGGTAGGATTGCTGATGTCTTTTGTCTGTCTCATAAATATGCAAGATTACAGGCATGTCTTGCTACTTCTACTTACACTTAGGTCACACTACACATACATGTACACGTTTATTTATACACACTCATCTGAGTTTTCTTTGATTTTATCTTAATAGTTCTTGGTCTTATTACTATTCCTTTTATATCCATGGGGAAGTGGAATAAGAATCTTTCCTCCGTAAGCAATGCGTGTTGTAAAAGTCAACTAAAATTCCGGGAACAATGGGCTAGTAACCCCTTTTCCTGTAAAGATTACTAAAAAGAATAAGAAGAAGAAAATTGTCAAAGTGGGAAGTCTAAATGTGCATGGATGTTGTGCAAATGATAAGAAAGAGATGATTGTGGATGTTATGAATGAGAAGAAGCTGGATGTCCTGGCTTTAAGTGAAACAAAGCTGAAGGGGGTGGGAGAGTTTCAATGGAGAGGAATAAATGGGATTAGGTCAGGGGTTTCAAATAGAGTTAGAGCTAAAGAAGGAGTAGCAATAATGTTGAAGGATAAGCTATGGCAGGAAAAGAGGGACTACAAATGCATAAGTTCAAGGATTATGTGGAGTAAAATAAAGATTGGATGTGAAAAGTGGGTTATAGTAAGCGTGTATGCACCTGGAGAAGAGAGAAGTGTAGAGGAGAGAGAGAGATTCTGGGAAATGTTGAGTGAATGCGTGGGGAGTTTTGAATCAAGTGTGAGAGTAAAAATGGTGGTTGGGGATTTCAATGCTAAAGTGGGTAAAAATGTTATGGAGGGAGTAGTAGGTAAATTTGGGGTGCCAGGGGTAAATGTAAATGGGGAGCCTTTAATTGAGCTATGTGTAGAAAGAAATTTGGTAATAAGTAATACATATTTTATGAAAAAGAGGATATAAATATACAAGGTATGATGTAGCACGTAATGAAAGTAGTTTGTTAGATTATGTATTGGTGGATAAAAGGTTGATGGGTAGGCTCCAGGATGTACATGTTTATAGAGGGGCAACTGATATATCAGATCATTATTTAGTTGTAGCTACAGTTAGAGTAAGAGGTAGATGGGAAAAGAGGAAGGTGGCAACAACAAGTAAGACGGAGGTGAAAGTGTATAAACTAAGGGAGGAGGAAGTTCGGGTGAGATATAAGCGACTATTGGCAGAAAGGTGGGCTAGTGCAAAGATGAGTAGTGGGGGGGTTGAAGAGGGTTGGAATAGTTTTAAAAATGCAGTATTAGAATGTGGGGCAGAAGTTTGTGGTTATAGGAGGGTGGGGGCAGCAGGAAAGAGGAGTGATTGGTGGAATGATGAAGTAAAGGGTGTGATAAAAGAGAAAAAGGTAGCTTACGAGAAGTTTTTACAAAGCAGAAGTGTTTTAAGAAGAGCAGAGTATATGGAGAGTAAAAGAAAGGTGAAGAGAGTGGTGAGAGAGTGCAAAAGGAGACCAGATGAAAGAGTGGGAGAGGCACTGTCAAGAAATTTTAATGAAAATAAGAAAAAATTTTGGAGTGAGTTAAACAAGTTAAGAAAGCCTAGGGAAAGTATGGATTTGTCCATTAAAAACAGAGTAGGGGAGTTAGTAGATGGGTAGAGGGAGGTATTAGGTAGATGGCGAGAATATTTTGAGGAACTTTTAAATGTTGAGGAAGAAAGGGAGGCGGTAATTTCATGCAATGGCCAGGGAGGTATACAATCTTTTAGGAGTGAAGAAGAGCAGAATGTAAGTGTGGTGGAGGTACGTGAGGCATTATGTAGAATGAAAAGGGGTAAAGCAGCTGGAACTGATGGGATCATGACAGAAATGCTAAAAGCAGGGGGAGATATAGTGTTGGAGTGGTTGGTACTTTTGTTTAATAAATGTATGAAAGAGGGGAAGGTACGTAGGGATTGGCGGAGAGCATGTATAGTCCCTTTATATAAAGGGAAAGGGGACAAAAGAGATTGTAAAAATTATAGAGGAATAAGTTTACTGAGTATACCAGGAAAAGTATACGGTAGGGTTATAATTGAAAGAATTAGAGGTAAGACAGAATGTAGAATTGCGGATGAGCAAGGAGGCTTCAGAGTGGGTAGGGAATGTGTAGATCAAGTGTTTACATTGAAGCATATATGTGAACAGTATTTAGATAAAGGTAGGGAAGTTTTTATTGCATTTATGGATTTAGAAAAGGCATATGATAGAGTGGAAAGAGGAGCAATGTGGCAGATGTTGCAAGTTTATGGAACAGGTGGTAAGTTACTAAATGCTGTAAAGAGCTTTTATGAGGATAGTGAGGCTCAGGTTAGGGTGTGTAGAAGAGAGGGAGAATACTTCCCGGTAAAAGTAGGTCTTAGACAGGGATGTGTAATGTCACCATGGTTGTTTAATATATTTATAGATGGGGTTGTAAAAGAAGTAAATGCTAGGGTGTTCGGGAGAGGGGTCGGATTAAATTATGGGGAATCAATTTCAAAATGGGAATTGACACAGTTACTTTTTGCTGATGATAGTGTGCTTATGGGAGATTCTAAAGAAAAATTGCAAAGGTTAGTGGATGAGTTTGAGAATGTGTGTAAAGGTAGAAAGTTGAAAGTGAATATAGAAAAGAGTAAGGTGATGAGGGTATCAAATGATTTAGATAAAGAAAAATTGGATATCAAATTGGGGAGGAGGAGTATGGAAGAAGTGAATGTTTTCAGATACTTGGGAGTTGACGTGTCGGCGGATGGATTTATGAAGGATGAGGTTAATCATAGAATTGATGAGGGAAAAAAGGTGAGTGGTGCGTTGAGGTATATGTGGAGTCAAAAAACGTTATCTATGGAGGCAAAGAAGGGAATGTATGAAAGTATAGTAGTACCAACACTCTTATATGGATGTGAAGCTTGGGTGGTAAATGCAGCAGCGAGGAGACGGTTGGAGGCAGTGGAGATGTCCTGTCTAAGGGCAATGTGTGGTGTAAATATTATGCAGAAAATTCGGAGTGTGGAAATTAGGAGAAGGTGTGGAGTTAATAAAAGCATTAGTCAGAGGGCAGAAGAGGGGTTGTTGAGGTCGTTTGGTCATTTAGAGAGAATGGATCAAAGTAGAATGACATGGAAAGCATATAAATCTATAGGGGAAGGAAAGAGGGGTAGGGGTCATCCTCGAAGATATGATAAGATAAGATTTCGTTCGGATTTTTAACCTCGGAGGGTTAGCCACCCAGGATAACCCAAGAAAGTCAGTGCGTCATCGAGGACTGTCTAACTTATTTCCATTGGGGTCCTTAATCTTGTCTCCCAGGATGCGACCCACACCAGTCGACTATCACCCAGGTACCTATTTGCTGCTAGGTGAACAGGACAACAGGTGTAAGGAAACGTGTCGAAATGTTTCCACCTGCCGGGAATCGAACCCGGGCCCTCCGTGTGTGAAGCGGGAGCTTTAGCCACCAGGCCAGTGAAAGAGGGGGTAAAGGAGGTTTTGTGGGCGAGGGGCTTGGACTTCCAGCAAGCGTGCATGAGTGTGTTAGGAGTGAATGGAGACAAATGATACTTGGGACCTGACGATCTGTTGGAGTGTGAGTAGGGTAATATTTAGTTAAGGGATTCAGGGAAACCGGTTATTTTCATATAGTCGGACTTGAGTCCTGGAAATGGGAAGTACAATGCCTGCACTTTAAAGGAGTGGTTTTGGATATTGGCAGTTTGGAGGGATATGTTGTGTATCTTTATACGTATATGCTTCTAAACTGTTGTATTCTGAGCACCTCTGCAAAAGAAGTGATAATGTGTGAGTGTGGTGAAAGTGTTGAATGATGATGAAAGTATTTTCTTTTTGGAGATTTTCTTTCTTTTTTGGGTCACCCTGCCTCGGTGGGAGACGACCGACTTGTTGAAAAAAAAAAAAATATATATATATATATATATATATACACAGTGGACCCCCGGCATACGATGGCATCGGTATACGTTATTATTATAATAAAAAAGAAGCGCTAAGCCACAAGGGCTATACAGCACTGCAGGGTAGGGAAGGAAGCGAGGGTATTGGGCGGTAGAAGGGGGAAGGGATGATCAGTAGGTTACAGAAAACAGTGGGGAAGGGGATAGTGCGGGGGTAGAGGGCAGCAAGAGATTGAGGTAGAAAGGGCTGATGGTATCATCAGGGTTTGTGAAATAAGTCAGTTGTTGTCAAAAAGTCAATGAGAGAGTCCGGATGAAAGGTGGATCCATCAGCGAGGAGGGAAGGTAAAGAGAGAGCAGCGGAGCGAAGACGACTTTGGAGGTATATCCTGCGTGCTCGTTGATAAAGTGGGCAGTCTAATAGAATGTGGCTAACCGATAATGGAACCTGACAATTCTCACAGAGAGGAGCAGGGCGCCTTTCCATGAGATAGCCATGAGTAAGACGAGTATGGCCAATGCGAAGACGGGAGAGAGTAGTCTCCCAACCTCGACACTGGTGACAAGAAGACGGCCAGTAACCTATACTCAGTTTAATAGATTGAAGTTTGTTACCAAGCAGAGTAGACCAACGTTGTTGCCAACGGGTGTGAAGGTGGGTAGCTACTGCAGCAAAATAGTCCGTAAATGGAACACCTCTATATGAAAGTGGTAGGTTATGTACTGCTGACCGCGCAGCAGTGTCTGCCTGTTCATTGCTCTGTACGTCAACATGACCAGGGACCCAACAAAAAATATCTTTATGCTTGGAAGAGATGCGGCGTAGCCAAAGTTGGATATGGAGGACAAAGGGGTGAGGTGTATCAAATTTCTGTAATGCCTGTAAAGCACTAAGGGAGTCTGAGACAACCACAAATGATGACATAGGCATAGATGCAATATGGATAAGTGCTGCAAGAATGGCATACAATTCAGCAGTAAAGATACTAGCCGAAGATAGTAAATGCCCTCGTATGACGCTGTCCGGAAACACTGCTGCGAATCCTACGCCGTTAGAAGACTTAGAGCTATCTGTGTACACTGCAATGGCATGAGAATGAGAGTGGAAGTGGTCAAGAAAAAGAGAGCGGGAAGCTACCATAGACAGTTGGGCTTTCGAGCAAGGGAGTGAGAAAGAACAGACTCGAACAGCTGGAACTTCCCAGGGAGGTAGGGAAAAGTGAGATGCTACATGAACATAGAGAGGTGGTAATTGAAGAGAAGACAAGAGCAAATGTAGGCAAAGGGAGAAAGGACGGAGCAAACAGGGGCGGCGAACAAATAAAGAATGTCTACTAATATTGGTGACCATTCTATAAATGGAAGGATTGCGGAGATCATGACAGCGTACATAGTAGCGAAGACAATGGGCATCACGGCGATCGGAAAAGGATGGAACGTTTGCTTCTGCATAGAGGCTCTCAACAGGGGAAGAGCGAAAAGCACCAAGGCATAAACGTAATCCTTGGTGATGAATGGGGTTAAGGCTAGAGAGAGTAGCAGGAGAGGCCGATGAATAGATCTGGTCACCATAATCAAGTTTCGATAAAATGAGGGCGGAATGTAGCCGAAGGAGAGTTCGACGATCAGCTCCCCATGAAAAATGAGCAAGGGTTTTAAGAAGGTTCAGCCGGCTGTGACAAGTTGCCTTCAGAGAGGTAATGTGAGGTTTCCAGGATAACCTACGGTCAAAGAGGAGGCCTAGAAAGCTGACTGTATCACATTCAGGGATACGGGAGCCATAGAGGAACAAAGGATGATCTGAGATGACAGAGTGTCTAGTGAAAGTAATTTGGTGAGTTTTGGCACTGGGAAATTTAAACCCATGTGTGGTGGCCCAATTGGAAACACGGTCGACCGCATGTTGGAGAGAAACTGTAATGATGTGACAGTCAGCGCCTGCACATGCAATAGCGAAGTCATCAACATAGAGTGATGACCAAATATTGGATGGAAGACTAGAGGCCAAATCATTTATAGCAAGGAGAAAAAGTGTTGTGCTCAGAACACATCCCTGGGGGACACCTTCAGCTTGGATAAAGTCCGGGGAGAGCACATTATTAACCCGGACACGGAAATGTCTGTCAGTTAAAAAGTTCTTAAGGAAGGATGGTAGATTGCCTCGAAGGCCTAAGGAATGGGCTTGGGCCAAAATATTATACCTCCAAGTTGTGTCATATGCCTTCTCAAGGTCAAAAATATGGCAATAACTGAGTGGTTATTCGCAAAGGCATTACGAACATATGTATCCAAGTGTAGTAAATGGTCTATTGTAGAACGGCCCTTACGAAAGCCATATTGACGAGTGGAGAGACTGTTGTGTGTCTCTAAATACCACACTAAATGTCTATTTACCAGGCATTCCATCACTTTGCAAACTGCACTGGTAAGAGCAATGGGACGATAGTGGGAGTCTTCATGTCCCGTAGTACCCAGTTTGCGGAAAGGGAGAAAAATGGCAGATTTCCACAGCTGTGGAAGAACTCCCTGTTACCAAATAAGATTGAAAAGGCATAATAGGACTGCAAGGGCTGACTGATGTAAATGTTGTAGCATACGAATATGAATGTCGTCGGGCCCAGCTGCCAATGATCAGCAAGCTGAGAGTGTTGCCTCCAGTTCTTGAAGTGTAAAAGGCACATTATACTGTTCTTCTCTGAGAGAAGAAAAGTCCAAGGGTGCTAACTCTCTGGCAGACTTTGAGGAAAGAAACGAGGGGCATAGATGGAGCCCCTGAGAAATACGGACCAGATGATTGCCAATTTCATTGGCAACATCTAGTGGGTTTGCTATATCAACACCGGCAACCCGCACAACAGGAGCCGGGTCAAGAGAATATTTACCACTCAGTTTTCGTACTTTTTTTCCAGACTGCACTCATAGAGGAAGCAGAGGTGAAGGTGGAGAAATAATCTCGCCAGCAAGTGCATTTAGCATCACAGATGACACAGCAAGCGATCGCACGCTTCTCCTTAAAATCAAGAAGTCTCTCTGTGTTTCTACTGTACTGGTACCTGCCCCACGCAGCGTGTTTCAAATGTACTGCATGAGCACAAGCAGGAGACCACCAAGGCACGCATTTCTGAGAATGCCTGCCCGAAGTTTGGGGTATAGAATGAGAAGCTGCAGTTAAAATGGAGGACGAGAAGAGGTGTAAAAGCTCATCAATGGAGGACGAAGAAGGAACCTCACTAAAAACAGTTAGTTGTGAGTAAAGGTTCCAATTTGCCTGATCAAATTGCCAGCGTGGGTTACGAAGAGGTGGTGAATATGAAGGGGAAGTAAGAATGATTGGGAAATGATCGCTGTCATGTAAATCTGGGAGAACAGACCAGGTGAAGTCTAATGCGGCGGAGGAAGAGCAGACTGAGAGATCGATGCAAGAGAGAGTGTGAGTCCGAGGATCAAAATGGGTGTGAGTACCTGTATTTAAAACATGGAGGGGGTGGGTAGCAAGAAAAGCTTCTAACTGAATGCCATGGGAATCACAGTGAGACCCCCCCAGAGGAAATGATGGGCATTAAAATCGCCAAGTAACAGAAGTGGTGGCGGTAATGATGAAACAAGAAAGGCAATATCTGGGATAGATAATGCCCGAGAAGGAGAGAGATACAAAGAACAGTGTGTATACCACCTATGCAAGTGGATACGGGCTGCTGTGTAAATTAGCGAAGTACGAACAAATAGCTGATGGTACGGAATATCAGTGCATAGAAGAAGGGCACTTTCATTAAAGGTCCCATCAGGAAAAGGATCTGAAGAATACAATAAATTATAGCCTGAGATAGGATAGATAACGGCAGAGTGTAATTTTGGTTCCTGTAATCAAACACCAACAGGGGAAAACTGGGAGAGCAACATCTGAAGCTCACCCCGATTATCCCTGAGGCCGCGAATATTCCACTGTAAATAGGCCATGATTGGCAACGATAAAGATACCCGAAATCCGCAGGTAAGGGTACCTACGAACTAGAGGGGTTAGAAAAGCCTACATGCGGTGGCAAAGGAAAACGTTCAAGTAGCGAAGGAACGGTGCATTGTTAAGAAAGGAGTTGCGCAGATGGAGAGGAGGAAAGAGAAGGAACAGAGGGTGGATCAGTGCCCATTGACGGTTTGGTCTCTGCAATATATTGAGAGATTGCTTCAAGTGTTTCGAAGTTCAGAGACATCGTATGGGAGACAATATTGGAGATGGAAGGAGGAGGAATTTGAGTAAAGATCGGAGCTCTAATGGACTGTACCAAGGTAGGGGGGAGCGAAAGGGTGGAGGGAACTGGAGAAGTGTGGAAGGGGACAGAAGAGGCAGAAACCTGGGAGGAGGCAGAAGAGGAAGAAACTTGGGAGGGGACAGGGGAGGAAGGCACAGTACGAGGAGGAGGATGAACCTCCACACTTGTAACAGAGCCAGTGAAAGGGGAAGACTCAGGTACAGAGACCAGGAAGGTAAAATGTGGAGGTGGATGAAGGGAAGGAGGGGTTAAAGGAGATTTTTTGGGGCCTCTGAGAAGTAGAGGGATGATTGGGAGGTGTCGTACAAGGTCTTGTCGATACCGGGGTTTGTGAGGGAGGACACGAAGAAGTGAGGACAGACTGAGGAGTTCAAGTAGGAACGTCTGAGCCCAGGACAGCAAAAGAATTAGATACAGGAGTGACTATGGGACTGGCAACTGCAGAGGAGGCTGCAGAAGATGTGACCCCAGAAGTGGGGGGACGCTTTGAAACATGAGAATAAGAAACACGGGGCAGTCTCCCTTGGAGGCGGAGATGAGAAACCACCATAGCATAAGGGAGACCTTCTGCCTCTTTGAGGCAACGAATTTCCTGCTCATTTAAGTAAACTTGGCAACGGCGAGAGTACGAAGCGTGAGCCTCATGACAATTAAGGCAAGAGGGAGTTCAACGGCAAGACGTATTAGAATGGTCATCGGCACCACAGACTGGGCATTCGGCTATAGATCTGCAATATTTTGTTGGGTGGTCAAATCGCCAGCAATTCCTACACTGTTGCGGTGTAGGGATCACCTTCCGAACTTGTAACCGATGTCCTGCTACATAAACAGGATGGGAGTTCACGGCTGTCAAAAGTTAAACGAGCCACATTGCAAGGGTATCGTCTTCGCCCATGGGCAGGAAGAACTTAAGTGTCTACCTTGAGAATTGGGAGATCTTGGAGTTCCAGCTGTTCGAGAATGCCAGTGCCACATGTCTGGAAATTCTGTTGGACTATGGTATGGGGCAGAATAACAGTACCACTACAAGAATTGAGGGAATGATGTTTTTCGATAGTGATAGGAATAGTACCGATATGTGAAAGAAGAGAAAGATCATGAGCTTGGGCAGAATTCTGGACTGTGATGATGCACGTACCACTCTTAAGAGCATGAAAGGAAATATCTCTACCAACGTGGCGTAGGAGCGCTTTGCCAATACATGTACTATGGTCGGAAAGATAGGCAGTAGAAGAAGTCGGTCTTAATGTAAAGAATTTAGTCCATTGTGTGGTCTGAAACTGAGTGTGGAGAGGGAGTGCATAATGTGTCGGTCTTTTCCGAGTAGAAAGGGAAGGTAATGAAGTAACATCATTAGGAGATTGTCGTTGACGTTTAGAAGTGGGACCAGAGTCGGTCCGACGTGGGACGGGCCGGCAATTCGAAAATCGCCGCACCGTAGAGGGAGAAGCCGGAAGCATAGTCAAAGAAGAGCGGAGGTCAGACAAATAGAAGGAGTCAGTGGAAGCCCCGGTACCTGAAGCGGGTGAGGAAACAGCACCAGCAAGAGGCACAGAGGCCTTAGGAATGTCCAAAGAGTGGGCAAAAGACGAGGCGAGGTCAGAACAGGGTGCGGTAACAATAAGGGGCCCGGGGGTAGCGGGGTCATGGATCAGGTACTCCATGGTTAGGTTACTTCTTTCTTTTCGTTTTTAAGAAAACAAAAAGAAATTAAAGAAAATAAAAATAAAAAAAAAGAATAAAAAAAGGGGGGACCGGGGAGGGACAGTTCCTAGGAGGAATGAAAGGGCCAGAAATCTCCCTCCGCGCCCAAGAGGACCTCAGCACCGCAAGTAGCGCAGATGCAGCATGGAACCCGTGCCATACCCTACCCATCATGCCAGTAAACCAGCAATCCGGGATAGCAACCTCATATCTGCCGAGCTACCTCAGTGGACAAAAGAGAGGGCGGCCGGATATCCGCCACAAAGCATACCTCCTTTAGCCACCACCCCCGGAATCCGAAAGGTGGCTTCCAGAGATACACCCGTCGCCCGAAAGACACCCAAAGCCATCCTCCGGGATACCGGAGAGGGATCGGGACATCATCAGGCAATCCAGATTCCACGGCAAACTACGCCACCGCCAAGAACCTCAACGGAATGGGATGGACCCAGGTACCCTTTCCCCTACCTAGGAACTAGTGTGCCTGTGGGAAAAAATCCCAAATGCCAAAAAGGAAGGGCAAAAGGGAGGGGTGGGGAGGAGGAAAGGAAAAAGGGGAGGATGGGAGAGGGAAGGGGGGATTGGGGGGTAATTAAGCTCAGTCTGAGGAAGGAGACCAACAGGTCTAATTCCTCAGACCAAGAGCCTCTTCACCACGCCAAGGAGCCCCCCTTGAAGAGGTCGGTATACGTTAAATCCGGTATACGATACATTTTAACGCAAAAATTTTGCCTTGCCACTCGTTAAAAAAAAACCGCCACATGCGATTCATCCGGGACGCGTCCACGTGTGGCCTGAACTGTCCCGTGCGTGCCAGTGTTTACAAGCCAGCCAGTGTACTCGCATCTAAGCATGCATTCAATATTATCACAGTGTTTTTGGTGCTTGTTTCTGCAAAATAAGTCACCATGGGCCCCAAGAAAGCTTCTAGTGCCAACCCTGTGGTAAAAAGGGTGAGAATTAGTATGGAAATTAAGAAAGATTTTGAAGGGTTTGGGGCTAACCATGAGAAGCCTATGACAGTTGTGGAATCCATTGTGCCTACTTCAAAAATTAAGGAAATGAGTGCGAAGTGGGTTGAACTGCAAGCCTTTAAGGATGAAAATCACCCTAACAGCTATTTCAAACCGAGCTGGTGACTATTACAATGACAATGTTGTGGCCCATTTTAGACAAATCTTAACGGAACGGGAGGTACAGACCTCTATGGACAGATTTGTTGTGCGACAGAGGTCCAGTGACTCTCAAGCTGGTCCTAGTGGCATTAAAAGAAGAAGGGAAGTAACCCCAGAAAAGGACTTGCTACCTCCAGTCCTAATGGAAGGGGATTCCCCTTCTGAACATTAACAACTTCGACACTCTCCTCTCCTCCCATCCCATCAATCATCACCAGATCTTCATTAAAGGTAAGTGTCATGTACAGTGGACCCCCAGTTAACGAACTTTTTTCATTCCAGTAGTATGTTCAGGTGCCAGTACTGACCGAATTTTTTCCCATAAGGAATATTGTGAAGTAGATTAGTCCATTTCAGACCCCCAAACATACACGTACAAACGCACTTACATAAATACACTTACATAATTGGTCGCATTTGGAGGTGATCGTTAAGCGGGGGTCCACTGTATTCTATTGTTAGTAGAGTACTACAAACTGTGCATGTCTTATTCAGTTTGTGTGCATTAAACTTAATATTTCATGTGGTAAAAATTTTTTTTTTTCACAGTACTTTTGGGTGTCTTGCACGGATAAATTTGATTTCTATTATTTCTAATGAGGAAAATTAATTCGCCTTCTGATAATTTTGGCATACGATAAGCTCTCAGGAATGGATTAATATCGTATACCGGGGTCCACTGTATATATTCTTTATGTATATATATATACTATGTCGTGCTGAATATGTAAAACTGGTCAATTAGCAAGAACTCATTTAAAATTATGTCCTTTCTAAAATTTTCTCTTATACGTTCAAAGATATATTTTTTTCATTAATGTTAATGTAAAAAATTTTAATTTTGCTCCGAAAGAATCTTAGAAAACTTACCTAACCTAATTATAACAAGAACAATTTATTTTAACCTAACCCAACTAAATATATTTTAAGATTTGTTTACAGTAATTTAATACTAAACAAACACAGTGAACTATATTTTTTTCGTTAAGGTTCAGAATGATTTTGGCGAAATTATTGCATACACAAATTTTCGCTTGTCCAATATGGCAAGATGAGCGTTCCTATTTAAGCCAAGATCGCAAGTTCTGCCTATTCGGCACGACATACATACATACATCTATATATATATATATATATATATATATATATATATATATATATATATATATATATATATATATATATATATATATATATATATATATATATATATATATATGTATATATATATATATATATATATATATATATATATATATATATATATATATATATATATATATATATATATATATATATATATATATATATATATATATATATATATATATATATATATATATATATATATATACTGTATACACACATAGTGGTCCCCCGCTTTTCGTAGTTCCCGGCAATCGTAAAATTCGCCAAACATAGAGGTATTTTCGTATAAACATGGACTCGCTTTTCATAGGTTGACTCGCGAGTCGTAGTTCGTCCGGGACGCGTACCCACGGCGTGAGCCAGGGCGGCAGCCAGTCTGGCATTGTTTACCAGTGAGCGAAGGTCCCCTCACGTGCTCCAGCGAAATATTTCATAATATTCCATTTATTTTAGTGCTTGCAACTACTAAATAAGCTACCATGGCTCCAAAGAAAGCTCCTAGTGCCAAGCCTGTGGTAAAGAAGGTGAGAAATATGATTGAATTTAAGAAAACCATCATTGAACAATATGAAAGTGGTACAAGTGTGGCCGAACTGTCCAGGATGTATAAGAAACCCTACACAACCTTATGTTCCATAGTGGCCAAGAAAAATGAAATAAAGGATGCTGTTGTTGCCAAGGGAGTAACTATGCTGACAAAAATGAGATCACCAGTACTCGAAGAGGTTGAGAAGTTATTATTGGTGTGGATAAATGAGAAACAATCAGCAGGAGATACTCTTATGACTTCGTTTATTTGTGAAAAGGCTAGGCAGTTGCATGAAGATTTGGTAAAGAAATTGCCTGCAAATAGTGGTGAAGTGAGTGAATTTAAGGCCAGCAAAGGCTGGTTTGAGAGATTTAAGAACCGTACTGGCATACACAGTGTGGTAAGGCATGGTGAGGCTGCCAGTTCGGACCACAAGGCGGCTGAAAAATGTGTGCATGAATTCCAGGAGTACATAGAGGCTGAAGGACTGAAACCTGAACAAGTGTTCAATTGTGACGAAACAGGCCTCTTTTGGAAGAAAATGCCAAAGAGGACCTTCATTACACAAGAGAAAAAGGCAATGCCAGGACAAAAGCCTATGAAAGACAGGCTGACGCTAATGTTCTGTGCTAATGCTAGTGGGGATTTCAAAGTGAAGCCATTACTAGTGTACCATTCTGAAAATCCCAGTGTGTTCAGGAAAAACAATGTTACGAAGAGAAAATTGTGTGTGTTTTGGAAATCTAATAGTAAGGCATGGGTCACGAGGGAAATTTTCGTCGAGTGGTTTAATGAAGTGTTTGGCCCTAGTGTGAAGGAGTATCTCCTGGAAAAGAAATTAGATCTCAAGTACCTGCTAGTAATGGACAATGCACCTGCTCATCCTCCAAACTTGGATGACCTAATTTTCGAGGAGTTTGGGTTCATCACAGTAAAGTTCTTGCCCCCGAATACCACTCCTCTCCTCCAACCCATGGACCAGCAGGTTATTGCAAACTTTAAAAAACTCTACACAAAAGCAATGTTTCACAGGTGCTTGACTGTGACCACAGACACTCACTTGACCCTAACGGAATTTTGGAGAGAACACTTCAGCATCCTCCACTGCATAACCCTTATAGGTATGGCTTGGGAGGGAGTGACTACCAGGACTTTGAACTCTGCCTGGAAAAAATTGTGGCCAGATTGTGTCGACAAGAGGGATTTTGAAGAATTTGGGACTGACCCTAATGAGCCTAAGTCTGTTGTAAAATCAATTGTGGCACTGGGGAATTCCATGGGGTTGGATGTGAGTTTGGAGGATGTGGAAGAATTGGTGGAAGACCACAATGAAGAGCTCACCACTGAGGAGCTGCAAGAGCTTCAGCAGGAACAGCAACAGATCGCAGCTCAGAATCTTGCTGCAGAGGAGGAGGAAGAGAGATGGAAGAAGGTGCCTTCTTCAGAAATTAAAGAGATTTTTACTATGTGGGGTAAGATGGAAAGCTTTATGGAGAAACATCACCCTAACAAGGTTGTTGCAAGCCAGGTTGGCAACATGTACAGTGACAAAGTCTTGGGCCATTTTAGGGAAGTGTTAAAGAGACGCCAGAAACAGAGCTCTCTCCACAGTTATTTTGTGAGACAGGACTCCAGTGACTCTCAAGGTGGTCCTAGTGGCATTAAGAAACAGAGAAGAGAAGCAACCCCAGAAAAGCAAATGGTACCTGAGGTGTTGATGGAAGGGGATTTCCCTTCCAAACTATAAACAATCCACTCTCTCTCCTCCTCCAGTCTCCCATACACTAAGAAGAATCTCCAATAAAGGTAAGTGTTATGCTGTTAATGTTTCATTCATCATTTCCCATTGTATTGTTTATGTACTACATGTATATTTCATGTTAAATTTTTTTTTGTTTTAATACTTCTGGGAGTCAGAAACGGATTAATTGTATTTACATTATTTTTTATGGGGAAAACTGATTTGTAAATCGTAAATTTCGTTTAAAGTAACGGCTCCAGGAACGGATTAATTACGAAAAACGAGGGACCACTGTATTTTCGTATGTATTTATTGTTGTACAGTGGACCCCCGCATACCGTTGGCATCACATAACGTTTAATCCGCATACCGATACATTTTATCGCTAAAATTTTGCCTCGCATACCGCTTAAAAACCCGCTCACCGCTGTTTGTCCGAGACGCATCCAATGTGCGCCTTAGCCAGCCTCACATGTTCCGCCGGTGGCATTGTTTACCAGCCAGCCTCCGCGGTAGCATCCAAGCATACAATCGTAACATTTCGTATTATTACAGTGTTTTTGGTGATTTTATCTGGAAAATAAGTGACCATGGGCCCCAAGAAAGCTTCTAGTGCCAACCCTACAGCAATAAGGGTGAGAATTACTATAGAGATGAAGAAAAAGATCATTGATAAGTATGAAAGTGGAGTGCGTGTCTCCGAGCTGGCCAGGTTGTATAATAAACCCCAATCAACCATCGCTACTATTGGTGGTACAGCTGCTGCTGCTGCTGTAGCATCGTCTGCTGCTGCTGTAGCATCGTCTGCTGCTGCTGCTGCTGTAGCATCGTCTGCTGCTGCTGTAGCATCGTCTGCTGCTGCTGTAGCACTGTCAGCTGCTGCTGCTGCTGTAGCATCGTCTGCTGCTGCTGCTGCTGTAGCATCGTCTGCTGCTGCTGTAGCATCGTCTGCTGCTGCTGTAGCACTGTCAGCTGCTGCTGCTGCTGTAGCATCGTCTGCTGCTGCTGCTGCTGTAGCATCGTCTGCTGCTGCTGTAGCATCGTCTGCTGCTGCTGTAGCATCGTCTGCTGCTGCTGTAGCACTGTTGTTGGTGTGGCTTATTGAGAATATACCAAGAAACAATTAACCCCAGAGGATTTGCCACCCAGGATAACCCAAAAAAGTCAGTGTCATCGAAGACTGTCTAACTTATTTCCATTGGGGTCCTTAATCTTGTCTCCCAGGATGCAACCCACACCAGTCGACTAACACCCAGGTGAACAGGGAAAAATGCCTGGAACTAGTGCTCATATTGGTGAATTTAAAGCCAGCAAAGGTTTGAGAGATTTAAGAATCATAGTGACATACACAGTGTGATAAGGCCTGTTCTGGAAGAAAATACCAAACAGGACCTACAGTACTCAGGAGGAAAAGGCACTCCCAGGACACAGTGTCTCATCAGTCATTGCTGCATCTTCAATAAAGGTAAGTGTCATTTATTCTTCATTTAGTAGACTAGTACATGCACAATATATATTGTGCATGTACTACTCTACTATTGTGCATGTATCCTTCTCTTTGTGTGTAGGAAAATGTATATTTCACGTGGTAAAAATTTTTTTTTCATACTTTTGGGTGTCTTGCACGGATTAATTTGATTTCCATTATTTCTTATGGGGAAAATTCATTCGCATACCGATTATTTCGCATACCAATGAGCCCTCTTGCATGGATTAAAATCGGTATGCGGGGGTCCACTGTATTCTAGTTTTCCTGGTTTCATTGTATAGAATGGAAGACATATTACTGAAATTGAGATGATTTTGACTGGTTTTACAATGAAAAGTACCTTGAAATTGAGCTCAAAGTAGCAGAAATGTTTGATTGTTACCAAAGTTCAAAAGTAAACAAATCATGCTAAGCGTCCAATACACGTCAACTGGTGAGTCCAATATTCTTTCACAAGTGTGCTGATATTATTTATACCATTTCTATACTAATGCAGTAGTCTGCATAACAGTAAATCTTATTTTTTTTGTGAGAATAAAAATTTGAAGTGGAAAGCAAAAAAAAAATGTAAGAGGGGGGCTGGGGATGTGACTAATGAACAGAGGAAATGTTATCTTAGTGCCATGAATGTCTTTCTTGTTTATTCTGGACCCTATTTGGAAATTGGCATCTTTTGAAATTTGTGTGAAATTGGTAAAATTGCTAAATTCTGACCACTGTATTGGATAGTTGAAATCGGTAAACTGGTGGTTTCTTGTACTCATTCGATAGAAAAAAATGGAGTTCTAGCGAAATAGTTATGATTTTTGTTGACTGGTTCATTGGAATTGGCTGAAAATAGGGCTCAAAGTGGGCAAAATCGCCGATGTGTAAACATCGTCGAGACCGCTAACTTCACGAGAGCATAATTCCGTAAGTTTTCCATCAAATTTCATACTTTTGGTGTCATTATGATTGGGAAAAGATTCTCTACCTTTTCATAAGAAAAATATTTTTTTTTTTTTTTGAAATTTGGGGGACCCTAAGAACAAGTCTCTGAGAGGGCCTGTGGACCCTGAAAGGGTTAAGGGTTAAAGTGCAGGCATTGTACTTACCACCTCCAGGACACAAGTCAGGTTAACCAGTTTCCTTGAATACCTTCACAAAATATTACCTTGCTCACACTCCAACAGCTCATCAGGTCCCCAAAACCATTTGTCTTCATGCTAGCTTTTATTTGAGAAATAAATTATTTTTTATTTATGAACACACTGGCCATCTCCCACCACGACAGGGTGGCGCGAAAAAGAAAAACTTTCATCATTCACTCCATCACTGTCTTACCAGAGGTGCATTTACACTACAGTTATAAAACTGCAACATTAACATCCCTCCTTCAGAGTGCAGGCACTGTACTTCCCATCTTCAGGACTCAAGCCCAGCCTCTCGATTTCCCTGAATCCCTTCATGTTACCTTGCTCACACTCCAACAGCACATCAAGTCCTAAAAACCATCTGTCTCCATTCGCTCCTATCTACCATCCTCACGCATGCTTGCTGGAAGTCCAAGCCCCTAGCACACAAAATCTCCTTTACCCTCTCCCACCAACCTTTCCTAGGCTGACCCCTACCCCGCCATCCCTCCACTACAGATTTATACTCTCGAAGTCATTCTATTTTGCTCCAACCTCTCTATATGTCCGAACCACTTCAATAACCCCTCCTCAGCCCTCTCCTAATCCTGCACCTCCTCCTAATTTCCAAATTACGGATTCTCTGCATTATATTCACACTACACACACTGCCCTCAGACATGACATCACTGCGTCCAGCCTTCTCCTTGTTGCAACACTCACCACCCATGCTTCACACTCATACAAGAGCATTGGTGTAACTATATTCTCATACATTTCCCTCTTTGTTTCTATATGCTTGTTTATAGTGTTAGATTAGTTGTTACTTTGAATTTGCAGTAAACCTAATATACCAAGAAAGTGGTGTGTTTGTATGTGTGTGTGGGGGAAAAGGCGTGCTAGCTAGGGATGTGGCCTGGGAGCCAAGGGGGCAGTAACCTGAAAAAGTTTGGGAACTACTGGTCTAAGGTAATGTAGGTAAGGAAATAAATTTTACTCTATAACAAAGAAAATTTTTTAATACTCTCCGAGAAACTCTTAGTTGATTTTATATTTAGCAGACATAAATCTTAAAATTTCTTACCCATAAAAATTTGTAGTTGAATGCTGAATATTTGTACTGATCACAGGTCCAGATGTTCCCATCATCCCTGGCTGAAGTGCTGCAAAGTCAGGGTGATCCTTCAGCCACTCCTTAAGCTGACCAAGTGTTGGGGCTTCTCCACCTGGCATGGTTTATGCAAAAATTTTGTATAAATAAACTGGAGAAATATTTTTTTTAAACATACCAGCCATCTGTCACTAAGGCACAGTGGCATGAAAAAAAAAGCACTTTCACCATCACTCATTCAATCACTTTCTTGTTGGAAGTATGCTGACATCAGAGCTCAGATGGCCCTCTGACCTGCAACATCCCTGACCTCTCCTTCAAAGTGCACGCACTATACTCTCACCCCCTAAAAGTCAAGTCCAGTTAACTGATTTTCATGAATCCATGCTTACACTCCAACAGCACATCAAACCACAAAAATTACTTGTTTTCACTCCTGTATAATGCACTCACACAAACCTAATGAATGTCCAAGCCCCTAACACTCAAAACCTCCTTAACCCCCTTGGTTGGTATTATGTTCTGGAACATTTCCCCTTTTTGCCTCCTTGGGTAAAGTTCTTTGTCTCCACATGTGACTCAATACACCACCCACCTTTTTTCTTTGTCAATTCTATGTTTTGCCTCATCTTTCAAAGAACCATCTACTGACAAGTCCACTCTCACACTTCCAACCACATTTACTTCTTCTGTACTCCTTCCCTCCAATAAGATACAGAAATTTTCATTGCCTAGAATTTGTTACACTCATCATGTTGCTCTTGACAATGTTCACTTTTAATTTCCTTCTTTTACACACCTTCCCGCCAACTTTTGCAACTTCTTTTCAAAATCTCCCAAAAGAACCATGTCATCAGCAAAAAAAGGAAAGGTGACAACTTCCACCTTGTATCAAATTTATTATTTTTTAATCCCACATCTCTTTCTAACATCTTAATGCTCACTTTTATATGTTAAACAACTATGGTGATATCGCATCCCTCGCTAAGGCCTACTATTTTTTTTTCTTTGTATTGACACATCAGCCGTTTCCCACCAAGGCAGGGTGGCCCGAAAAAGAAAAGCTTCCATCATCATTCACTCCATCACTGTCTTGCCCAGAGGCATGCTTACACTACAGTTATAAAACTGCATCATTAACACCCCTCCTTCAGAGTGCTGGCACTGTACTTCCCATCTCCAGGAATCAAGTCTGGCCTGCCGTTTTCCCTGAAACCAGCCTGACCAGCCTACTGTTACGAGAAAATAATCCTCTCCCCCCCCTCTCCTATATACCCTTACATGAGCTTCACTATCCATATAAAATCTCAAATCACCTAACAGGTGGGGTTCAAACCCATGTCAGGCGAGTCCTGAAATTCACAGGCCAATGTGCTAACCACTGGGTCAAATGACTCCAATAGGATTTAGCAATCTAGGTATATTTCTATACACTATAGGGAGGTTAGCATGGGCACTACTGTGGCCACAAATACTAAACCAACATGGCTGTACTCTAGCTTAAGTCCCTTCAAAACTGACATCATGACCATGATTTGTTTGCAATCGTGTTATTATAATTTTGTGAGTCACAATGATAAATTTGAAGGGACTGGAGCTAGAGCACTCCACAGCCATGCAGTTGTACGATTCCTCTGTGGTCACAGTGGGGCCCATGCCAACTTCCCTATGGTGTATAAAAATATACCTAGTTGGATGAATTTTATTATGGCCAGCTGGCCCAGTAGTTAGTGAACTGGCATGGGAATTTTAGCACTCACCTTCCATGGCTTCAAGCCTCAACCATTGTGATTTGTTTGCAACTGTATTATGACGATTTTGTAACACACAAAACCTATTCACTAGGTTTAGTAACTTACCACTTATTCCATACATTTGCAACATCTGCCACAATGCTCCCTATTCACCATATAATATGCCTTTTCTAAATCCATAAAAATTCAACAAAAAGTTTCTAACCTTTAACTAAGTATTGTTCACTTATGTTCCAATATAAACACTTGGTCTACACATCCCCTACCCTTCCTAAAAACTCCTTGTTCCTCTTCAATCATTTTTTCTGTCTTACCCTTAATCTTCCAATAATAACTATCATACACTTTATCCACTATACTCAACAGGCTTATAAGAACATAAGAAAGAAGGAGCACTACACCAGGCCTACTGATCCAAGCTAGGCATGTCAAAGTCACCTACTGGCGTAAGCTACTGGCCTAAGTTAAGGTTCAAATCACATCCACTTAAGAAGGAAGGAGCACTGCACCAGACCTATAATTCTTATACCCTACGTTACTTTCATGCATATTTATTTATTTATTTAATGTCTTTGCAAACAGTACATTGAGATTTTGTATTTACAATAGTGGGTTGCAATGCAAAGAGAGCCTCTATTATGCCTAGGCATTATGGGCCAACTTAACATTATTGGCTTACAGTCTACTTAACACTAAGGATAGTAATTATTTCATAGTTGTACAGTAGAATATTAATTAAAAATGAATCAAAATTTGTATAAAACGAAGATATATTTATATTCGAAAATGCTTTTTGTGAAAACAATGATTCAATTATATTCCTGTCAACAATGGATAAAAGGTTCAAAGTGATCATTTCAGATATGATGTGGGAGTACAGAGGTGAGTAAGTGTGTACTGAGTATTTAGCATTTAGTATAGGGTGATTAAGTGGCTTTTGAGAAGAGTCTTAAATTGATTTACAAACTGGGTTACTTTAATAACTTCTGGTATTGAATCCCATATTTTGGGGCCCTTTATGTGCATAGAGTTTTTACACAGTGTGATATGGACACGAAGTATATCAAAAAGAGATCTGTGTCTTGTGTTGTGGTCATGTGTCCTGTTTAGGTTGGTGAGGAGAAGTTTGAGTGGAGGGTTTATGTTTGCGTGTATTGTTCTGTGTATGTAGTAGGCACATGAATAAGTATGGATGTTCTTAGTGGTGAGCAGATTCAAACTTTTGAAAATTGGTGGAGTATGCTGGCGGGAGTGGGAATTCATCATCATTCTTACTGCTGCCTTTTGCTGGGTTATTAGGGGTTTTAGGTGATTTGATGTTGTTGATCCCCATGTCAAAATAGTGAACTTATTACACTTTAGCATGTTAAACAAATGGACCAACCACTCCAAAAGTATATCCTCAACTGCTTTTAACATTTCTGTCTTTGATCCCACCTATCCCAGCCCCTTTCATTCTTCTCTCTGCTTCACACATTTTCTCTACACTCATATCCAGCTCTTCTTCCCTCCTACAAAATGTTATACCTTCCTGTCTAGTGCATGAAATCATTACCTCCATTTCTTCATCAACATTAATTCTTTGACTGTTGCGACCCCAAATCCTGAGTCCCAAAATATTTAAAAAAAAAAAAAAAAAAAAAAAAAAAAAAAAAAAAATTCTTACCAAAATATTAAGATTAATTTGCCAATTGTTTTAAGACCAAAAAAAAAAAATTTTTTTTTTTGCGATCAGTACTTACCGAGACAGAGGCATAAAGTTGGCAGAAAATGAGCTGTGTATGGCAACAGCGGTGAATGCTGCTCACCTGGTAAAATTATTTTTACTCCCATTCAAAGGTTTCTTGTATTTTCCAATACTTCATTTTTCAAGTAACTTATGTGGCCTGTGAGACCAAAGTAAAGTGCAATGTACATATATACACTCATTGTATGCAACACAATAACTGCACAAACATTATCATTATATTGTTTACAAAACTTGTTTACACAAATCAACAATACATTTTTTTTATTATTGTTCTATAATACAGTGGACCCTTGCCTAACGATATTAATCCGTTCCTGAGAGCTCATCGTTAGCCAAATTAATTTCCCCATAAGAAAGTGGTTAAGAGAGTGGTGAAACAATGTAAAAAGAGAGCAAATGAGAGAGTGGGTGAGATGTTATCAACAAATTTTGTAGAAAATAAGAAAAAGTTTTGGAGTGAGATTAATAAGTTAAGGAAGCCTAGAGAACAAATGGATTTGTCAGTTAAAAACAGGAGAGGAGAGTTATTAAATGGAGAGTTAGAGGTATTGGGAAGATAGAGGGAATATTTTGAGGAATTGTTAAATGTTGAAGATAGGGCAGCTGTGATTTCGTGTATAAGGCAAGGAGGAATAACATCTTGTAGGAGTGAGGAAGAGCCAGTTGTGAGTGTGGGGGAAGTTCGTGAGGCAGTAGGTAGAATGAAAGGGGGGTAAGGCAGCTGGGATTGATGGGATAAAGATAGAAATGTTAAAAGCAGGTGGGGATATAGTTTTGGAGTGGTTGGTGCTATTATTTATTAACCCTTTGAGGGTTTTCGTCGTACTAGTACGTTTTACGCGTAGGGGTTTTTGACGTACTAGTACTCATAAATTCTAGCGGCCTCAAATCTAGTGGGAGAAAGCTGGTAGGCCTTCATATGAAAGAATGGGTCTATGTGGTCAGTGTGCACAGTCTAAAAAAAATCCTGCAGCACACAGTGCATAATGAGAAAAAAAAAACTTTGACCATTTTTTTTTAATAAATCAGCGACTTTGCAGTGTATTTTCGTATGGTATTTATTGTTGTATTCTAGTTTTCTTGGTCTCATTTTATAGAATGGAAGACATATTACAGAAATTGAGATGATTTTGACTGGTTTTACAAAGAAAGGTGCCTTGAAATTGAGCTCAAAGTAGCAGAAATGTTCGATTTTTACCAAACTTCAAAAGTAAACAAATCGTGCCAAGCGTGCAATACACGTCAACTGGTGAGTCTAATATTCTTTCACAAGCGCACCAATAATATTTATACCATTTTTTACACTAATGCAGTAGTCTGCATAACAGTAAATCTTATATTTTTTGTGAAAATAAAAATTCAAAGTGGAAAGCAAAAGAATATAAGAGGGGACTTGAGACATGACTAATGACTAGAGGAAATGTCATTTTAGTGCCAGGAATGTCTTTCTTGTTTATTCTGGACCCTATTCCGAAATTGGCATCTTTTGAAATTTGTGTGAAATTGGCAAAATTGCTAAATTCTGACCACTGTACTGGATAGTTGAATTTCATAAATGAGTGGTTTCTTGCATCCATTCGATAGAAAAAATGGAGTTCTAGCGAAATATTCATGTTTTTTGTCGACTAGTACAGTGAAATTGGCCAAAAATGGGGCTCAAAGTGGGCAAAATCGCCGATGCGTAAACATCGCCGAGACCGCTAACTTTGCGAGAGCATAATTCCGTAAGTTTTCTATCAAATTTCAAACTTTTGGTGTCTTTATGATCGGGAAAAGATTCTCTATCTTTTCATAAGAGAAAATAATTTTTTTTTTTTTTAAATTTGGCCGACCCTGAGAACGAGTTTCGGAGAGGGCCTGTCGACACTCAAAGGGTTAAATGTATAGAAGAAGGTAATGTACCTAGGGATTGGCAGAGAACATACATAGTTCCTTTGTATAAAGGCAAAGGGGACAAAAGAGAATGCAAAAATTATAAGGGTATAAGAGTATACCTGGTAAAGTGTATGGTAGAGTTGTTATTGAAAGAATTAAGAGTAAGACGGGGAATAGGATAGCAGATGAACAAGGAGGCTTTAGGAAAGGTAGGGGGTGTGTGGAGCAGGTGTTTACAGTGAAACATATAAGTGAACAGTATTTAGATAAGGCTAAAGAGGTTTTTGTGGCATTTATGGATTTGGAAAAGGTGTATGACAGGGTGGATAGGGGGGCAATGTGGCAGATGTTGCAGGTGTATGGTATAGGAGGTAGGTTACTGAAAGCAGTGAAGAGTTTTTACAAGGATAGTGAGGCTCAAGTTAGAGTGTGTAGGAAAGAGGGAGATAATTTCCCAGTAAAAGTAGGCCTTAGACAAGGATGTGTGATGTCACTGTGGTTGTTCAATATATTTATAGATGGGGTTGTAAGAGAAGTAAATGCGAGGGTCTTAGCAAGAGGTGTGGAGTTAAAAGATAAAGAATCACACATAAAGTGGGAGTTGTCACAGTTGCTCTTTGCTGATGACACTGTGCTCTTGGGTGATTCTGAAGAGAAGTTGCAGAGGTTGGTGGATGAATTTGGTAGGGTGTGTAAAAGAAGAAAATTGAAAGTGAATACAGGAAAGAGTAAGGTTATGAGCAGGGCCGGATTACCGCATAGGCAAACTAGGCATTTGCCTAGGGCCCCGCGCATTTGGGGGCCCCGTGGTCCAAGGGGTTCAGGGGCTCATCCAAAACTGCGCACATGGTGCAAGTGCAAAGGGGTCCCTACCTAAAAAGTTCAAGTGTTTGGAGAGTAAAATTGATTTTTAAAAATTAATCAAAACAAAAATAAATAATGAAATAAAATAAAATAAAATAAAAATAAATAAACCTAACCATAGATGGCAACAATCAACACGCCTTTGTTTACATCAGAACAGTTGTGTTTTCCCGCTAATGGGTGAGTATGGGAGATTCCTCTCCAATTTTCTGTAGTAATTACACGTTATCTAGACTTGTACTGTGGCAAATTAACTGAAGTGTTGTTGATAGACATTGATGTGTATGGATAAATGTTTGTTTTCACCTCTAAATGTTAAGGGAGGTACCTGACAGGGTTACTTGACCAGTAAAGACGCATAGACCAGTAAAGACGCATTTTTGGTAAAAAAATACTATAAAGAAAAACCTAAAAACGCAAACTGACTTCCATTTGTAGGTTTGAAAAGCACTTTGTCCTGTCTTTAAGTCTATCATTTCAATAACAGATCTCAATTGATTGATGTTCTACATCACTTCCGTCGCAAATGCTTAGTTTTCAAGTTGCAACGGAAGTGATGTAGAACATCAATTAATTTACTACATATTTCCCCAGAAACACATAAGCCACATCAGAAAATCGTTGGTTGGGTGAAACTGAAAATTGTCTCTGCATTCTTTAATTCTCTGGTGGCCTGGTGGTTAACGCTCTCGCTTCACACGGTGAGGGCCTGGGTTCGATTCCCAGCCAGAGTAGAAACATTGGACGTGTTTCTTTCCACCTGTTGTCTATGTTCCCCATCAGTAAAATGGGTACCTGGGTGTTAGTCGACTGGTGTGGGTCGCATCCTGGGACACTGACCTAAGGAGGCCTGGTCACAGACCGGGCCGCGGGGGCGTTGACCCCCGGAACTCTCTCCAGGTAACTCCAGGTATCTATGGTGGTAGGCCATATATCATGCAAAACATAATGATTAGTTTAGTTATGAAAATGATAATATAAATACCATTGTGCATTGTTCTTGGACTCAGTATGATTTCTGTTTAAATAAATTGGAGATCAAGGAGGATGAATTAGTAAAATATTCGTAGCCCAAATCACTAACCTAATCTATGGTAAAAGTTCTGTATATGACTCCTTTCTGGTAACGTTTTGAATTTTTAGATGCGCAGCCAGAGGAAAGGGGGCTACAAGGGCAATATCTCCCCAATTGACAGAAAAAAAAATTAAATAATTAAAAAATTAATAATAATTGCATCGTCGTTACCTAACACTTCCAGCTACTAACTGTGAAGGAGAACGTTCATTTTTCTGTTTTGAAAAGAGTGAAAAACCAGCTCCGTTCAACAATGAGCCAAGACATGACTCACGAAATCATAATGACACAATTGCAAACAAACCATACCCCGGCCGGGATTGAACCCACGGTCAGAGAGTCTCAAAACTCCAGACCGTCGCGTTAGCCACTAGACCAGCTAGCCACAATAAGATTCGTCCAACTAGGTATACAGTGGACCCCCGCATAGCGATTTTAATTCGTGCAAGAGGGCTCATTGTTATGCGAAATGATCGGTATGCGAATGAATTTTCCCCATAAGAAATAATGGAAATCAAATTAATCCGTGCAAGACACCCAAAAGTATGAAAAAAAAAATTTTTACCACATGAAATATACATTTTCCTACACACAAAGAGAAGGATACATGCACAATAGTAGAGTAGTACATGCACAATATATATTGTGCATGTACTACTCTACTAAATGAAGAATAAATGACACTTACCTTTATTGAAGATGCAGCAATGACTGATGAGACACTGTGTCCTGGGAGTGCCTTTTCCTCCTGAGTACTGTAGGTCCTGTTTGGCATTTTCTTCCAGAACAGGCCTTATCACACTGTGTATGCCACTACGATTCTTAAATCTCTCAAACCAACCTTTGCTGGCTTTAAATTCACCAATATGAGCACTAGTTCCAGGCATTTTTCCCTGTTCACCTGGGTGTTAGTCGACTGGTGTGGGTTGCATCCTGGGAGACAAGATTAAGGACCCCAATGGAAATAAGTTAGACAGTCTTCGATGACACTGACTTTTTTGGGTTATCCTGGGTGGCAAATCCTCTGGGGTTAATTGTTTCTTGGTATTCTCAATAAGCCACACCAACAACGGTGCTACAGCAGCAGCAGCAGCAGCAGCAGCAGCAGCTGACAGTGCAGCAGCAGCAGCAGCTGACAGTGGTACAGCAGCAGCAGCAGCTGTACCACCAATAGTAGCGATGGTTGATTGGGGTTTATTATACAACCTGGCCAGCTCGGAGACACGCACTCCACTTTCATACTTATCAATGATCTTTTTCTTCATCTCTATAGTAATTCTCACCCTTATTGCTGTAGGGTTGGCACTAGAAGCTTTCTTGGGGCCCATGGTCACTTATTTTCCAGATAAAATCACCAAAAACACTGTAATAATACGAAATGTTCCGATTGTATGCTTGGATGTTACCGCGGAGGCTGGCTGGTAAACAATGCCATCGGCGGCACATGTGAGGCTGGCTAAGGGCGCACATTGGACGCGTCTCGGACGAACAGCGGTGAGCGGGTATTTGAGCGGTATGCGAGGCAAAATTTTTGCGATAAAAGCGAGCGGTATGGGGATTAAACGTTATGTGATGCCAACGGTATGCGGGGGTCCACTGTATTTCTACACCATAGGAAGGTTAGCACAGGCACCACTGTGACCACAAATGCAAGTTTTTACAGAAGAATCTCCTGCTAGCGTGGCCGTGACAAACTCTAGCTCAAGTCCCCTCACTGCCGTCAACATGACTCACGAAATCGTAATGACATGATTGCAAACAAACCATACCCCAGCCGGGATTGAACCCGCGGTCAGAGAGTCTCAAAACTCCAGACCGTCGCGTTAGCCACTAGACCAGCTAGCCACAATAAGATTCGTCCAACTAGGTATATTTCTACACCATAGGAAGGTTAGCATAGGCACCACTGTGACCACAAATGTAAGTTTTTACAGACGAATCTCCAGCTAGCGTGGCCGTGACGAACTCTAGCTCAAGTCCCCTCACTGCCGTCAACATGACTCACGACATCGTAATGACACGATTGCAAACAAACCATACCCCGGCCGGGATTGAACCCGCGGTCAGAGAGTCTCATAACTCCAGACCGTTGCGTTAGCCACTAGACCAGCTAGCCACAATAAGATTCGTCCAACTAGGTATATTTCTACACCATAGGAAGGTTAGCACAGGCACCACTGTGACCACAAATGCAAGTTTTTACAGACGAATCTTATTGTGGCTAGCTGGTCTAGTGGCTAACGCGACGGTCTGGAGTTTTGAGACTCTCTGACCGCGGGTTCAATCCCGGCAGGGGTATGGTTTGTTTGCAATCGTGTCATTACGATTTCATGAGTCATGTTGACGGCAGTGAGGGGACTTGAGCTAGAGTTCGTCACGGCCATGCTAGCTGGAGATTTGTCTGTAAAAACTTGCATTTGTGGTCACAGTGGTGCCTGTGCTAACCTTCCTATGGTGTAGAAATATACCTAGTTGGACGAATCTTATTGTGGCTAGCTGGTCTAGTGGCTAACGCGGCGGTCTGGAGTTTTGAGACTCTCTGACCGTGGGTTCAGTCCCGGCCGGGGTATGGTTTGTTTGCAATCGTGTCATTACGATTTCGTCAGTCATGTTGACGGCAGTGAGGGGACTTGAGCTAGAGTTCGTCACGGCCACGCTAGCTGGAGATTCGTCTGTAAATTACAACTTGCATTTGTGGTCACAGTGGTGCCTGTGCTAACCTTCCTATGGTGTAGAAATATACCTAGTTGGACGAATCTTATTGTGGCTAGCTGGTCTAGTGGCTAACGCGAAGGTCTGGAGTTTTGAGACTCTCTGACCGCGGGTTCAATCTCGGCCGGGGTATGGTTTATGAGCCAAGACAAATTGTGTAACCTAGCCTTGTTGACCACTGAGTCTGATCTAACAAGAAATATTGATTTTCATAATATAATTGATGATTTTGCCAATATGAAATCCAGAAAAAAGTTTATTTAAGAAGTGCCTGTGAATATAAACAATTCTTTACTTTCTTGAGTTTATATGATTTGATAGTCTTATGCATGATGCAATGATAACAATAATGGTCAGTGATTTATAAAGGGAATAATAGTGCTGTAGTGGTTATGCTGAATATAATAGGTACATGATGTCACTACTTTAATAGCCTAATCTAGTAATACTATGCTGTCTTGAGTTTATTCTCTTTAAAATGCATGATTTAACAAGATAGTTATAATGGCTGTTGGTAAATGGTTTTGGTTGTCTTGATGTACTTTCCCTATTAAATTTAATCTAAATAGCCAGAATGTATTTAATTAGACCTTAACCCCTTCAGGGTCCAAGGCCCAAATCTGAAGTGGTGCGTGCCCCAGTGTCCAAGAATTTTCAAAAAAATAATTTTTATTTTTTCTTATGAAATGGTAGAGAATCTTTTTGTGAAGGTAATAAAACAAAAAGTACGAAATTTGATGGAAAATTGACGAAATTATGCTCTCGCGAATTTTGATGTGTCAGCGATATTTACAAATCGGCGATTTTGCCGACTTTGACTCCCATTTTAGGCCAATTACATTATTCCAGTCAACCAAATTCTTAGCTATTTCACTAGTATTACTTCTATTCTATCGATTGAGCACAAGAAATCGCCAAGTCAACTGTTTCAACTACAAATTAAAGTGATCGGAAATTGTTAATTTGGCCAATTTAACACAAAGTTCAAAATATTCCAATTTCAAAATAGGGTCCAGAATAAACAATGTAGGTATTCCTGGAACTAAACTAACATTTCGTCTGTTCATTAGTTATGTTTTGAGGCTTTACAAATAAATTCCATTTTGATTTTTTATTCACATAATGAATTTTTATTCACACCAAAAAATAGAAGATTTACTGTTATGCAATACTGTAATAATTGTATAAATATCATCACCATATTTGTGAATGCATATTAGACCCACCAGCTGGCGTGTATTAGACGTGTGAGGTCGTTTGTTTACTCTTGAATATCGGCAAAAATTTAACATTTCTGCTACTTTGAGCTCAGTTTCAAGCTATTTCCAGTGCGTGCTAAAACCAATCAAAATCATCTCTATTTCTGTAATATGTCTTCCATTCTATCAAATGAGACCAAGAAATCACAAATAGAACTATAAAAAACATACGAAAAAACACTGCAAAGTTGCTGTTTTAATCGAAAAATCATGATTTCAGTTTTTTTCTCTCACTATACACAGCGTGCTGCAGGATCTGTTTTATGTGGTGCACACATACCACATAGATGTATTCTCTCATATCTAGGCCCAAATGTACCACTCACAGTTTATCAGAGTGAGCTGAGCTCATGACGTAGATCTACGGTTTGGACCCTGAACGTAAAGCCGTAGATCTACGGGACGGACCCTCAAAGGGTTAAACAGGCTCACACCGACCCCCCCCACCCCCAAGTGGGAAGGGGTCGCTTCGCTTACCCGTAACTCAAAGGGGCCCCGCCAATCTGAATAGCCTAGGGCCCGGAGACTTCTTAATCTGGCCCTGGTTATGAGGATAACAAAAAGATTAGGTGATGAAAGATTGGATATCAGATTGGAGGGAGAGAGTATGGAGGAGGTGAATGTATTCAGATATTTGGGAGTGGACGTGTCAGCGGATGGGTCTATGAAAGATGAGGTGAATCATAGAATTGATGAGGGGAAAAGGGTGAGCGGTGCACTTAGGAGTCTGTGGAGACAAAGAACTTGTCCTTGGAAGCAAAGAGGGGAATGTATGAGAGTATAGTTTTACCAACGCTCCTGTATGGGTGTGAAGCATGGGTGATGAATGTTGCAGCGAGGAGAAGGCTGGAGGCAGTGGAGATGTCATGTCTGAGGGCAATGTGTGGTGTGAATATAATGCAGAGAATTTGTAGTTTGGAAGTTAGGAGGAGGTGCAGGATTACCAAAACTGTTGTCCAGAGGGCTGAGGAAGGGTTGTTGAGGTGGTTCGGACATGTAGAGAGAATGGAGAGAAACAGAATGATTTCAAGAGTGTATCAGTCTGTAGTGGAAGGAAGGCGGGGTAGGGATCGGCATATAAAAGGTTGGAGGGAGGGGGTAAAGGAGGTTTTGTGTGCGAGGGGCTTGGACTTCCAGCAGGCATGCGTGAGCGTGTTTGATAAGAGTAAATGGAGACAAATGGTTTTTAGTACTTGACATGCTGTTGGAGTGTGAGCAAAGTAACATTTATGAAGGGATTCAGGGAAACCGGCAGGCCGGACTTGAGTCCTGGAGATGGGAAGTACAGTGCCTGCACTCTGAAGGAGGGTTGTTAATATTGCAGTTTAAAAACTGTAGTGTAAAGCACCCTTCTGGCAAGACAGTGATGGAGTGAATGATGGTGAAAGTTTTTCTTTTTCGGGCCACCCTGCCTTGGCGGGAATCGGCCAATGTGTTAATAATAAAAATAAAGAAATAATGGAAATCAAATTAATCTGTTCCTGACACCCCAAAGTATGAAAAAAAAATTACCACATGAAATATGCATTTTTATACACCCAAAAAAGAAAAAGACATGCACAATTACTACTCTACTAAATAAAGAATACATGACACTTACCTTTATTGAAGATATAGTGATGATTGATGGGATGGGAGGAGGGCAGATGGTGGAAGTTGTTATTGTTTGGAATGGGAATCCCTTTCCATGAGAACTTGAGGTAGGAAGTCCTTTTCCGGGGTTACTCCCCTTCTTTTAATGCCATTAGGACCAGCTTGAGAGTCACTGGACCTCTGTCGCACAATAAATCTGTCCATAGAGCTCTGTACCTTGTGTTCCTTTAAGATTTGCCTAAAATGGGCCACAACATTGTCATTGTAATAGTCACCAGCACGGCTTTCAATAGCTGTGTTAGGGTGATTTTCATGTATAAAGGTTTGTAGTTCAACCCACTTTGCACACATTTCTTTAATCTCTTTTTTCAATTCCATACTAATTCTCGCCCTTTTTACCACAGGGTTGGCAATAGAAGCTTTCTTGGGGTCCATAGTGACTTATTTTGCAGTTGCAAGCACTAAAAACACTGGGATAATGTGAAATGTACTGAATGTATGTAAAGTAAAAGGACACAAGTGCAACTAATGTGACATTTTATTGTGGCAACGTTTCGCTCTCCAGGAGCTTTATCAAGCCATTACAAACAATACATGGACACAGAGGGTATATAAAGGCTCAGAGTGAGGTGCAATACTAGTGAGGTACCATTTAGATGCTCACTAGTGGTAGTAGTAGTAGTAGTGACAAAAGTAGTAGTAGTAATACAATATGGTAGAGCAATTAATTCGTACATGAGTAAAAGGATATAAAAGCTATTACTTGAGTAACATAAAAATAGGTTGGACAAATATAGACTGGAAAGAGGCAGCCTGATTCAGTGTTCACTCTCTGTAATGTGCTTGTGTAGTATAACAGGAGAGACTATGTGATGGCAGGGTTTACTGTTTTCAGGAGGATTCTTGCTAAGACTTCAGAGATGGTGAAGCTGCCGTTGTTTTGTTTAATTGTATTCGAAACAGCGATCAGTGCTGATTCGAGGCACTTGCATCTGCGGAAATTAGTTTCTTTAATCACTAATTGGGCATCTCTGAATTTCATGAGATGATTGGTGGAATTTCGGTGTTGTACACAGGCGTTGTTCAAGTTATCGTTCCTACATGCGTAAATGTGTTCATTGAGGCGAGTGTCGAGGTTTCTTGCTGTTTCACCTACGTAAATCTTGTCACAGCCTCCACAGGGTATAGTGTAAACTCCTGCATTGACTGGTTCGTGGTGCTTGGATTTTGTCCTAGTAAGATCCTTTATTGAAGTGCTAGAAGCGATGGCGACTCTGGTGTTAGCTTGTGAAAGTACTTTTGAAACATTCAGTGTAACCTGGCTGTTGGGAAGAATTATAACTTTGTTGGGAGTGGTGTTGGTACATTTGTATATATATACAAATGTACAGTCACTGAACACTTTCCTAGAACTGGTGCAGCATGTAGAATTCTTTGAAACATGGTGTTATGAAGAGCGGTGTTTTACACCCCTCACACATATAACGAGTGTCTCAGCATTTTTGGGCATTTTGTGGTATGTGCAGAGACATAACACCTCTTCTGAGCAGTTTTCTTGTAAGTAGTAGGAGGCAATTGTATGGGGTAGTTATCACCAGGCCTCAGACGAGAGGGGATGTGCTGATAATTTCATGGGTACTGGTCTATTGCAGGTGTTGTTACTTGGTACTTTATGCCATTTTGTTTCAGTGAACTGACATCAACAATGTGACATCACGTTTGTCAATCCACCGAAATGCCATGATGTCACTGGCAGCAAAGGCCTGCACAGCACCTCTGTGAGTGCCTGCGTCGAGCCTGGGCATATACATACGATTTCCACGCACTGTGCCACGTGTCTGTAATGTTCACTCGCAAGAAATCACTGAGTAAGGGGCTTGTGTACCAGTTATCAGTATATAATATATGCCCCTTACCAAGATATGGTTCCATCATTGTTCTAACCACATCACCAGAGATACCCAATAACTTCCTAGTATCTTGCAATGTATTACTGCCAGTGTACACAATTATATCCAAAACCAGACCACTTTTGCAATCACACAGTACAAATAACTTTATACCAAATCGTTTCCTCTTGCTTGGTATATACTACTTGAATGACAGTCTACCGTTGAACAAAATCAAAGACTCAACAATAACAAGCTTCCTGAAGGGATAATAATACATACAGCACTTTTGTTTCAGGTATATAAACACATTCCCGATCTTATATAACCTGTTGTTTCTGTCAGGCCTTGTTTTGTCTGAGAAGTGTAGCATACGTAACAGTAGCAGAAATTAATTCACTGGTATAATATCACTAAAACCTGGGGTTGAAATCAGATGGTCTGTCAACCAGTATGTAGTGACAGTGTGCTTATACACATGTGGCATAAGCATTATTGTGGCAAAGAACAGATACATTTGCCACAGTTGTGTCCTTTCACTTGTGTAGGTGTGATCTTGGTGAAACAATTGTTTGCCATGGTGTATTTGAAGTATGTGTTAATTTGCCTGACAATAATGTTCATCAGGGGTTCATCGAAGAATAACTGAAAGCATTCCAATTCAGTGGCATTGTTCCCAAGTGTATACAATGGCCGTATTCCACTTTGTGTTTTATCAAAGTGATGAGGAGTGGGAACAAAATTGGCACCTAGCTGCCAATCCCAGATGCGGTCTGCTGGTGGGTACTGGATATTGACAGGTGGTTGTAGTTGTGCATGTTGTGGGAGTGTGGGGGTGGTTGAAGGTGGCCTTTGTTGTGGCTGTGCTGAGTTAACAGCATGGGTACCAGCTTGGGCACTGCCAGTGCTACATGACGCATGTTACCACTAACACCACCGCCACCACCACCTGCTGCCCCACGCACATTATCCATTCCCACTGTGTGTAACACTATCAGTTCGTGGTGTAGGGCCACAGTCCTGTACACTGGGAAATAGTTTGCGCTTTTGCCCTGGTACAGGTGAACGTGAATGAGACGGCCCAGCACCAGAGGTGGAAGGCTGTGGGTCATCTGGGTTTTTATCACTAATTACGTTATCCTGGGCACCGCTTTTGGACACACCCTCCTCAAAACCATAAAATTCACTTTCACTGGCACTTCTATCACTGTTAGAACTATCACTTGGGAACAGAAGATTCCCAATTTGCTGGGGAGTTAGGAGTTTCTTACCGCAAGGCATGGTGAACAAGGCATACCGAAATGGCCTTCCCACAATGCACGACTGGGTCCCTGATTTTTTCATACTGCACACACCCCTCACACAGACCCATTCTCTCACATGTGGGCCTGCCAGCTTGCTCCCGCTTGATTTGAAGCCGCTAGAAATTTGGCGTATTAATACGTCAAAACACGGACTTGTAAGACGTATTTATATGACACCGACAGTCAAAAGGGTTAAAGAACTCAAAATATTCCCTCCTGCTTCCCAGTATCTCCACCTCCCCATTTACTACTAATATCCCCCCACTTTTGCTCTTACTGCTAAATCCATTTGTTTTCTAGGCTTCCTCAGCTAATTAATCTCGCTACAAAAGTTTTTCTTATCCTCAGCAATATTTGTTGAATAAACCTCAACCACTTTCTCATTTGCTCTCCTTCTGCACTTCCTCACCACTCTTTTAACCTCTCTTTTATTTTCTGAAGATTCAGACACATGTGCAACAACCGGGTATCTTTATTATAGATGTTTCGCCATCCAGTGGCTTTATCAATACAGATTCTAGGACATAATTTGAAGACAATAGAACTAAAGCAGACCCTCGGTTATCGGCTGTAATTCATTCCAGAAGGTCGGCCGAAAACCGAAATAATATTTCCCATAAGAATTAATGCAAATACAATTAATCCATTCCAAACAAAAATATCCACAAAAAAATATTTTTTTTTAACAATTATACAGTGGACCCCCGCCGTTCGGTGGTTGCGACTTTCATGAAATCCGACTTTTGGCAAGTTTTTTGGGCAAAATTTAGCTTCGTGGTTCATGATTGGACTAGTGATTCGGTGACCTTCTGGCATGCGTCTGCCCATCAGCACGCACACAAAGCCGGTCTCCCACACTATTCACACTCAGTGTGTCATTGTTTACCAGCATGTGACCATTACCCTACGGGTTCATACAACACATTTCATAATAATTCATTGTTTTTTGTGCTCGCAACTGCCATGGGCCCAAAGAAAGCTCCTAGTGCCAGCCCTTTGGTAAAGAAGGTGAGAAACACGATAGAATTCAAGAAAAAACTAATAGCAAAGTACTAAAGTAGAGGAGGAAGAGAGAGGGGAGAATGTGCCTTCTGCAGTGATTCAATGATTCTACAATATGTATAATACTAAAGCAGCAGGTATCGATAAAGACTATAGCTCCAGCCAACGATAAAGTGTAGAATTAACAGTGTAGCAAGTAAGTTAAGCGAGTAAGCAAAAGAAAAACAACATGAGAGTAACTCTCCAATGTTGTTGGATGTGTATAGGACCGCTGAACATACACTGCCCTGCTATCTTCCACCACCCTAAACCTCTGCCAACATCTCCTTCATCAAACTAATTAAACTAACATCTCCTCCAAGGTAAGTGCAAATATAAAAGTGTAAGTATAAAAGTAAGTATAAAAGTAAGTATAAAAGTAAATATAAGTGTAAATATAAAAGGACACCCATGGAAATATGTCACTCTTGAATTTTTTGGGTTATCCTGGGTACTTTACACATATGCTGCTATGTATGATAATCTATGTATGTAACTGTATTTGTGTATACCTGAATAAATTTACTTATTTATAAATTAAAATGTAAATATTTCTTATTTATAAATTAAAATGTAAATATTTCTTATTTATAAATTACATACATTGTTTAACCCTTTGACTGTCGCGGCCGTATACATACGTCTTACGAGGTACCATGTTTGACATATATATACTCATAAATTCTAGCGGCTTCAAATCAAGCAGGAGAGAGCTGGTAGGCCCACATATGAGAGAATGGGTCTGTGTGGTCAGTGTGCACCATATAAAAAAATCCTGGAGCACGCAGTGCATAATGAGAAAAAAAACTCCGACCGTTTTTTTAATTAAAATGCCGACTTTGTGGTCTATTTTCGTATAGTATTTATGGTTGTATTCTCGTTTTCTTTATCTCATTTGATAGAATGGAAAACATATTATAGAAATAGAGGTGATTTTGATTGATTTTGCTATAAAAAGAACCTAGAAATGGAGCTCAAAGTAGGGGACATGTTTGATTTTTGCCAATGTTCAAAAGTAAACAAATGATGTCATTGTCCAATAAATGTCCAACTAGCCATTCTAATATGCAGTCATGAATGGGTTGATGTTATTTATACAATTATTACAGTATTGCAGTAGTCTGCATAATAGTAAGTCTTCTATTTTTTGTTTGAATAAAAATTCAAAATAGAAAGCAAGAGTAATATCAGAGGGGCCTGGAGACATGACTGATGAGCAAAGAAAATGTTATTTTAGTGCCAGGAATGTCTGCATTGTTCATTCTGGACCCTATTTTGAAATTGTCATATTTTTTAGTTTTCGTGAAATTGGCCAAATTGCAAATTTCTGACCACATTATTAGGTAGTTGAAATCGGTAAATGGGCAGTTTCTTGTACTCAATCGATAGAAAAAATGGAGTTCTAAAGAAATAGCTATGAGTTTGGTCGACTGGAATAATGGAATTAGCCGAAAATAGGGCTCAAAGTGGGCGAAATTGCCAATTTGTAAACAGCGCCGAGGTCGCTAACTTCGCGAGAGCATAATTCCATCAGTTTTCCATCAAATTTCGTTTTTTGGTGTCATTACAATCGGGAAAAGATTCTCTATCATTTCATAAGAAAAAATAATTTGTTTTTTTTAAATTTTGCAACACCAGGAAACACCTCAGGATTGGGAGTTGCGACAGTCAAAGGGTTAAGTGTGATGGTGGTGGTGGCCAAAGCCTCCACCGCCACCAACACGGCTTCTCTCAGTGGTGGCCCTTAAACCCAACAACAACACTTACACCATTTACTCCTCTCATACATTATGACATATTTTATTCATTCTAGAGTAGTATATATCATGTTTCTATGTTATTAATATTGTTTATAATGTCATATTAGATGAATTGTGATAGATAAATAAGCCTTAGAGATGATATTAGCGTAATATTGAAGCATAATAAACTCGCCTTCCTCTTGCCTCCTACCTACCTCCTACACCAACAAGAATCAATAAAGGTTCAGTGTGATGTTAAATGTTCATTTATCCATTTTATTAGTGCTTTATATTTGTCATTGTTTTCTGTATGTAAATCTATATTTAATCTTTAAAAAAATTATTTTTTGTTAATACTTTTGGCTGTCTGAAACGGATTAACTGGGTTTCCATTATTTCTTATGAGGAAAATAGATTCGCCAATCGTGAATTTCGCCAGTCAGCAGACTCTCTGGAACAGATTAATCACGAAACTCGGGGGTCCACTGTATAACTATTACATACCTTTATTGAAGGCTAATGCTGGCTTCTGGAAGATAGGGAGGAGGAAAGAGGGAGGAGTTAGCATTTGGAAGGGGAATCCCCCTCCATAAAGGCTTTGGGTAGCAAAGCCTTCTCTGTCTTTTAATGCCACTAGGACCAACTTGAGAGTCACTGGACCCCTGTCTCACAAAATAACTGTCCAGAGGGCTCTGTTTCTGGCATCTCTTTAAGATTTCCCTGAAGTGGGACAGGGTTTTGTCACTAAACATGTTGCAGATATGGCTTGTTTCAGCTTTGTCAGGGTGGTACTTCTCGACAAAACTTTGCACATCATTCCACTTTCTACAAATATTCTTAATCAATGAAGAAGGCACCTCTTTCACTCTCTCTTCCTCCTCCTCTGAAGCAAGTTCCTCAGCTGCAGTCTGTTACTGTTCAAGTTGAAGCTCTTGCAGCTCTTCAGTGGTTAGCTCTTACCTGTGGTCCTCCACCAACTCTTCCACATCCTTGCCACTCACCTCCAACCCCAGGGACTTCCCCAGTGCCACAATAGAGTCCACAGGGTCGGCAGGGACAGGGTCAGCCTCAAACTCTTCAAAATCCCTCTCTCGGACACAATCTGGCCACAGTTTTCTCCAAGCAGAGTTCAAATTCCTGGAAGTCACTCCCTCCCATGCCTACCTATAAGGCTTATGTAATGGAGGACAGTGAAGTGATTTCTCCTGAACTCTCTAAGGGTCAACTGAGTGTCTGAGGTCACTTCAAAGTACTTTTGAAACACTGCTCCAGGAAGTATTTTTTCACACTTGGGCCAAATACATCATTAACCCACTCTTTGAAAATTTGCCTTGTGACCCATGCCTTATGATTAGCTTTCCACATCACACACAATCTATTCTTCATGACATTGTTTTTCTTGAACACACTGGGATTTTCTGAGTGATACACGAGTAAAGGCTTCACTTTGAAATCCCCACTAGCATTACCACACATCAAAAGAGTAAGCCTGTCTTTCATAGGTTTGTGTCCTGGCAGTGCCTTTTCCTCCTGGGTAATGTAGGTCCTGTTTGGCATTTTCTTCCAAGACAGGCCTGTTTTGTCATACCTGAACACTTGTTGGGGTTTGAATCCTTCAGCCTCTATGTACCCCTGGAATTCCTAAACGATTTTTTCAGCCGCACATTTGTCAGAACTTGCAGCCTCACCATGCCTTACAACACTATGTATGCCACTACGCTTCTTAACTCTATCAAACCATCCTTTGCTGGCCTTAAATTCACAAACTGCAGCACTTGTTCCAGGCATTTTCTTTGCAAGATCCTCATGCAACTGCCTTGCCTTCTCACAAATAATCAATTCCACAACACTGTCTTCCACTAATTCTTTTTCCTTAACCCTTTCAGGGTCGACAGGCCCTCTCCCAGACTTGTTCTCAGGGTCGCTCAAATTTAAAAAAAAAAAAAAAAAAAAAAAAAATTCTTATAAAAACATAATCTTTTCCCGATCATAATGACACCAAAAATATTTAATTTGATGGAAAACTTATGGAATTATGCTCTCGTGAAGTTGGCAGTCTCGACAATGCTTATGCATTGGCGATTTTGCCCACTTTGAGCCCTATTTCCGGCCAATTCCAGTGTACTAGTCGACAAAAATCATAACTATTTCACTAGAACTCCATTTTTTCTATCGAATGAGTACAAGAAACTGCCCATTTACCGATATCAACTATCCAATACAGTGGTCAGAATTTAGCAATTTTGCTAATTTCACACAAATTTCAAATGATGCCAATTTCCAAATAGGGTCCAGAATAAACAAGAAAGACATTCCTGGCACTAAAATAACATTTCCTCTGTTCATTAGTCATGTCCCCACACCCCTCTTACATTCTTTTGCTTTCCACTTTGAATTTTTATTCTCGCAAAAAAATAGAAGATTTACTGTTATGCAGACTACTGCATTAGTGTAAAAATGGTATAAATAATATCGGTGCACTTGTGAAAGAATATTAGACTCACCAGTTGACGTGTATTGGACGCTTAGCATGATTTGTTTACTTATGAACTCTGGTAAAAATCGAACATTTCTGCTACTTTGAGCTCAATTTCAAGGTATTTTTCATTGTAAAACCAGTCAAAATCATCTCAATTTCTGTAATATGTCTTCCATTCTATAAAATGAGACCAGGCAAACTAGAATACAACAATAAATACCATACGAAAATACAGTGCAAAGTCGTTTTAAACCAAAAACACGGTGAAAGTTTTTTTTCTCACTACGCACTGTATGCCGCAGGATTTTTTTTATACTGCGCACACTGACCACATAGACCCATTCTTTCACATGTAGGCCTACCAGCTTTCTCTCACTAGATTTGAGGGCGCTAGAATTTAGGCGTACTAGTACGTCAAAAATCCTGGTGCGTAAGCCGTACTAGTACAGCCGAATCGAAGCCCTGAAAGGGTTAATCCACAATAATAATAGCTTTTCCATCTCTTCCATTATTAGTGGCCTTTGTTTAGTTAGAAAAGCAACTCCTTTTGCAACATTAACATCCTTGATTTGTTCTTTCTTTGCTAGGATGGATGTAACTGTTGACTTATTCTTGCTGTACCTCCTGGCAAGTTCCACCACCCTCACACCACTCTCAAATTTTTACATCACTTCATGCTTAAATTCCATGGTGTTTCTCTCTTTACCACAGGAACTTTCTTTGGAGCCATGGTTACTTATTTCACAGTTGCATTGCAAAAATAACACAAACTACAATAGGAAATAAGTGAAATATTTGGTTGTATGAGCAGAAACTTCCTCAGCCACCAAGAGACACAGCCAAATGAATGCACAAGCGGCTCCAGCTGGCGGAAAAATGCGTCCCAAATGGCCGATCACCGAATTAATGGCCGATAACCGGGCGCCAAAAAACCGGCTGATCACCGAGTTGGCCGATAACCGGGGATCCACTGTATATACAAAAAATGAGGTAATCAGTCCCTCAGCCTTGGAGTTGGTGTGAAGAGCACCATAGTTGTGTAGATTCTGGAGCAGAGGCAAGGAGGCTGGCACTTGTAGGTATTGTATACCATTCTTGTGCAACTTGTCAGACACTGCAGCATCATGGAATCTTGGTTCAAAGGACATCTACATGACTTTCTTCACGGTTACTACAACTACTACAACAACTTACCCATCCCTCTGGGTATGACCTACTTCCACTGGGGAATCCTGGCTACCAGTGACTATGCCCTCATCGGCTACCCATCCCTTTCCACCTGACGATTAGTATATAAGTGCTAGCCTCCTTGCCTCTGCTCCAGAATCTACATGACTATAGCGCTCTTCACACCAACTCCAAGGCTGAGGGACTGATTACCTCATCTTTTGTATATAGTTCTACTGTCCTCAAATTATGTCCTAGAATCTGTATTGATAAAGCCACTGAATGGGAAAACACCTACAATAAAGATACCCAGATGTTGCACGTGTCTAAATCTTCACCTTGTTGGTATTGTATACCATTCTTGTACAACTTTTATTTTCTATATACTATGCCCTCCATATATCACTGCTGAATTGCATACGCCTCTTATATGGTAACGTTTTCTTCCTTACCACCCATTTTACCTCATCATTCCACCAATTGCTCCTTTTTCTTCTGGCAATCACCTTCCTATTGGACACACAAACACTGCATTCTTAAATCTGCCCCCAAACCTCTTCAACCCCTTCCTCCTTATATCTACTCTCTAGCTCACCTATCTCTTAACAGATATCAAAATTTTACCGTATCTGCTTTAATTTATTAACTTTCACTTTACTCTTACCCAATGATGACAGTGTTTTCGTAACCTATTACCTCTTACTCTTACTGTAGCTATCACCAAATAATGATGTGATATACATGTATGTGTTGCCACTCCAAAAGCATGTACATCCTGAGGTCTACCCAGCAACCTTTCATCTATTAACCCTTTGAGGGTTTTGGTCGTACTAGTACGTCTTACGTGTAGGGGTTTTTGACGTACTAGTACTCATAAATTCTAGCGGCCTCAAATCTAGTGGGAGAAAGCTGGTAGGCCTTCATATGAAAGAATGGGTCTATGTGGTCAGTGTGCACAGTCTAAAAAAAAACCTGCAGCACACAGTGCATAATGAGAAAAAAAAAACTTTGACCATTTTTTTTTAATAAATCAGCGACTTTGCAGTGTATTTTCGTATGGTATTTATTGTTGTATTCTAGTTTTCTTGGTCTCATTTTATAGAATGGAAGACATATTACAGAAATTGAGATGATTTTGACTGGTTTTACAATGAAAGGTGCCTTGAAATTGAGCTCAAAGTAGCAGAAATGTTCGATTTTTCCCACCTTCAAAAGTAAACAAATCGTGCCAAGCGTGCAATACACGTCAACTGGTGAGTCTAATATTCTTTCACAAGTGCACCAATAATATTTATACCATTTTTTACACTAATGCAGTAGTCTGCATAACAGTAAATCTTATATTTTTTGTGAGAATAAAAATTCAAAGTGGAAAGCAAAAGAATATAAGAGGGGCCTTGAGACGTGACTAATGACTAGAGGAAATGTCATTTTAGTGCCAGGAATGTCTTTCTTGTTTATTCTGGACCCTATTCGGAAATTGGCATCTTTTGAAATTTGTGTGAAATTGGCAAAATTGCTAAATTCTGACCACTGTACTGGATAGTTGAATTTATAAATGGGTGGTTTCTTGCACCCATTCGATAGAAAAAATGGAGTTCTAGCGAAATATTCATGTTTTTTGTCGACTAGTACAGTGAAATTGGCCGAAAATGGGGCTCAAAGTGGGCAAAATCGCCGATGCGTAAACATCGCCGAGACCGCTAACTTTGCGAGAGCATAATTCCGTAAGTTTTCTATCAAATTTCAAACTTTTGGTGTCTTTATGATCGGGAAAAGATTCTCTATCTTTTCATAAGAGAAAATAATTTTTTTTTTTTTAAATTTGGCCGACCCTGAGAACGAGTTTCGGAGAGGGCCTGTCGACCCTCAAAGGGTTAACACATAGTCTAACAAATTACTGTCTTTATGTCCCATATATATACAGTGGAACCTCGGTTTTTGTTTGCCCTGGTTTTCGTCAAATTCAGTTTTTGACGACTTTATTCGTCAAAATTTTGTCCAAGGTTTCATTCATCACCTCGGTTTTTGTCGGTCTGCCGTACTGAACATGTCTGCCTGCCCGTGCCCACAAAAAGCATCCCACATGTTCTGAGTCAGTCTGGCTTTGTTTCTCGTCAAGTGAGCATTACCCTGCGCGTTCATCCGAATCATTTTGTAATAATCCATTATTTTTGTGTGCTTGTTCATTGAGTGCAACTGCTAAATAAGTCACCATGCGGCCAAAGAAAGTTCCAAGAACCAGCCCTTTGATAAAGAAGGCAAGAAACACGATAGAATTCAAAGAAGAACTTAAAGCAGTGTTTACTAAAACGGTCATTTGTGTCGTTCTTGGTAATGGGAAGTAATGATGAGGCTTCAGATGCTTCTTACTTTATTTGCGAGATAGTGGGTACACAGGCAGTGTATTTGTGCCCATGCCAGCAAGGGAGAAAGGAGTAGGCCTTGTTGACTCTAGAATGTCTGGGCATGAATTAAGAGGCAGGCAGGGGTGGGCAGGCTGACATGGCAAGCCCACCAGGCTTGCCCTCTGGGGGAAACTATGGGAACTAGGCATGTAGGCTTACTGGCTACATTTTGTTCGGCCACCTACCCATGGTCGACTCTGACCATGACTGGCGGTAAAAAACTCAAGTCTCTCTCTCACAGGAACAGAGCTCAGAACACAGAATAAAAACATATACAGGTCCGCCATCACAAATCCGGCAATCAGTTATTCGGTTCCTTCAGTTATTCAGCACTAATTTTGGCTAGCATAATTTCAAATTTCCAGGGTCGCCATACAAACCTGCTGGTACTGTTTGGTGGCGCTACTTGCTGCATTAGTCACTCCAATTTCTTTTTCTCCATTTATTGTTATAACCTGCTTACTTTTAGCCCTGGCCATGGTTCCAACGAATAAAAGAAATGCTTCTCATTATGTAAAGCACCTACACAGTACATTATCCATTAAAGATAAGGTGGCTTTGAAGCCACTGTCGGTTGCCATGAGCTCAGTCTCATGATGCAGGAGAATATGCTTTATTATTACGCTAATATCAACATTACAGCTTAGTTGCCCATCATAATTGATCTAATATGACATAATAAACAATATAAATAACATAAAACATGTTAAATACTCCAGAATAAATAATATTTGGCATAACACCAAGCAGTTCGACGGAGGTATGAAGAGGATATGGTATATAAATAGCATTCTCCTATCCCTGTCTTAGGGGCTTATATTAGAGAAAACGGAGTATAGCACAGGGCTAACTGTGATATACACTCGTACTGTACCATAAACCTGAAGCAAAAAAGTTATTTTTCTATATATCGATTATCACACATAGCAGCATATGGGTAGAGAACCTAGGATAACCCAAAAAAGTCAATGTGGCTTATTTCTAGTACCTGGCTTGGGTTAGCCATATATGATTTTTGGTAAATATTTGATTCCCAGCCAGGGTAGAAACATTATGCATGTTTCTTTACACCTGTTGTCTATGTTTACCCATCAGTAAATGGGTACCTGGGTGTTAGCCGACTAGTGTGGGTGTTATCCTGGGACACTGACCTAATTTTCTTGAAATAGTACTCTGCATAACAAGTGGCTTTCTATATAGTAGTATGTCACTGATGTCAGCTAGGCCTGTATACCTTGTACAAGTACGTGTAGTAAATAAAGATATTATTATTATTATTATTATTATTATTATTATTTTCTCAGTTTGTTGGGTTATCTTACTGAAACTTGGGCAATGTATGATGGAAAGATACTTCTTACATCAATAATGAAAGAAATCAGACCATAAATAGCGGAGTTCACTTCTCAGCCATTAGCGGCCGCTTAGCGGTATACAGTGGACCCCCGCTTAACGATCACCTCCAAATGCGACCAATTATGTAAGTGTATTTATGTAAGTGCGTTTGTACGTGTATGTTTGGGGGTCTGAAATGGACTAATCTACTTCACAATATTCCTTATGGGAAAAAATTCGGTCAGTACTGGCACCTGAACATACTACTGGAATGAAAAAAGTTCGTTAACCGGGGGTCCACTGTATTTTGTATGGTTTTCATGGTTATATTCTCATTTTTTCGGTCTCATTTGATAGAATGAAAGATATATTACAGAAGTAGATATGATTTTGATTGCTTTCATTATGAAAAGTACCTTGAAATTACGTTTACAGTAGCGAAAATGTTCTATTCTTTAGTGAAGCTCAAGAGTAAACAAATGACGTCACCGTCCAATACCTGTCCGCCTGCCAGTCCAAATTCCAATACGGCATCAAGAATGGGTTGACATTATTTATACAATTATTACAATAATGCAGTAGTCTGCATAACAGTAAATCTTCTATTTTTTTTTTGTGAATAAAAATTCCAAATGGTAAGCAAGAATAATATAAGAGGGGCCTGTAGCCGTGACTAATGAACAGAGAAAATGTTATTTTAGGGCCAGGAATGTCTGCACTGTTTATTCTGGACCCTATTTTGAAATTGGCATGTGTTGAAATTTGTGTGAAATTGGCCAAATTGCCAATTTCTGACCACTTTATTGGGTAGTTGAAATAAGTGAATGGGCGGTTTCTTGTACTCGGTTGACAGACTAAAAGTAAATAAGTTTATTCAGGTATACACAAATACTGTTACATAGATTATCATACATAGCAGTGTATGTATAGAGAACCTAGGAAAACACAAAAAAGTCAAAGTGATTTATTTCGAGTACCTGGCTTAGGCTTGCCATATATGATTTTTGGTAAATATTTTTTTTCTCGGTTGTTTGTTGGGCTATCTCATTGAAACTTGGGCAATGTATGATGGAAAAATGCTTCTTAACGTACAACAAAAATAAAAAAGATGGACGATAAATAAGGGAGTTCACTTCTCAGCCATTAGCCGCCTCTTTGCAGTATATTTTCGTATGGTTTTTATGGTTGTATTCTCATTTTTTTGGACTAATTTGACAGAATGGAAGATATATTACAGAAATAAACATGATTATGATTGTTCTCATAAGGAAAAGTACCTTGAAATTGAGCTCAAAGTAGTGGAAATGTTCAATTTTTTCCGATGTTCAATGAACTTTGTGTAAGTCAAGTTTGTTAATTTTATTAAGTGTATTCTAACCTAACCACTCTGTAATCCGGCAAACTCAGTAATCCGGCACACTATAGGTCCCAATGATGCAGGATTTGTGATGGAGCACCTTATATATACATACATACATGGACATGAAAAAAAACTTTCTGCAGGGAGGGAAGAAAAAAAAGGTGGTTTGCTAAACATTGTGGTCTAAGGCAGTGATCCTTGGAGGCATTACTGCACGCCTTCCTGCATCTTGACAGATACTGCAACACGGAAGACATCTCTGTGGCTGAGCTGTGACATAACAGGGTACGGTCTCCTCTGGAACGGTGAAGCAGTCATCGTAGGAGTCGCTGCAGGGTTCACTCATCCTGGGGCACAACCTGCTGGTGCCCTTAAGTGAGGCATCATCAGTACTCGGCAACTGGGCAGGTCTTCTTCTGGCAAGCGACTCAGGAGGACATTTCTCAACTGGTACTGGCACTGGGGCTGTCACTGCCGGCGAGTGTGGAGTGAGTCATGGCAGAGACAACTCGGCAAAACATCTGGAAGTCGTAACATCATACACCTTACTGCAGTGAGCAGGCTAGGAGTCAACGTGACATCATCTTTGTGCAGGCTGCTCACTGAAGCTATGACAAGAGGCTGACACAGCACCTGCCGACAGGGTCAAACTGCGGCTTGACGAGTGTCATTCTCTCGGCAGTTGGAGTTACATCAGAGGTAACAAAAAAAAAAAAAAAAGGGCACAATACTGTGACTGGAATGATACACAACTTTCCTTGTATGAATGTTAGTCCCAGCTTCGTCTCTGTATATGCCTTCCTCTCCCACTACATTGCAAAATGCTCCAAACTTCAGAACACCCATGACTTAACCTGATTCCTCCGTTTCCTTCTTCTCCCTCTTCCCCATTCCTTTTTCCTTTTTCTCTTCTGGGTTGTCGTTCTTTCTTCTGCCTTGTGTTTCTGTTCCTTCATTATTTATTTTATTATTTCCCCCCTACCTCTGTGCTCTTGCTCTCCCTCTGTGGGCACCTAGCTCCCTTGCAGTGCTCCCCTTTCTTAGTATTTGACTGGCTCCTCCTCCTTACTTCCCCATTACTACTACCCCCCCCCCACCGCAGCCACAACTACTACTACTACTTCCTGCCTATATGTACCCGTCCTGCTCTACTTCTCGTTAGTGTGAATTTGTAAATGGTCCAAGTCGGACTGAAATGTCGTTGTAAGTTCCTCTCTTCTATGTGCGGGTTATCTGTGTATAGCAGAGGCTAATCTAAGCATCCCCAGACTGGTTATCTACATATAACTGCTCTGACGGTCAGGTGGTGAAGTGAAGCAAATCTCGATAGGAATCGTAGCAGGTACGATTCTGCAGGGCATCACAAGAGACGAACATAAAGAGCTTTCTGTACACGGGGCTCAGACGCTCATAACTGACGCCAAGGCGGCTGACTAATGTCAGCTGTCAAACGCGAGGGTCACACCAGGTGACAAAGAAAACTTGCACACACCCGCACTGCACATGCGGTACATGGCTTACTAGGAAATGATGCCTTACTGTGCAAAAATCGACACTAAGCTATATACGAACATATGAGAACACTGACTGAGAGGAATTAACACACGACATATTTATTTTTATTTTATTATCACACTAGCCGATTCCCACCAAGGCAGGGTGGCCCGAAAAAGAAAAACTTTCACCATCATTCACTCCATCACTGTCTTGCCAGAAGGGTGCTTTACACTACAGTTTTTAAACTGCAACATTAACACCCCTCCTTCAGAGTGCAGGCACTGTACTTCCCATCTCCAGGACTCAAGTCCGGCCTGCTGGTTTCCCTGAATCCCTTCATAAATGTTACTTTGCTCACACTCCAACAGCACGTCAAGTATTAAAAACCATTTGTCTCCATTCACTCCTATCAAACACGCTCATGCATGCCTGCTGGAAGTCCAAGCCCCTCGCACACAAAACCTCCTTTACCCCCTCCCTCCAACCTTTCCTAGGCCGACCCCTACCCCGCCTTCCTTCCACTACAGACTGATACACTCTTGAAGTCATTCTGTTTCGCTCCATTCTCTCTACATGTCCGAACCACCTCAACAACCCTTCCTCAGCCCTCTGGACAACAGTTTTGGTAATCCCGCACCTCCTCCTAACTTCCAAACTACGAATTCTCTGCATTATATTCACACCACACATTGCCCTCAGACATGACATCTCCACTGCCTCCAGCCTTCTCCTCGCTGCAACATTCATCACCCACGCTTCACACCCATATAAGAGCGTTGGTAAAACTATACTCTCATACATTCCCCTCTTTGCCTCCAAGGACAAAGTTCTTTGTCTCCACAGACTCCTAAGTGCACCACTCACTCTTTTTCCCTCATCAATTCTATGATTCACCTCATCTTTCATAGACCCATCCGCTGACACGTCCACTCCCAAATATCTGAATACGTTCACCTCCTCCATACTCTCTCCCTCCAATCTGATATTCAATCTTTCATCACCTAATCTTTTTGTTATCCTCATAACCTTACTCTTTCCTGTATTCACCTTTAATTTTCTTCTTTTGCACACCCTACCAAATTCATCCACCAATCTCTGCAACTTCTCTTCAGAATCTCCCAAGAGCACAGTGTCATCAGCAAAGAGCAGCTGTGACAACTCCCACTTTGTGTGTGATTATTTATCTTTTAACTCCACGCCTCTTGCCAAGACCCTCGCATTTACTTCTCTTACAACCCCATCTATAAATATATTAAACAACCACGGTGACATCACACATCCTTGTCTAAGGCCTACTTTTACTGGGAAAAAATTTCCCTCTTTCCTACATACTCTAACTTGAGCCTCACTATCCTCGTAAAAACTCTTCACTGCTTTCAGTAACCTACCTCCTACACCATACACTTGCAACATCTGCCACATTGCCCCCCTATCCACCCTGTCATACGCCTTTTCCAAATCCATAAATGCCACAAAGACCTCTTTAGCCTTATCTAAATACTGTTCACTTATATGTTTCACTGTAAACACCTGGTCCACACACCCCCTACCTTTCCTAAAGCCTCCTTGTTCATCTGCTATCATATTCTCCGTCTTACTCTTAATTCTTTCAATTATAACTCTACCATACACTTTACCAGGTATACTCAACAGACTTATCCCCCTATAATTTTTGCACTCTCTTTTGTCCCCTTTGCCTTTATACAAAGGAACTATGCATGCTCTCTGCCAATCCCTAGGTACCTTACCCTCTTCCATACATTTATTAAATAAATGCACCAACCACTCCAAAACTATATCCCCACCTGCTTTTAACATTTCTATCTTTATCCCATCAATCCCGGCTGCCTTACCCCCTTTCATTTTACCTACTGCCTCACGAACTTCCCCCACACTCACAACTGGCTCTTCCTCACTCCTACAAGATGTTATTCCTCCTTGCCCTATACACAAAATCACAGCTTCCCTATCTTCATCAACATTTAACAATTCCTCAAAATATTCCCTCCATCTTCCCAATACCTCTAACTCTCCATTTAATAACTCTCCTCTCCTATTTTTAACTGAGAAATCCATTTGTTCTCTAGGCTTTCTTAACTTGTTAATCTCACTCCAAAACTTTTTCTTATTTTCAACAAAATTTGTTGATAACATCTCACCCACTCTCTCATTTGCTCTCTTTTTACATTGCTTCACCACTCTCTTAACCTCTCTCTTTTTCTCCATATACTCTTCCCTCCTTGCATCACTTCTACTTTGTAAAAACTTCTCATATGCTAACTTTTTCTTAATCTTCTCGACAACACAACATATTGCTCACTGTGAAACCAACACTGTCGATATGACAGCATGTGGTGATGTCAAGTGTGATGTCGTGAGGTGACGTCATGGGGTGATATCGCGAGGTGACGTCAGCAGACGTTGAGAGGTGACATCAGCAGACATCGCGAGGTGACGTCCTGGAGTGACATCGTGAGGGATGTCATGGAGTGGCAACACGAGGTGATGTCAGGCAGACATCGTGACTTCGTGAAGTCAGGCAGCTTCGTGGGTGACATTGTGAAGTCGGGCAGCAGATCACGGCATGGCTTGCAATCTGGCTTAACCCAAATGGCTTGTAGATCCACATGGCTTCATGATCCACATGGCTTCATGATCCACGTGGCTTTGTGATCCACATGGCTTCGTGATCCACATGGCTTCAAGTGACCTCGGGCACTCAGATACACAGCTCTGGCCAAGAATTCACATGAAAATTCACGTAAAAATTCACAGAAAACACAGCAGAAAGGGAGTGAGTAGCAGTGAGGGGTGTATGGTGTGGTGGCATACAGTAGGGCGAGCGTGGGTGAGTGGGTGAGGCAAGGAACAGCTGCTTCCTCCTCTCCCACCCACAAACAAGTGGAGAAACACACTGTACACAGAAATCACCACAAACTCACCTCTGCTTGCTGAAATAGCCGTGCTAAGCTGAAAAACAACAGCAGCAACATACAAGTGATGCTGAATACGTGACTTGAGAAACAGCGTGAGGCGCTGTGAAGTGCCCGGTGATGCCACTTATATTTTTCGAAGAAATTCGGCCTTGATTCTGCTTGTACCTGTGTCTGGATGCTAAGACTTGCAGACACAACATCCAGGTAACTCGTTGAGAGACAGATGCTTCTTGTATGGGACGATGAAGTAAAGACGACTTCATTCGTCTTCCTTCCTCTCTCCAGGCAAACACAGTTGCTGTGAGGCACCTCTGTCACCAATGTTTACTAAAATGGTTATTTATGTCGTTCTTGGTAATGGGGAGTAATGATAAGGCTTCGGAGGCTTCTTACTTTATTTGCAAGATAGTCTTAGAACACACAGGCAGTGTGTTTGTGTCCATGGCTCCAAGGGGCCATGCCAGTGAAGGAGAGAGGAGTGGGCTTTGTTGACTCTAGGATGCCTGGGCGTGAAGTTAGAGAGAGAGAGGGTTGGGCAGGCTGAAGTGGCATGCCCACCAGGCTTGCCCTCTGGGGGAAACTATGGGAACTAGGCATATAGGCTTACTGGCTACAAAAGTATGGGGTTGAATGTGAGTGGCCAGGATGTGGAAGAGTTGGTAGACGACCACAGGGAAGAGCTAACCAATGAAGAGCTGCAACACCTTCAAATGGAACAGCAACAGATTGCAGCTGAGGAAATTGCTTCAGAGGAGGAGGAAGAGAGAGTGGAGAATGTGCCTTCTTCAGTGATTAACCCGTAAATGGTCCAAACGTATATATACGTTCTTACCGCTAGTGCCCCAAACGTATATAAACGTTTTTATTTTTCCTGCCTTCAAATATGGCATGATTGGCCTGAGATGCCTTGTCAACACAAAATGGGTCATAACACTCAGTGTGCACTGTATTAAAAAAACCTGAGACCACTTAGTACCTTGTGGGAGCACCAGTTCAAATGAGTGCCAGCTAGAGCAAACAGCACTGCAAACACCTGGGATTCACTGATTTCATGTAGCATTAACTCTCCCATTTTAAGAGGAAAGTGATGCTGACCCTGAGTTTAGTGGCTTTGAGGTGGATGTGGTCATAAGTGGTCGAGGAAATATAAAAAAACTCAATAATAACCCGTGTGCAAAATTTGTGCAACACCCTTTCAGAATGAGAGAATGAGAATGAGAGAACCAATTCTGGAACGTAATACTTGTTCAGCAGGCTGGCTGGCTGGCTGATTGGCTGGCCAGCTGCTGCGGCCTGACTCCATCTGCTTGTCTGTGTCTATGTCTGTCTCTGTCTATCTCCGTCTCACAGGTACACATAAATACAAGTATACATAGTGTAAATTACCTAGGATAACCCAAAAAATCCAGACAAAGTGCTATACTCTGCTTGAAGATATGAGTAAACGTGATGACACAATCTTGTGGCTCTCTCTGAGACCGAGAGCTAGACGGATAGACAGATAGGCAGGGAGCCTGACAGACAGACAAACAGACAGAGAGACACGTTTGTGTACCAGCGAAAATAAAGCGAGGGCTGATGCTCATCAAATGTCACCTCTAATCTTATCAAGTTTTATCACCGCACCCTCACGTATGCTCATCAAATGTCAGTGATTATCCAATGTTATCTCATCTTATCATGTCACTGTCAGGGGTGGAATGAGGCTTGTTTTTCATGCTTCAAGGGAACTTATTATTATTATTATATATATATATATATATATATATATATATATATATTTTTATTAACACACTGGCCGATTCCCACCAAGGCAGGGTGGCCCGAAAAAGAAAAACTTTCACCATCATTCACTCCATCACTGTCTTGCCAGAAGGGTGCTTTACACTACAGTTTTTAAACTGCAATATTAACACCCCTCCTTCAGAGTGCAGGCACTGTACTTCCCATCTCCAGGACTCAAGTCCGGACTGCTGGTTTCCCTGAACCCCTTCATAAATGTTACTTTGCTCACACTCCAACAGCACGTCAAGTATTAAAAACCATTTGTCTCCATTCACTCCTATCAAACACGCTCACGCATGCCTGCTGGAAGTCCAAGCCCCTCGCACACAAAACCTCCTTTACCCCCTCCCTCCAAACTTTCCTAGGCCGACCCCTACCCCGCCTTCCTTCCACTACAGACTGATACACTCTTGAAGTTATTCTGTTTCGCTCCATTCTCTCCACATGTCCGAACCACCTCAACAACCCTTCCTCAGCCCTCTGGACAACAGTTTTGGTAATCCCGCACCTCCTAACTTCCAAACTACGAATTCTCTGCATTATATTCACACCACACATTGCTCTCAGACATGACATCTCCACTGCCTCCAGCCTTCTCCTCGCTGCAACATTCATCACCCATGCTTCACACCCATATAAGAGCGTTGGTAAAACTATACTCTCATACATTCCCCTCTTTGCCTCCAAGGACAAAGTTCTTTGTCTCCACAGTCTCCTAAGTGCACCACTCACTCTTTTCCCCTCATCAATTCTATGATTCACCTCATCTTTCATAGACCCATCCGCTGACACGTCCACTCCCAAATATCTGAATACATTCACCTCCTCCATACTCTCTCCCTCCAATCTGATATCCAATCTTTCATCACCTAATCTTTTTGTTATCCTCATAACCTTACTCTTTCCTGTATTCACTTTCAATTTTCTTCTTTTGCACACCCTACCAAATTCATCCACCAATCTCTGCAACTTCTCTTCAGAATCTCCCAAGAGCACAGTGTCATCAGCAAAGAGCAACTGTGACAACTCCCACTTTATGTGTGATTCTTTATCTTTTAACTCCACGCCTCTTGCCAAGACCCTCGCATTTACTTCTCTTACAACCCCATCTATAAATATATTAAACAACCACGGTGACATCACACATCCTTGTCTAAGGCCTATTTTTACTGGGAAATAATTTCCCTCTTTTCTACATACTCTAACTTGAGCCTCACTATCCTCGTAAAAACTCTTCACTGCTTTCAGTAACCTACCTCCTACACCATACACCTGCAACATCTGCCACATTGCCCCCCTATCCACCCTGTCATACACCTTTTCCAAATCCATAAATGCCACAAAGACCTCTTTAGCCTTATCTAAATACTGTTCACTTATATGTTTCACTGTAAACACCTGGTCCACACACCCCCTACCTTTCCTAAAGCCTCCTTGTTCATCTGCTATCCTATTCTCCGTCTTACTCTTAATTCTTTCAATAATAACTCTACCATACACTTTGCCAGGTATACTCAACAGACTTATCCCCCTATAATTTTTGCACTCTCTTTCATCCCCTTTGCCTTTATACAAAGGAACTATGCATGCTCTCTGCCAATCCCTAGGTACCTTACCCTCTTCCATACATTTATTAAATAATTGCACCAACCACTCCAAAACTATATCCCCACCTGCTTTTAACATTTCTATCTTTATCCCATCAATCCCGGCTGCCTTACCCCTTTTCATTTTACCTACTGCCTCACGAACTTCCCCCACACTCACAACTGGCTCTTCCTCACTCCTACAAGATGTTGTTCCTCCTTGCCCTATACACGAAATCACAGCTTCCCTATCTTCATCAACATTTAACAATTCCTCAAAATATTCCCTCCATCTTCCCAATACCTCTAACTCTCCATTTAATAACTCTCCTCTCCTATTTTTAACTGACAACTTATTATTACATATTATTATTATTATTATTATTATTATTATTATTCTTTTCTTCTTCTTATTATTATTATTATTATTATTATATACTTCCACATATCCAAAACATTGTTGGGACTTACTGTAATTATCATAACATAAAAATTATATAAAATATGAAAAATAGAAAAAAAGGTATATTGGCAACACTTCTGCAAGCGGCAGGACTCGATGTTGTTGTCACGTGAGCATCCAGTGCCAACTTCTCGGCCTCACATCTCTTTAAGTAGTGACCCTAATTCTTTTTTTTGATCCTATAACACTTAGAAAAATGTGCTCTTTATTTTCATTAAAAAAAAAAAATTATTTTTCAAAATATTCGGGGCACTGGGGTAGAGAACGTATATATACGTTTGGACCATTTACGGGTTAAGGACATGTGTGCAAAGTGAAGCAAGTTGAAAAGTTTTGTGGAGAAATATCACACTAACAAAGCTGCTACAAGCCGTATCTGCAACATGTTCAATGACAATGCCTTGTACCATTTTAGGCAAATCTTAACCCTTTCAGGGTCCAGAGGCCAAACTTCAAGGGGTGCACCAAAGTCCAAGAATTTTTGAAAAAAAAAAAAAAAAAAAAAAAAAAAAAAAAAAAAAAAAAAAAAAAATCTTACAGAATTAAAGATAATAATTTTCTGTAGGTAATAACACAAAAAAAAACATTCAGTCAGTAGTTACCGAGACATAGAGGTGTGAAGTTGACCCTCAATGACCTGGTGGCAGCAACATCCGCAACTTCATAAAGTGCATTATTTTATTTTAGGTTTTTGTTACTTTTTTCTTTACTTTTCTAATATTTTTTTCCAGTAACTTTTGTGGCCCGTGAGACCAATATAATGTATAACTGTACACTCATTGTATTCAACACAATAACTGCACTAATTTGTTTATCATTATATTGCTTACAAGTTTACAAGTTTATGGTAAACAAAATAATGATAAAAATATTAGTGTGATTATTGTGTTGAATGCAACAGTACCAAATAGTACCATAGGGTGCAATGGTACCATAGGATACAATGGTACCATACGGTACAATGGTACCATTGTACCCTATGGTACTACAGTGGACCCCCACATACCGATTTTAATCCGTGCAAGAGGGCTCATTGGTATGCGAAATAATCGGTATGCGAATGAATTTTCCTCATAAGAAATAATGGAAATCAAATTAATCCGTGCAAGACACCCAAAAGTATGAAAAAAAAAAACATTTTACCACATGAAATGTTAATTTTAATACACACAAACTGAAAAAAGCATGCACAATTACATGACACTTACTTTTATTGACGATCTGGTGATGATTGATGGGATGGGAGGAGGGGAGAGAGAGTGTTAGTGTTTAGAAGGGGAATCCCCTTCCATTAAGACTTGAGGTGTCGAGTCCTTTTCTGGGGTTACTTCCCTTCTTCTTTTAATGCCACTAGGACCAGCTTCAGAGTCACTGGACTTCTTTCGCACAACATATCTGTCCATAGTGGCCTGTACCTCTCGTTCCTTTATGACTTCCCTAAAGTGTTTCACAACATTGTCAGTGTACAGGTTGCCAACACGGCTTGCAATAGCTGTGTGAGGGTGATTTTCATCCATGAAGGTTTGCACTTCAAGCCACTTTGCACAGATTTCCTTAATCTTTGTAGTAGGCAACTTCTTCAATTTCTCTCTCCCCTCCTCTGAACCAGTTTCCTCAGGTCTGGCCTCTTGCTGTTGAAGTTGATCTATCAGCTCATCAGTGGTTAGTTCTTCATTGTCCTCCTCCACCAACTCTTCCACATCCTCCCCACTAACCTCCAACCCCAAGGATTTTCCCAATGACACAATGGATTCCTCAACTGGCATAATCCTCTCAGGGTTAGCCTCAAACCCTTCAAAATCCCTTTTGTCTACACATTCTGGCCACAGTTTCTTCCAAGCAGAGTTCAAGGTCTTCTTAGTCACTCCCTCCCAAGCCTTACCTATAAGGTTTACACAATTGAGGATATTAAAGTGCTCTCTCCAAAAGTCTCTTAGAGTCAGTTGAGTTTCTGAGGTCACTACAAAGCACCTTTCAAACAGAGCTTTTGTGTACAGTTTTTTGAAGTTTGCAATAACCTGCTGGTCCATGGGCTGCAGGAGAGGAGTGGTATTAGGAGGCAAAAACTTCACCTTAATGAATTTCATGTCCCCATAAAGTCGCTCTGCCACGTCTGTAGGATGACCAGGGGCATTGTCTAACACCAGGAGGCACTTAAGTTCTAATTTCTTTTCAGTTAGGTAATCTTTCACATTGGGGGCAAATGCATGGTGTAACCAGTCATAGAAAAAGTCCCTAGTGACCCATGCCTTACTGTTTGCCCTCCACAGCACACACAAATTCTCCTTGAGGACATTCTTTTGCCTGAACGGTCTGGGAGTTTCAGAGTGATACACTAATAAAGGCTTCACTTTGCAATCACCAGTAGCATTGGAACACATCAACAAAGTAAGCCTGTCTTTCATAGGCTTATGTCCTGGGAGTGCCTTTTCCTCCTGAGTAATGTAGGTCCTGCTTGGCATTTTCTTCCAAAACAGGCCTGTTTCATCACAATTAAACACTTGTTCAGGTTTCAGTCCTTCAGTTTCTATGTACTCCTTGAATTCCTGCACATATTTTTCAGCTGCTTTGTGGTCCGAACTGGCAGCCTCACCATGCCTTATCACACTATGTATGCCACTACGCTTCTTAAATCTCTCAAACCAACCTTTGCTGGCCTTAAATTCACTCACATCAGCACTAGTTGCAGGCATCTTTTAATTAAATCCTCATGTAACTTCCTAGCCTTTTCGCTTATGATCGCTTGAGAGACGCTATCTCCTGCTAGCTGTTTTTCATTTATCCACACCAATAAGAGTCTCTCAACATCTTCCATCACTTGCGATCTTTGTTTCGAAAACACAGTTAAACCTTTGGCAAGAACAGCTTCCTTGATTGCCTTTCTGGTGCCCACAATAGTAGTGATGGTTGATTGGGGTTTCTTGTACAACCTGGCCAGGTCGGCGATACGCACTCCACTTTCATACTTATCAATGATCTCTTTCTTCATTTCTATTGGAATTCTCACCCTTATTGCTGTAGGGTTGGCACTAGAAGCTTTCTTGGGGCCCATGGTCACTTATTTTCCAGATAAAGCACCGAAAACACTGTAATAATACGAAATATTCCGATTGTATGCTTGGATGTTACCGCGGAGGCTGGCTGGTAAACAATGGCACGGGCGGCACATGTGAGGCTGGCTGAGGGCGCACATTGGACACGTCTCGGACGAACAGCGGTGAGCGGGTTTTTAAGCGGTATGCGAGGCAAAATTTTTGCGATTAAAGCAAGCGGTATGCAGATTAATTGTTATGTGATGCCAACGGTATGCGGGGGTCCACTGTATATGGTACCGTTGTATTCAACACAATAACTGCACTCATATTTTCATCATTATTTTGTTTACAATAATTGTTTACAATAAAAAATATGTAAAAAATATTGTTGTGCCTGTGAGAACTTCCAGTACCTTTTCCTCTCTTCCTCGCTCACTCCAGTGGATGCGGTCCTCTGGGAACGTATTTGCGTGGAAACCCTCATCTTTTCTCTAATTTTGCAAGCTCCTGATGATGTGTTGATTGCAACACAAAAGGCCTAGAGCTATCATTCTACTCCCCCCATGATTGTTTTGCATCTTCTATCTCTTGGTTTGCGATATTTGCTTAATATTTACATAAGTACAGCCACTGGACATATTCCTAGAGGTGGACGATGAAGCGCTTTGTCTTGGAAACTGCTGAGTCAGTGGCATGGGTCCCCACTCACTCTCAGTCCTGGCTGGTGCCTCATGGCACCTCCTACTGATTATATGGTACAAGGTACCCCATGGTACATTGTATCATATGGTACAGGGTACCATATGGTACATTGTATCATATGGTACAGGGTACCATAAGGTACAGGATACCATATGGTGCAGGGTACCATATTGTTCAGGGTACCATATGGTGCAGGATACCATATGGTGCAAGGTACCATATTGTTCAGGGTACCATATGGTGCAGGGTACCATATTGTTCAGGGTACCATATGGTACAGGGTACCATATAGTACAGGGTACCATATAGTACAGGGTACCATATAGTACAGAGCACCATATAGTAAAGGGCACCATATGGTACAGAGTACCATACAGTACAGGGCACAATATGGTACAGATACAGGGATCCCTACAGAAATAAGTCACCCAGACTTTTTTTGGTTATCCTAGGATTTTATAAGTATGCTGCTATGTATAATAATCTATGTAACTATATTTGTGTATACCTGAATAAACTTACTCAAGAGCACGTGGTGTCCTAAGTTTATTTAGGCATATACAAATAAACTGTCATAGATCAACATACATAGCAGCATATGTTTGGAGACCTAGGATAACCAAAAAAGTCAGACGTATTCCCATTAGAGTCCTTGTACCCTGTACCATATGGTACAATGTACCATGTGGTATAATGTACCATATGGTACCATAATGTACCATATTGTACACTGTACCATATGAAACCATTGTACTGCATGATACCATCGTATGATATGGCACTTCTGTACCATACGGTACCACTGAATTCCACAGAATTCCTCTTCAGACCCACTTCCATCAGTCTTAGAACTATAAGTTGGGAAGAGGAGAGTCAGAATTCGCCCGGGGAGTGAGAGCTGCCTTGCCACCAGGCATGGTGAACAAAGCTACTTTGGCGGCATTCCCACAATGCCATGTGGGCGTCCAGATTTTTTGTATGGTGCGCACACTGACCACGCAGACCCATTCTCTTAGATGTAGGCCTACCAGCCTTCTCGAGTTAAATTTGAGGCCGCTAGAATTTTGGCATAGTTCTACAGTTTGGACCCACAACTAAAAGCCATAGAACTACGGCACGGACATGGAAAGGATTAGACACCAGAAACAGACCTCTCTGGACAAAATTTTTTGTGTGACAGGGGTCCAGTGCAAGTAAAAGACAAAGAAGGGAAGTAACAGTAAATTTTGTATTTTTTGTATGAATAAAAAAATCAAAACAGAAAGCAATAGTAATATAAGAGGGGCCTAGAGACGTGACTAATGAACAGAGGATATGTTATTTTAGTGCAAGAATGTCTACATTGTTTATTCTGGACCCTATTTTGAAACTGGCATCTTTGTCAATTTGCATGAAATTGGCCAAATTGCCAATTTCTTAGGTAGCTCAAATCGGTAAATGGGCAGTTTCTTGTACTCAACTGACAGAAAAAATGGAGTTCTAAAGAAATAGCTATGAGTTTGGTCAACTGGAACAACGGAATTGGTCAAAAACAGGGCTCAAAGTCGGCAAAATTGCCGATGAGTATATGTTGCCGAGACCACTAACTTCATGGGAGCGTAATTCTGTGAGTTTTCAACCAAATTTTGTACTTTTGGTGTCATTACCATCGGGAAAAGATTCTCTATCATTTCATAAGAATTTTTTTTTTCCAAAAATTTTGCGACATAGAATGACAGTTTCAGAAAGGGGCTTGCGACAGTCAAAGGGTTAAAAACTCTCTAAACATTCACTTAGCACCTTCCAAAAAATCAATCAATCTCTATCTGTCTATTTCTCTATCTCTTTATCTCTCTATCTACCTATCTTTATCTCTCTATCTATTCTTCATCTCTCTATCTATATCTCTTTATCTATCTATCTACCTATCTCTATCTCTCTGTCTCTGTTCCCCAGGTGAATAAACACTATAACACACTTCTCACATCCCACCCTTATTCTAATTCATATTCGAACATGATACATAGAAGTACAAAGAAATACAGTGGTTAAGTGTAACATGCTAAAGCCCCTTGTATGCAGAGCATTATGGGCAGGCTTAATGTAAGTGATTTTTAAGAAGAGACTTGAATTTATAAACAGTGTTTCTTTTATATTCACAGGTAATGAATTCCAGATTTTTGGGCCTTTTATGTGCATTGAGTTTTTGCATAGTGTGAGATGGACACGAGGAACATCAAAGAGTGATCTGTGCCTTGTGTTATGGTCATGTGTTCTGCTGAGGTTGGTAAGGAGACATTTGAGGGGAGGGTTTATATCCAAGTTAAGTGTTCTATGTATGTAGTAGGTACAATGATAAGTATGGATGTTTTGTATGGTGAGTAGGTTTAGAGTTTTGAGTACTGGTGGAGTGTGCTGCCTGTAGTGGGAATTTGTTATCATTCTGACTGCAGCCTTTTGTTGGGTAATTAACCCTTTCAGGGTCGACAGGCCCTCTCCGAGACTCGCTCTCAGGGTCGGCCAAATTTAAAAAAAAAAAAAAAATTCTACCAAAAGTATGAAATTTGATGGAAACTTACGAAATTATGCTCTCGCAAAGTTAGCGGTCTCGGCGATGTTTATGCATCAGCGATTTTGCCCACTTTGAGCCCCATTTTTAGCCAATTCCACTGTACTAGTCTGAGCTCAATTTCAAGGTACTTTTCATTGTAAAACCAGTCAAAATCATCTCAATTTCTGTAGTATGTCTTCCATTCTATAAAATGAGACCAAGAAAACTAGAATACAACAATAAATACCATACAAAAATACACTCCAAAGTTGCTGTTTTATTCCACAAAAACAGTCAAAGTTTTTTTTTCTCATTATGCCCTGTGTGCTGCAGGATTTTTTTTAGACTGTGCACACTGACCACATAGACCCATTCTTTCATATGTAGGCCTACCAGCTTTCTCCCACTAGATTTGAGGGCGCTAGAATTTAGGCATACTAGTACAGTGGACCCCCGCATACCATCGGCATCACATAACGTACAATCCACATACCGCTCGCTTTTATCGCAAAAATTTTGCCTCGCATACCGCTCAAAAACCCGCTCACCGCTCTTCGTCCGAGACGCGTCCAATGTGCGCCCTTAGCCAGCCTCACATGTGCCGCCGGTGGCATTGTTTACCAGCCAGCCTCCGCGGTAACATCCAAGCATACAATCGGAACATTTCGTATTATTACAGTGTTTTTGGTGATTTTATCTGCAAAATAAGTGACCATGGGCCCCAAGAAAGCTTCTAGTGCCAACCCTACAGCAATAAGGGTGAGAATTACTATAGAGATGAAGAAAGAGAACATTGATAAGTATAAAAGTGGAGTGCGTGTCACCAACCTGGCCAGGTTGTACAAGAAACCCAAATCAACCATCGCTACTATTGTGGCCAACAGAAAGGCAATCAAGGAAGCTGTTCTTGCCAAAGGTTTAACTGTGTTTTCGAAACAGAGATCGCAAGTGATGGAAGATGTTGAGAGACTCTTATTGGTGTGGATAAATGAAAAACAGCTAGCAGGAGATAGCGTCTCTCAAGCGATCATAAGCGAAAAGGCTATGACGATTTAATTAAAAAAATGCCTGCAACTAGTGATGATGTGAGTGAATTTAAGGCCAGCAAAGGTTGGTTTGAGAGATTTAAGAAGCGTAGTGGCATACATAGTGTGATAAGGCATGGTGAGGCTGCCAGTTCGGACCACAAAGCAGCTGAAAAATATGTGCAGGAATTCAAGGAGTACATAGACAGTGAAGGACTGAAACCTGAACAAGTGTTTAATTGTGATGAAACAGGCCTGTTTTGGAAGAAAATGCCAAGCAGGACCTACATTACTCAGGAGGAAAAGGCACTCCCAGGACATAAGCCTATGAAAGACAGGCTTACTTTGTTGATGTGTTCCAATGCTACTGGTGATTGCAAAGTGAAGCCTTTATTAGTGTATCACTTTGAAACTCCCAGACCGTTCAGGCAAAAGAATGTCCTCAAGGAGAATTTGTGTGTGCTGTGGAGGGCAAACAGTAAGGCATGGGTCACTAGGGACTTTTTCTATGACTGGTTACACCATGCATTTGCCCCCAATGTGAAAGATTACCTAACTGAAAAGAAATTAGAACTTAAGTGCCTCCTGGTGTTAGACAATGCCCCTGGTCATCCTACAGACGTGGCAGAGCGACTTTATGGGGACATGAAATTCATTAAGGTGAAGTTTTTGCCTCCTAATACCACTCCTCTCCTGCAGCCCATGGACCAGCAGGTTATTGCAAACTTCAAAAAACTGTACACAAAAGCTCTGTTTGAAAGGTGCTTTGTAGTGACCTCAGAAACTCAACTGACTCTAAGAGACTTTTGGAGAGAGCACTTTAATATCCTCAATTGTGTAAACCTTATAGGTAAGGCTTGGGAGGGAGTGACTAAGAAGACCTTGAACTCTGCTTGGAAGAAACTGTGGCCAGAATGTGTAGACAAAAGGGATTTTGAAGGGTTTGAGGCTAACCCTGAGAGGATTATGCCAGTTGAGGAATCCATTGTGGCATTGGGAAAGTCCTTGGGGTTGGAGGTTAGTGGGGAGAATGTGGAAGAGTTGGTGGAGGAGGACAATGAAGAACTAACCACTGATGAGCTGATAGATCAACTTCAACAGCAAGAGGCCAGACCTGAGGAAACTGGTTCAGAGGAGGGGAGAGAGAAATTGAAGAAGTTGCCTACAACAAAGATTAAGGAAATCTGTGCAAAGTGGCTTGAAGTGCAAACCTTCATGGACGAAAATCACCCTCACACAGCTATTGCAAGCCGTGTTGGCAACCTGTACACTGACAATGTTGTGAAACACTTTAGGGAAGTCATAAAGGAACGAGAGGTACAGGCCACTATGGACAGATATGTTGTGCGAAAGAAGTCCAGTGACTCTGAAGCTGGTCCTAGTGGCATTAAAAGAAGAAGGGAAGTAACCCCAGAAAAGGACTCGACACCTCAAGTCTTAATGGAAGGGGATTCCCCTTCTAAACACTAACACTCTCTCTCCCCTCCTCCCATCCCATCAATCATCACCAGATCGTCAATAAAAGTAAGTGTCATGTAATTGTGCATGCTTTTTTCAGTTTGTGTGTATTAAAATTAACATTTCATGTGGTAAAATTTTTTTTTTTTTCATACTTTTGGGTGTCTTGCACGGATTAATTTGATTTCCATTATTTCTTATGGGGAAAATTCATTCGCATACCGATCATTTCGCATAACAATGAGCCCTCTTGCACGGATTAAAGTCGCTATGCGGGGGTCCACTGTACGTCAAAAACCCTGGGTCATAACCCGTACTAGTACGGCCGAAGCCCTCAAAGGGTTAATGGTCTGAGATGGTTTATTGTTGTTGAGCCCCATGCACAAATTCCATAGGTGAGATAGGGGTAAATAAGTGAGTGATATAGGGCCAGGAGGGCTGACTGTGGAACATAGTACCGTATCTTCAATAGTATGCCTACGGTCTTGGAAATTTTCTTGGAAATTTGTTGTACACGTGTTTGAAATTTGAGTCTATTATCAAGGTGGATTCCTAAGACTTTTCCCTCTGTGAGTTTTGTGATAGGTGATCTGTTTATCATTATGTTAAGAGGGATATCTGCAGCTCTGTTACCAAACAGAATGAAGTAGGTTTTGTCAATGTTGAGAGTAAGTTTGTTAGTTATCATCCAGGTAGATATTTTCTGTAATTCGGTATTCACAGTATTGGCTAGCATGACTGGGCTTGGGTGAGAGAAGACGTATGTAGTGTCATCTACAAATAGTGTGGGTCTGAGTAGTTGCGATGCATTTGGTAGGTCATTTGTGTAAACGAGAAAGAGAAGAGGGCCAAGGACACTTCCCTGTAGGACACCAACTGTAATTGGCTGTGCGGAAGAGTTTGCTCCATTTGTGTACACATATTGACTTCTGATGCTGAGGAATGACTTTAGGTAGTTGAGGGAGTGCCCTCTTATACCACAGAGCGACAAATTTATGTGGAGCAAATCATGGTCAACTGTAACAAAAGCTTTACGTAAATCAATGAAGATCCCCAGTGGGACTTCTTTTTTCTCTAGTGCAGTATATATTTGTTCTAGCATGTGTATAATAGCATCATTCGTATTTTTATTAGGCCTGAATCCAAACTGACAGGGGTTGAGTATGTTGTGGGAGATGAGGTAGCAATAGATTCGCTTATGAATTAATTTTTCGAAGATTTTAGAGAGAGGGTGTAAGTTGGATATGGGCCTATAGTTATTCAAGTCTGTTTGGTCTCCTCCTTTATGGATCGGGGTGACCCTCACTATTTTGAGAACTGTAGGGAAGGTAGAGGATTCAATGGATTTGTTAAAGATTGTTGCAATGATTGGTGACAGCACTTGCGATGCTTTTTTGTATATAAAGGGTGGTAAGGTATTTAAATCTCCTGTCTTGTTTTTTAGTGTGTTGAAAATAAGGGAGACTTCTGTTGGGTTAGTCGGAGCTAGGAACAGTGTGTTCGGGTAGTTGCCAGTGAGGTAGCCATTGTATCGTAAGGGGTTCTTAAATGGAGATATCGAGGGTTGAAGGTAGACACACTTGTTGGATGGTAACATATATATTGTCAGACTGTGATGATGAATGTGGAGCCCAGCCTCTGCCTGTCTTCGCCTGTAGGTCTACGCCGACTGAGAGGGAGGCAGAGGTACGAGCCTACACATGCGCATCCCGTGACATCACACAAAGTCACAGGCCTACAAGGGATCTCGTATCTAAAGCACATGGACGATACTAATATGCTATGCTATATAACACAGGGATCAGCAACTATGCTGACAATTGGGTAGGGTATTTGAGCTTGGGATTTTATTGGCAAGGTTTTTCCTATGGTGAAGAAATCATTGAGTCTGTTTGCTGTTTCAGTTGGTGGGAGTTGGGGTTCATCTGGTTTTGTTAGTTCAATTGCACTATTTACAGTGGAACCTCAAATATCAAACTTAATCCATTCCAAGAGTTAGTTCTAAATTTGAAAAGTCTGAAAAGCGAAGCAATATTTCCCATAAGAAATAATGGAAATACAATTAATCCGTTTCAGAAACCCAAAAATATTCACAAAAAAAAAAAAAATACATTTTATAGAGATTAATTATAGTTTTACATACACACAACAAATATAGTGTTCAATTATGTACAGTGGTCCCTCAATAATCGTCCGGCCTGAAAGTCGTCCATTTCGGAAATAGTCCCGTTATTTTGTCTACATTGGGTCGCAAATGGTCCGTTAACTCGCTAATCGTCCTTCGTCCGGGATGCGTACTCACGCTCTGAGCCGCCTGGGCCTGCCTTCCCAGCCAGTGTGCCATTGTTTACCAGTGAGTGACGGTCCCCTCACTGCTCCTATGAAATACAGTGGTCCCTCGTTGTTCGTAATTAATCCGTTCCTGGAGCCGTTACTTTAAACGAAATTTACGATTTACGAATCAATTTTCCCCATAAGAAATAATGTAAATACAATTAATCCGTTCCTGACACCCAGAAGTATTAAAACAAAAAAAATTTTAACATGAAATATACATGTAGTACATAAACAATACAATGGGAAATGATGAATGAAACATTAACAGCATAACACTTACCTTTATTGGAGATTCTTCTTAGTGTATGGAAGACTGGAGGAGGAGAGAGAGTGGATTGTTTCTAGTTTGGAAGGGGAATCCCCTACCAGCAACACCTCAGGTACCATTTGCTTTTCTGGGGTTGCTTCTCTTCTCTGTTTCTTAATGCCACTAGGACCACCTTGAGAGTCACTGGAGTCCTGTCTCACAAAATAACTGTGGAGAGAGCTCTGTTTCTGGCATCTCTTTAACACTTTCCTAAAATGGCCCAAGACTTTGTCACTGTACATGTTGCCAACCTGGCTTGCAACAACCTTGTTAGGGTGATGTTTCTCCATAAAGCTTTCCATCTTACCCCACATAGTAAAAATTTCTTTAATTTCTGAAGAAGGCACCTTCTTCCATCTCTCTTCCTCCTCCTCTGCAGCAAGATTCTGAGCTGCGATGTGTTGCTCTTCCTGCTGAAGCTCTTGCAGCTCCTCAGGTGCAATGACCTGCTGGTCCATGGGTTGGAGGAGATTATTAGGTCGAAAATTAGGTCATCCAAGTTTGGAGGATGAGCAGGCGCAATGTCCATTACTTGCACGCACTTGAGATCCAATTTCTTTTCCAGGAGATACTCCTTCACACTAGGGCCAAACACTTCATTGAACCACTCGACGAAAATTTCCCTCGTGACCCATGCCTTACTATTAGAATTCCAAAACACACACAATTTACTCTTCATAACATTGTTTTTCCTGAACACTCTGGGATTTTCAGAATGGTACACTAGTAATGGCTTCACTTTGAAATCCCCACTAGCATTAGCGCAGAACATTAGCGTCAGCCTGTCTTTCATAGGCTTATGTCCTGGCATTGCCTTTTCCTCTTGTGTAATGAAGGTCCTCTTTGGCATTTTCTTCCAAAAGAGGCATGTTTCATCACAATTGAACACTTGTTCAGGTTTCAGTCCTTCAGCCTCTATGTACTCCTGGAATTCATGCACATATTTTTCAGCCGCCTTGTGGTCCGAACTGGCAGCTTCACCATGCCTTACCACACTGTGTATGCCAGTACGGTTCTTAAATCTCTCAAACCAGCCTTTGCTGGCCTTAAATCCACTCACTTCACCACTATTTGCAGGCAATTTCTTTACCAAATCTTCATGCAACTGCCTAGCCTTTTCACAAATAAACGAAGTCATAAGAGTATCTCCTGCTAATTGTTTCTCATTTATCCACACCAATAATAACTTAACCTCTTCCAGTACTGGTGATCTCATTTTTGTCAGCATAGTTACTCCCTTTGCAACAACAGCATCCTTTATTTCATTTTTCTTGGCCACTATGGAACATAAGGTTGTGTAGGGTTTCTTATACATCCTGGACAGTTCGGCCACACTTGTACCACTTTCAAATTGTTCAATGATGGTTTTCTTAAATTCAATCGTATTTCTCACCTTCTTTACCACAGGCTTAGCACTAGGAGCTTTCTTTGGAGCCATGGTAGCTTATTTAGTACTTGCAAGCACTAAAATAAATGGAATATTATGAAATATTTCGCTGGAGCACACGAGGGGACCTTCGCTCACTGGTAAACAATGCCAGACTGGCTGCCGCCCTGGCCCACGTCGTGCGTACGCGTCCCGGACGAACTACTACTCGCGAGTCAACCTATGAAAAGCGAGTCCATGTTTATACGGAAATACCCCTATGATTGGCGAATTTTACAATTGCCGGGAACTACGAAAAGCGGGGGACCACTGTATTTCATAATATTCCATTGATTTTAGTGCTTGCAAGTGCTAAATAAGCTAGCATGGCTCCAAAGAAAGCTCCTAGTGCCAAGCCTTTGGTAAACAAGGTAAGAAATACGATTGAATTTAAGAAAAACATCATTGAACAATATGAAAATGGCGTACGTGTGGGCAAACTGGCCAGGATGTATAATAAATCCCGTGCAACCATATCTTCCATCATAGCCAAGAAAAAGGAAATCAAGGACGCTGTTGTTGCAAAGGGGGTAAATATGCTGACAAACATGAGATCACCAGTACTCGAAGATGTTGAGAAGTTATTGTTGGTGTGGATAAATGAGAAACAATTAGCAGGAGATACTCTAATGATTTCGATTATTTGTGAAAAGGCTAGGCAGTTACATGACGATTTGGTAAAGAAATTGCCTGCAACTAGTGGTGATGTGAGTGAATTCAAGGCCAGCAAAGGCTGGTTTGAGAGATTTAAGAAGCGTACTGGCATACACAGTGTGGTAAGGCATGGTGAGGCTGCCAGTTCTGACAACAAAGCGGCTGAAAAATATGTGCAGGAATTCAAGGAGTACATAGAGGCTGAAGGACTGAAACCTGAACAAGTGTTCAATTGTGACGAAACAGGCCTCTTTTGGAAGAAAATGCCAATGAGGACCTACATTACTCAGGAAGAAAAGGCACTGCCAGGACACAAGCCTATGAAAGACAGGCTGACGCTCATGTTCTCTGCTAATGCTAGTGGGGATTTCAAAGTGAAGCCGTTACCAGTGTACCATTCTGAAAATGCCAGAGTGTTCAAGAAAATCAATGTTATGAAGAGTAAATTGTGTGTGTTTTGGAGATCTAATAGTAAGGCATGGGTCACAAGGGACATTTTTGTCGAGTGGTTCAATGAAGTGTTTGGCCCTAGTGTGAAGAATTACCTCCTGGAAAAGAAATTGTATCTCAAGTGCCTCCTAGTAATGGACAATGCACCTGCTCATCCTCCAAACTTGGATGACCTAATTCTGAAGGAGTTTGGGTTAATCACAGTAAAGTTCTTGCCCCTGAATGCTGCTCCTCTCCTCCAGCCCATGGACCAGCAAGTTATTTCAAACTTTAAAAAACTCTACACCAAAGCAATGTTTGAAAGGTGCTTTAATGTGACCTCAGACACTCACTTGAGCCTAAGAGATTTTTGTAAAGAACACTTCAGTATTCTCCATTGCATAAGCCTTATAGGTAAGGCTTGGGAGGGAGTGACTACCAGGACTTTGAACTCTGTTTGGAGAAAATTATGGCCAGATTGTGTCCACAAGAGGGATTTTGAAGGGTTTGAGGCAGCCCCTGATGAGCCTATGTCAGTTGTGAACTCTATTGTGGCACTGGGGAGTTCCATGGGGTTGAATGTGAGTTTGGAGGATGTGGAAGAGTTGGTGAAGGACCTCAACGAAGAGCTAACCACTGAGGAGCTGCAAGAGCTTCAGCAGGAAGAGCAACAGATCGCAGCTCAGAATCTTGCTGCAGAGGAGGAGGAAGAGAGATGGAAGAAGGTACCTTCTTCAGAAATTAAGGAGATTTTTGAAATGTGGGGTAGGATGGAAAGATTTATGGAGAAACATCACCCTGAGAAGGATGTTGCAAGCCATATCGGCAACTTGTACAGTGACAGTCTTGGCCCATTTTAGGGAAGTTTTAAAGAGACGCCAGAAACAGAGCTCTCTGGACAGTTTTTTTGCGAGATAGGACTCCAGTGACTCTCAAGCTGGTCCTAGTGGCATTAAGAAACAGAGAAGAGAAGTAACCCCAGAAAAGCAATTGGTACCTGAGGTGTTGATGGAAAGGGATTCCCCTTCCAAACAGTAAATAATCCAATCTGTCTCCTTCTCCAGTCTTCCATACACTAAGAAGAATCGCCAATAAAGGTAAGTGTTATTCTGTTAATGTTTCATTCATCATGTGCCATTGTATTGTTTATGTACTACATCTATATTTCATGTAAAAATTTTTTTTGTTTTAATACTTCTGGGCATCAGGAATGGATTAATTGCATTTACATTATTTCTCATGGGGAAAATTGATTCGAAAATCGTCTATTTCGATAATAGTCCCACTTCCAGGAACGGATTATGGACGATTATTGAGGGACCACTGTATTAATAAATTTAAATAAACAAATAAAATAACATTTTACTTACTTTTATTGAAGATTGGTGATGGCATCTGGAAGATAGGGAGGAGGAGAGAGGGAGTTGGTTCGAAAAAAGGGTTCTATTTTCGAAGAGTTCGAAAAGTGATACGTTCAAAATTTGAGGTTCCACTGTATAATTCATTTAATTCTTGAATATGAACAAATAATCCCTTCTTTTTCATCTACAGCTGATTATTTAATAATACTGCACCCCTTCTTTAGCTCTGGCTCTCTCAGATACACCTGATTTAATCCTCTTTACTCATCCACTGAAATTCTCCCATCCCCTTGTGGATAAACAAAATTAGTGAATACAGAAGCCTACAAATTTGCACGCACATCCGGTTAGCTGGACTTGAATCCTGAAGCTGGGAATAATATTACTGTTACATGTATACAGGAGGTGAGGAGAGCTAAACCTGCCAGGGTCATGCAAGGCCTGGGAGAATAGAAGGCAATCAGATCTGATCAAAGGAAAGAGAGGATAAGTAAAAAAAATTAGTGTCTGCACTCTGAAGGAAAGGTGGGGATGTTATGGGGATTCACTAATCATGGTGTCTGCACACTTCAGGTAACAGAGTAACACATGAGGGAAGGTGAATGTGCTTCTTAGTTTTTAAAATCACCCTACCTCAGTGGAAGGTAGCCAGTTCTAAAAAAATATATACAGTGGACCCCCGGTTTACGATATTATTTCATTCCAGAAGTATGTTCAGGTGCCATTACTGAATGAATTTATTCCCATAAGGAATACCTTGAATTAGATTAGTCCATTTCAGACCCCCAAACATACACGTACAAATGCACTTACATAAATACACTTACATAATTGGTCGCATTGGGAGCTGATCGTAAAGTGGGGGACCACTGTACATGAATAGTCAAATCTACATACTAGAGTCATCAGATGTTTGCTGAAATTTCTATTTCATGGGGCTGATCTCCATCTCTTGGTCTCTAATATTGTGTACTGATGACAACTTACACTCAGTTGGCACTCTTTGCTCAACACAGAAATTTCACCACATCAACTACAAGAAGTCCTCTGAATAAAAACTATATGCTGGAGGGAGAATCAGTGTTAACCCTTTCAGGGTCCGTGCCATAAATCTACGGCATCAAAGCCAGGATCCAAACCGTAGATCTACACCATGAGCTCAGCTCAATCAGATAACCTGTGAGCGGTAAATTTGGGCCTAGATATGATAAAACACATCTATGTGGTAAGTGTGCACCACATAAAATAAATCCTGCAGCACACAGTGCATAATGAGAGAAAAAAAAACTGCGACCGTAATTTTGGATTAAAACAGTGACTCTGCAGTGTTTTTTCACGTTTTTTACAGTTGTATTCGCGATTTCTTGATCTCATTTGATCGAATGGAATATATATTATGGAAATAAAGATGATTTTGACTGGTTTTAGTACTGAAAATGGCTTGAAATTGAGCTCTAAGTAGTGGAAATGTTCAATTTTTGCCTATGTTCAAGAGTAAATAAATGTTGTCACGAATCTTATACACATCAGTTGGTGGGTCTAATATATTCAGGAATGTGCTGATATTATTTATACAATTATTACAACGTTGCATAACAGTAATTCTTCTATTTTTTGGTGTGAATAAAAAATCAAAATGGAATTAATTTGTAAAGCATGAAAACGTAACTAATGAACAGAGGAAAAGTTAATTTAGTGCCAGGAATGCTTGCATAGTTTATTCTGGACCCTTTAATAAAATTGAAATATTTTAAACTTTGTGTTAAATTGGCAAATTACCAATTTCCGATCACTTTATTGGGAAGTTGAAACAGTTGACTGGGTGATTTCTTGTGCTCAATCGATAAAATAGAAGTAATACTAGCAAAATAGCTAATAATTTGGTTGACTGGAATAATGTAATTCACCTAAAATGGGAATCAAAGTTGGCAAAATCGCCGATGTGTAAATATTGCTGATGCATCAAAATTTGTGAGAGTGTAATTTCGTCAATTTTCCATCAAATTTCGTACTTTTTGCTTTATTACCTTCAGAAAATTATTCTCTACCATTTCATAAAAAAAAATAACAAAATCTTTTTTAAATTCTTGAACCCTGGCTGTCACTCTGAGATTTGGCCTCTGGACCCTGAAAGGATTAATAATACTATAAGCAAACACATTCAGACAAATATGACACATTACAAACAATATTTACCTGTAAGAATCTTTGCAGTATTCTTCTGGTACACCAAGACACGAGGCTCACTCTTTTCAAGAGCATTTACTGCATCTACCACATTCTGTACTTGTTCTACCTAGAAAATTACAAAGTCCATTACATTTCAAAGCACTCTGAAATACAAAATGTCAATTTACAATATACAATCAAAGACTATTTTTCCCTTCATTTTATTAAACCAATCTCTTTCTCTTTCATTTCTTCCTACTTATCTCATCATCTCTCTCTCACAACACACACGTGCATGCAAGCATGTATGCACAAACTGTAGTAGTGACTAGCTAAGAGGCAGGGTCAGGAGCTGTGAATCAACCCCAATAACCCCATAAAGATGATTAGTGGTCACTTTATTAGATGCACCCTTCTAGTACAGTGGACCCCCGCATACCGTTGGCATCACATACCGTTTATTCCGCATACCGCTCACTTTAATCGCAAAAAGTTTGCCTCGCATACCGCTCAAAAACCCGCTCACCGCTGTTCGTCCGAGACGTGTCCAATGTGCGCCTTAGCCAGCCTCACATGTTCCGCCGGTGGCATTGTTTACCAGCCAGCCTCCGCGGTAGCATCCAAGCATACAATCGTAACATTTCGTATTATTACAGTGTTTTTGGTGATTTTATCTGGAAAATAAGTGACCATGGGCCCCAAGAAAGCTTCTAGTGCCAACACTACAGCAATAAGGGTGAGAATTACTATAGAGATGAAGAAAAAGATCATTGATAAGTATGAAAGTGGAGTGCGTGTCTCCGAGCTGGCCAGGTTGTATAATAAACCCCAATCAACCATCGCTACTATTGGTGGTACAGCTGCTGCTGCTGCACTGTCAGCTGCTGCTGCTGCTGTAGCATCATCTGCTGCTGCTGTAGCATCGTCTGCTGCTGCTGTAGCACTGTCAGCTGCTGCTGCTGCTGTAGCATCGTCTGCTGCTGCTGTAGCATCGTCTGCTGCTGCTGCTGCTGTAGCATCGTCTGCTGCTGCTGTAGCATCGTCTGCTGCTGCTGTAGCACTGTTGTTGGTGTGGCTTATTGAGAATATACCAAGAAACAATTAACCCCAGAGGATTTGCCACCCAGGATAACCCAAAAAAGTCAGTGTCATCGAAGACTGTCTAACTTATTTCCATTGGGGTCCTTAATCTTGTCTCCCAGGATGCAACCCACACCAGTTGACTAACACCCAGGTGAACAGGGAAAAATGCCTGGAACTAGTGCACATATTGGTGAATTTAAAGCCAGCAAAGGTTGGTTTGAGAGATTTAAGAATCGTAGTGACATACACAGTGTGATAAGGCCTGTTCTGGAAGAAAATACCAAACAGGACCTACAGTACTCAGGAGGAAAAGGCACTCCCAGGACACAGTGTCTCATCAGTCATTGCTGCATCTTCAGTAAAGGTAAGTGTCATTTATTCTTCATTTAGTAGACTAGTACATGCACAATATATACTGTGCATGTACTACTCTACTACTGTGCATGTATCCTTCTCTTTGTGTGTAGGAAAATGTATATTTCACGTGGTAAAATTTTTTTTTTCATACTTTTGGGTGTCTTGCACGGATTAATTTGATTTCCATTATTTCTTATGGGGAAAATTCATTCGCATACCGATTATTTCGCATACCAATGAGCCCTCTTGCACGGATTAAAATCGGTATGCGGGGGTCCACTGTACTGGGTAGGGCCCCCCTTTGGTCCTAGAACAGCCTGAATTTTCAGTGGCATGGATTCTATAAGGTGCTGGAAACATTCCTTAGAAATTCTGGTCTATATTGTCATGATAGTACCACACAGTTGCTGTAGATTTGCAGGCTGCACATACATGCTGTGACTCTCGTTCCACCACATTCCAAAGGTTTATGCCATATTCTGACCCTACCATCTACATGTCACAACAGAAATCATGATACATCACACCAGGTGACATTTTTTTCAATCTTCAACTGTACAGTTTTGGTGAGCTCTTATACACTGCAGTCTCAGTTTCCTGTTCTTAGCCGAGAGGAGTGGAACCCAATGTGTTCTCCTGTTGCTGTAGAGAATCCATTTCCACGATCAACATGTTGTGCATTAAGAGATGCTCCTCTGCATACCTCTGTTGTTATGTGTTATTATTTGATTTACTGTCACCTTCCTATCACCTTGAACCAGTCTGGCCATTTATCTCTGACCTCTCTCATTAATACATTATTTGAGTTATGTCACCTTCCCATCACCTTGAACCAGTCTGGCCATTCATCTCTGACCTCTCTCATTAACAAGGCATGTGCACCCGCAGAACTGCTGCTCACTGAATTTTTTATGTTTTTCACACCATTCTCTGTAAATTCTAGACACTGTAGTGCATGAAATCTCAGAGCAACAGTTTCTGAGATATTCAAACCATCCATTTTCAACACCAATAATCATTTAATATACAAATTATAAATAGTTCCATAGTCAAAGTCAGTCAGATCACATTTCTTTCTCTTTCTGATGTTCGGTCTACACAACAACTGAACCTCTTAACCATGTCTGCATGCTTTTAGGCACTGAGGTTCTGTCATGTGTTTGGCTGATTAGACATTTACATCAATGAACAGATGTACCTAATAAAAGTGCCCACTGAGAGTATTTATTATATATAGTCACACAATACCCATAAAATCCTCACTATTTCTCTGCAAACATACTTTCTCTTACCTGACTCTTTGGAAAATTCTCTTAGATACTGTGTGAGGTTTCATCAAAAAGTTCTGACTATCTTTTACAGGTGGCACTGTGGATGCAGTGAACTGTGCTGTACCACATGGTCAGTCAGTTCTTTTAGAAAGATTCTGATGGAATTAATGATAATATAACTAGAATAAACTGCCACAAGCTGTGTGAAAATAGTTGCTAGTTTCTGCACAATGACAATGCATTTTTGTAAGTTGCTGTTTCCTTTCAAGAATTTTTTGATGAAAAGATTCCTTTCATACCACACCCTCTGTATTCATTCATACATGTTCATTGTGATTCCTTTCTGTTTCCAAATATCAAAATGAAGTTGCAAGGAAGAAAATATGATGATATTCCAACCATCCATGAAAATTTGACAGTGGAATGACAAACTCACAGTTAAACACTTCCAACACTGCTTCTGAAACTGGCAGTATTCTGGGAAGAATACTGTCAATGGGACAACTCATAAAAATAATAACTACTGCCTCACCCACCATTAATAACAGTTGCTTTACCACCATCCATCATACCCACTGCTTTACCACCTTCCATTATACCCACTGCTTTACCACCATCCATCATACCCACTGCTTTACCACCTTCCATCATACCCACTGCTTTACCACCATCCATCATACCCACTGCTTTAATACCTTCCATCATACCCACTGCTTTACCACTTTCCATTATACCCACTGCTTTACCACCATCCACCATACCCACTGCTTTACCACTATCCATCATACCCACTGCTTTACCACCATCCATCATACCCACTGCTTTAATACCTTCCATCATACCCACTGCTTTACCACTTTCCATTATACTCACTGCTTTACCACCATCCATTATACCCACTGCTTTACCACCATTCATCATACCCACTGCTTTACCACATTCCATCATACCCACTGCTTTAATACCTTCCATCATACCCACTGCTTTACCACTTTCCATTATACCCACTGCTTTACTACCATCCATCATACCCACTGCTTTACCACCATCCATCATACCCACTGCTTTACCACCTTCCATCATACCCACTGCTTTACCACCTTCCATCATACCCACTGCTTTACCACCATCCATCATACCCACTGCTTTACCACCATCCATCATACCCACTGCTTTACCACATTCCATCATACCCACTGCTTTACCACCATCCATCATACCCACTGCTTTACCACATTCCATCATACCCACTGCTTTACCATCATCCATCATACCCACTGCTTTACCACCATCCATCATACCCACTGCTTTACCACATTCCATCATACCCACTGCTTTACCACCATCCATCATACCCACTGCATTACCCTCTTCCATCATATCCACTGTTTTACCATCATCCATCATACCCACTGCTTTACCATCATCCATCATACCCACTGCTTTACCACCATCCATCATACCCACTGCATTACCCTCTTCCATCATATCCACTGTTTTACCATCATCCATCATACCCACTGCTTTACCATCATCCATCATACCCACTGCTTTACCACCATCCATCATACCCACTGCATTACCCTCTTCCATCATATCCACTGCTTTACCACCATCCATCATACCCACTGCATTACCCTCTTCCATCATATCCACTGTTTTACCACCCTCCATCATATCCACTGTTTTACCACCCTCCATCATATCCACTGTTTTACCTCCCTCCATCATATCCACTGTTTTACCTCCCTCCATCATATCCACTGTTTTACCTCCCTCCATCATATCCACTGTTTTACCTCCCTCCATCATATCCACTGTTTTACCACCCTCCATCATATCCACTGTTTTACCTCCCTCCATCATATCCACTGTTTTACCACCCTCCATCATATCCACTGTTTTACCACCCTCCATCATATCCTTGAAATTGAGCTCGAAGAGTAGCAGAAATGTTTGATATTTACCAACGTTCAAGAGTAAGCAAATCACACCGCACGTCCACTACACATCAACTGGGGAGTCTAATATTCTTTCACTACTGCACTGATATTATTTATACCATTTTTACAATAATGCAGTATCTGCACAACAGTAAATCACCTAATTTTTGTGTGAATAAAAAATCAAAATAGAAAGCAAGAGTAATATACGAGGGGCCTGGAGATGTGACTAAAGAACAGAGGATGTGTTATTTAAGTGCCAAGAATGTCTGCATTGTTTATTCTGGACCCTATTTTGAAATTGGCATCCTTTTTAATTTGCTTGAAATTGGCCAAATTGCCAATTTCTGACCACTTTATTGGGTAGTTGAAATCGGTGAATGAGCAGTTTCTTGTACTCAACTGATACAGAAAATGGAGTTCTAAAGAAATAACTGAGTTTGGTCGAATGGAACAATGGAATTGGCCAAAAATAGGGCTCAAAGTCAGCGAAATCTCCAATGCGTATATGTCGTCGAGATCGCTAACTTTGCGGGAGCACAATTCCGTAAGTTTTCGATCAAATTTCGTACTTTTGGTGTCATTACCACTGGGAAAAGATTCTCTATCATTTCATAAGATTTTTTTTTTCCCAAAAATTTTTCAACACCAGGAGACACTTCAGGATTTGGGGTTGCAACAGTCAGAGGGTTAATAGTCTGTGAAGTGCCGGGGGAATCTGAAATGATGACAAACGCCGAAGAAGACACACATGTAATACGGAGAAGCGCTATGAGGATGGCATACAACTCGGCAGTAAAAATACTAGCCGAGTCTAACAAATCCCCCCGGACAGCATCGTCAGGGAACACCGCCGCAAACTCAACACCATCAGAAGGTTTAGAACCATCTGTATAAACAGCGATGGCACGAGTGGGCAACCGGTAGTGATCAAGAAAAACAGAGTGAGAAACTGCCATAGGTAGGAGAGCTTTAGTGCACGGCAGTAAGGGAAAACAGACACGAACCATCAGAACCTTAAATAAATAACAAAAAGGCACAATACCGTGACTGGAACGATACACAAATAAATAACCCGCACATAAAAGAGAGAAGCTTACGACGACGTTTCGGTCCGACTTGGACCATTGACAAAGTCACAGTGTGACTTTGTCAATGGTCCAAGTCGGACCGAAACGTCGTCGTAAGCTTCTCTCTTTTATGTGCGGGTTATTTATTTGTGCATCAGAACCTTCCAAGGGGGATGGGAAGAAGCGGACAGTACAAGAACATACAAGGAAGGTAACTGAGGGAAGATTGGAGTGAAGACAAAGAGAAAATGGGCGGAGTAAGCAGGGGAGTTGATCAAATAACAGGCTTCTACTAATGTCTGAGACCAACCTATAAGTAGAAGGAACACGAAAGTCATGAGAGTGGCAAATGAAGGCAATGAGCATCATGACAATCGGCTAAGGAAGGAACATTCACCTCAGCATAGAGGCTTTCAACAGGGGATGAATGAAAGGCACCAAAGCATAAACATAGACCCTGATGATGAAGGGGATCTAACTTAGAAAGAATTGCAGGAAAAGCCACAGACTCGACTTGGTCACCATAATTCAGCTTTGACAAGATTAGGGCAGAATGCAAACGGAGGAGTCCAGTGATCTGCACTAGAAAACTTAAATCCATGAGAAGTGGCCCAGTGGGAAACACAGTCAATCGCATCCTGAAGGGAGGCCGCTACTAGGCAACATTCAGTGCCTGCATAAGCTATAGCAAAGTCATCCACATAATGAGATGACCAAATATGCAATGGAAGACTGAGGCACCAAAACGAACACAAAAACGTCCATCAGATAAGAAAGCATCAAGGAGGGTCGGTAGATTACTGTGGAGGCCTAAGGAGTGGGACTGGGCTAAGATGTTATACCTCCAAGTGGTGTCACATGCCTTCTCGAGATCAAAAAGACTGCCAGGACAGAGTGTTTATTAACAAAGGCATTGCGCACACATGTATCTAAGTAGAGCAAGGGGTCCAAAGTAGAGCGGCCCCTGCAAAAGCCATGTTGGTGAGGAGAAAGACTATCGTGAGTCTCCAAATACTATATCAGACGTCTATTCACCAATCGTTCCATCACCTTGAAGACTACACTGGTCAGAGCAATGGGACAATAATAAGATGTATCAAACCCCGAAGTGCCTGGCTTGCAAAATGGTAGTACAATGGCAGATTTCCATTGTTGAGAGAGAACCCCTCATGACCAAACAAGACTGAAAAGACACAAAAGGCCTGTAAGGGTTGTAGAATGCAGATGTTGTAGCATACGGATATGAATATCATCAGGCCCAGCTGCCGTTGACCAACAAGCGGAAAGCGTGGACTCTAGCACTTGGGAGTAAAAAGTACATTACATGGCTCCATTCCATTAGAAGAGAAATCCAAGGGCAATTACTCTCTGTCAGACTTAGAAGTGAGAAATGAGGGACAGAGGTGAAGCCCTTGGGAGATACGGACAAAATAGTTCCAGATTTCCATGAAAACTTCAAGAGGTTCTGCAACATTAACACCAGCAACCCCCAAACAGGACCTGGGTCCAAAGCATACTTGCCACACAGCTTCTGTTCCTTCCTCCAAACTGCATGCACAGGGGAAGTCAAGGTAACAGTAGAAACGTAGTCTTGCCAACAAGTGCATTTGGCGTCACGTATGATGTGGCAAGCGACTGCCCTTCCCCACTTAAAATCCAAAAGATGATCTGCGGTCCAATTATATCCATAACGGCCCCACGCAGCACATTTCAAACAAACTGCAAGGGCACGTGCAGATCACCAAGGCACGCATGTCTGAGAATGCCTAGAGGTTTGAGGACTAGAACGTGAGGCTGCAGTCAAAACTAAGGTTGAAAACTGGTGCACCAGCTCATCAATAGAGGACAAAGAAGGGTCCCCACAAAAAGCGGTAAGATTAGAGTATAAGTCCTAATCTTCTCGTCCAAGTTGCCAGCGGGGGCTACGAGGAGGTCGGGAATATGTAGAAGAAGTAAGAATAATGGGAAAGTAATCACTGGTATGAAAATCAGGGAGAAAAGAAGAAGCGTAATCAAGCGCAATTAATGTGGAGAAGACAGAAAGATCAATGCAAGGGAGAGACTGAGTGCGAGAGTCAAAGTAGATGGGAGCACCTGTGTTTAAAACATGAAGAGGATGAGAAGTGAGAAGAGTCTCCAACTGATCACCATGAGAGTCACAGTGGGACCCTCCCCAAAGATAATGATGAGCACTAAAATCACCTAACAAGATGGGCAGCAGCAGAGAAGAGATTAAGAATGCAACATCCAAGATACAGACTGCACGGGAAGGCAAAAAGATAGAGAGAGCAAACTGTATATCACCTGTGCAAATAAATACGGGCTGCAGTATAATGCAGTAGAGAACAAACAAAGGCCTGTTGAAACGGTACACCAATGCACACAAGAAGCGCACTCTCATTAAATGCTTCACCAGGAAAGGAATCAGAAAAAAATGCAACAGCACACAGCCTGAAATGGGACGGATAACAGCTGAACAAACTTTAGGCTCTTGTAACCCGACATATACTGGGAAAACTGGGAGAGCAACACCTGTAGCTCCCCCCCAATTACCCTTCAGGCCACAAAAATTCCATTGTAAATAAGTCATTATTCACAAAGATAGGTATACCAACAATGAGAAGTGATATAATTTATGGGCTAGTAGGGTCAGTGAACTCACTGTGTGGAGGCAATGGAAAGCGAGTAAACAGGGAGGAATCGGAATGATGTGTAGGAAAAGATTGCTGAGAGGGTTGTGAAAAGTAAGAAGGGGCATAAGGAGGTGCACCAGTGTCCACTGAGGGTTTCGTCTTCTCAATATACTGTAGTTGGAGAGAGCGTCAAGTGTTTCAGCGGATAAGGAAGATGCCGATACCATGACTTCAGAGACAGGCGAAGGAGAACAAGTAGAGATTGGAGAGACTATGGAGGGAACCAAAGAGGTCTGAGAGGGGAAGGGAGTATGAACCTGGAGAGATGCACCGGCGGGGACAGAAAAGACCTGCAGTGGAACAGGAGAGGAAGGAGGCTGGAAGGGGACTGGGGAAGAATTCTAGGGGGGGGGTAAAAGGAGAAGAGGGGACCACATGAGGGGGGTGAACCTCCATCTTCATGTGAGAGTTAGAAAGGGGATGAGAACTAGGCACCGAGGCCAAAAAGGAGAACTGCTGAGAAATTGTAAGCACTGGAGAAATGCGAAGCGACTTGGGCTTAGGAGAGAGTTTCAACTTCACAGGTAATAGGCGTGAAGAAGATGCAGGTGTGCAAGGCCTCGCAGACTGAGAAACTAGTGGGCGAGAAGATGAAGAAGTAGAGGTAGCTACCAACTGTCTGAATTCTTCAATCACCACTCTACCTCATAGTTTTATTTGTTTTCAATCACTACAAGATCATTTACCGACTATTCGGACTTACCCCAGGCTCTCTGACCAGTTTGCATACCTAAATAATGTATATCAGAGCTTATTTCCTCTATTCAATTTATTACAATATACAGTACACTACTGTACATATATTTAAAAATATACCAGAAATGTTATAAATGGTGCAAAGATGACATTAAAAGAATATCAAAGATGGCTGACAAAAAACCACTGCCATTACAGTATGCTCCTCACTTAGTGACGAATTCATTTACCAATGTGGTCTTAGGAATGGAAGTCTGTCGTTAAGTGAGGAGAGGTTGCATTTGTATTTTACCTTATCACTGCCCTATTTTACTATTTACAATTTTCTTATTATCTGTTGTCACAATTTTATTTTATTTTACTTTTTTTAATACAGTATCTGCTGTTGCCAAATATTCCCATTTACAATTTATTAATAACTGTTGTTTACCAACTTATAATCATATTACTGCTAAAATCCACATAGTTTTTAACCCTTTCAGGGTCCAAGGCCAAAATCTGAAGTGGTGCACCAGTGTCCAAGAATTTAAAAAAAAAAAAAAAAAAAATTATTTTTTCTTATGAAATGGTAGAATCTTTTTGTGAAGGTAATAAAACAAAAAGCAAAAAATTTGATGGAAAATTGACGAAATTATGCTCTCGCGAATTTTGATGTGTCAGCGATATTTACGAATCGGTGATTTTGCCGACTTTGACTCCCATTTTAGGCCAATTACATTATTCCAGTCAACCAAATTCTTAGCTATTTCACTAGTATTACTTCTATTCTATCGACTGAGCACAAGAAATCACCAAGTCAACTGTTTCAACTACAAAATAAAGTGATCGGAAATTGGTAATTTGGCCAATTTAACACAAAGTTCAAAATATTCCAATTTAAAAATAGGATCCAGAACAAACAATGTAGGTATTCCTGGCACTAAACTAACATTTCCCCTGTTTGTTAGTTACATTTTGAGGCTTTACAAATAAGTTCCATTTTTATTTTTTATTCACATAATGAATTTTTTTCACACTAAAAAATGGAAGATTTACTGTTATGCAATATTGTAATAATTATATAAATATCATCACCACATTTGTGAATGCATATTAGACCCACCAGCTGGCGTGTATTAGACGTGTGAGGTTGTTTGTTTACTCTTGAACATCTGCAAAAATTTAACATTTCCGCTACTTTGAGCTCAGTTTCAAGCCATTTCCAGTGCTAAAACCAATCAAAATCATCTCTATTTCTGTAATATGTCTTCCATTCTATCAAATGAGACCAAGAAATCGCAAATACAACTATAAAAAACATACGAAAAAACACTGCAAAGTCACTGTTTTAATCGAAAATCACGGTCTCAGATTTTTTTTCTCTCATTATACACAGTGTGCTGCAGGATTTGTTTTATGTGGTGCACACATACCACATAGATGTATTCTCTCATATCTAGGCCCAAATTTACCACTCACAGTTTATCAGAGTGAGCTGAGCTCATGGCGTAGATCTACGGTTTGGACCCTGAACGTAAAGCTGTAGATCTACGGGACGAACCCTGAAAGGGTTAATTCAGAAGAGTGCAAATTTTATTCTACTATCAATTGTAAACAACTTATGTTAGCTTCAGTGTAATTACAAGTCACAGTCTGGTGCTATATTATCTTGTACTCTTGTCTTAACCCTTTCACTATTGAGACACCTGCTCACAAACTTGCTCTGTGTTGAAGAATTAAAAAAAAAAAAATCTTATGAAATGACAGAGAATCTTTTCCTGACGGTAATGACACCAAAAGTACAAAATTTCATGGAAAACTTGCAGAATTACGCTCTTGCGAAGTTAGCGGTCTCAGCGATATTTACGCATCGGCGATTTTGCCCACTTTGAGCCCTATTTTCGGCCACTTACATTGTTCCAGTCAACCAAACTCATAGCTATTACGCTAGAGCTCCATTTGTTCTAACGACTGAGTACAAGAGACCACCCATTTACCGCTTTCAACTACCCAATAGTGATCAGAAATTGGTAATTTGGCCAATTTCATACACAATTCAAGTATGGCCAATTTCAAAATAGGGTCCAGAATTAACAACACAAACATTCCTAGCAGTAAAATAACATTTTCTCTGTTCATTATTCATGTCTCCGGGTCCCTCTTATATTACGCTTGCTTTCCATTTTGAATTTTTATTCACACATAAAATAGAAGATTTACTGTTAGGCAGTAAAAATTGTATAAATAATATCAGCACATTTGTGAAAGCATATTAGACCCACCAGTTGACGTGTACTGGATGCATGACGTGATTTGTTTACTCTTGAACATTGGCAAAAATTGAACATTTCCACTACTTTGAGCTCAATTTCAAGGTACAGTTGCTCTCCGTTATCGCCGATTTCCGTTTATGCCGACTTTTCTCGTCAAAATATTGGCTCCATTTTCGTCAATGGTACAGAACTTGTCCAGTGCCCAGAGCACACAAAAAGCCACCTCCCACAAGCATTCTCAGGCAGTGTCGTGTTGTTTCTTGGTGTGAACATATCCTGCGAGGTCATACGAAACATTTTGTAATAATCCATTTTTTTGGCACTTGTTTAATGAGACTCCTAAATAAACCACCATGGGCCCAAAGAAAGCTTCTAGTGCCAGCCCTTTGGTAAAGAATGTGAGAAACACAATAGAATTCAAGAAAACGTTTGTAGAAAAATACAAAAGTGGTGGTGGTAAGGGGTGGTAGTAGTTGTGATGGTCATGGTGGTAGAGGGTGGTAGTGGTTGTGATGGTCATGGTGGTAGAGGGTGGTAGTGGTTGTGATGGTGGTAGAGGGTGGTAGCTGTTGTGATGGTGGTAGAGGGTGGTAGTAGTTGTGATGGTGGTAGAGGGTGGTAATGGTAATGATGGTGGTAGTGGTTGTGATGCTGGTAGAAGGTGGTGGTTGTGATGGTGGTAGTGGTTGTGATCGTAGTGGTTGTGATGGTGGTAGAGGGTGGTAGTGATGGTGGTAGAGGGTGGTAGTGATGGTGGTAGAGGGTGGTAGTGATGGTGGTAGAGGGTGGTAGTGATGGTGGTAGAGGGTGGTAGTGATGGTGGTAGAGGGTGGTAGTGATGGTGGTGGAGGGTGGTAGTGATGGTGGTAGAGGGTGATAGTGGTTGTGATGGTGGTAGAGGGTGGTAATGGTAATGATGGTGGTAGTGTTTGTGATGGTGGTAGAAGGTGGTAGTAATGGAGAATTGTGCAATATTGAGTAGGATGGAAAGATTTGTGGCATAAAAAACAAAGAAGGGAAGTGACCTCGGATAAAGACTTGGTGCCTAGTCCTAATGGAGGGGGATTCCCCTTCCAAAGAATAACCTCTTCCCTCTCCCCTTTCCCCTGTCTTTCATCCATCAACAACAGTCTTCAATAAAGGTAAGTGTCACATTGAATGTTCATTCCTTTGTGCATGTAAATTTATCTTTAAACCGTGAACGGTCCAAACGTATATATACGTTCACTACCCCAGTGTCCCGAATATTTTGAAAAATAAAAAAAATTGTTTTTTTTTTTTGTTTTTAATGAAAATAAAGAGTACATTTTTCTAATTTTTTTTTTCAACAAGTCGGACGTCTCCCACCGAGGCAGGGTGACCCAAAAAAGAAAGAAAATCCCCAAAAAGAAAATATTTTCATCATCATTCAACACTTACACCTCGCTCACATATAATCACTGTTTTTGCAGAGGTGCTCAGAACACAACAGTTTAGAAGCATATACGTATAAAGATACACAACATATCCCTCCAAACTGCTAATATCCCGAAACCCCTCCTTTAGAGTGCAGGCATTGTACTTCCCATTTCCAGGACTCAAGTCCGGCTATATAAAAATAACCGGTTTCACTGAATCCCTTCACTAAAAATTACCCTGTTCACACTCCAACAGATTGTCAGGTCCCAAATACCATTCGTCTCCATTCACTCCTATCGAGCACGCTCATGCACGCCTGCTGGAAGTCCAAGCCCCTTGCCCATAAAACCTCCCATAACCCTTCCTTCCAAACTTTTCGAGGATGACCCCTACCCCATCTTCCTTCTACCGATTTAAATGATCTCTATGTCATTCTAATTTGATCCATTCTCTCTAAATGACCAAACCATCTCAACAACCCCACTTCAGCCCTCTCACTAATACTTTCATTAACTCCACACCTTCTCCTAATTTCCACACTCCGAATTTTCTGCATAATATTTACACCACACATTGCCCTTAGACAGGACATCTCCACTGCCTCCAACCATCTCCTTGCTGCTGCATTCACAACCCAAGCTTCACACCCATATAAGAGTGTTGGTACTACTATACTTTCATACATTTCCTTCTTTGCCTCCATAGATAACGTTTTTTGACTCCACATATACCTCAACACACCACTCACCTTTTTTCCCTCATCAATTCTATGATTAACCTCATCCTTCATAAATCCATCCGCCGACATGTCAACTCCCAAGTACGTATCTGAAAACATTCACTTCTTCCATACCCCTCCTTCCCAATTTGATATCCAATTTTTCTTTATCTAAATCATTTGATACCCTCATCACCTTACTCTTTTCTATGTTCACTTTCAGCTTTCTACCTTTACACACACTCCCAAACTCATCCACTAACCTTTGCAATTTTTCTTTAGAATCTCCCATAAGCACAGTATCATCAGCAAAAAGTAACTGTGTCAATTCCCATTTTGTATTTGATACCCCATAATTTAATCCCACCCCTCTCCCGAACACCCTAGCATTTACTTCTTTTACAACCCCATCTATAAATATATTAAACAACCATGGTGACATTACACATCCCGGTCTAAGACCTACTTTTACTGAGAAGTAGTCTCCCTCTCTTCTACACACCCTAACCTGAGCCTCACTATCCTCATAAAAACTCTTTACAGCATTTAATAACTTACCACCTATTCCATATACTTGCAACATCTGCCATATTGCTCCCCTATCCATTCTATCATATGCCTTTTCTAAATCCATAAATGCAATAAAAACTTCCCTACCCTTATCTAAATACTGTTCACATATATGCTTCAATGTAAACACTTGATCTAAACATCCCTTACCCACTCTGAAACCTCCTTGCTCATCCGCAATCCTACATTCTGTCTTACCTCTAATTCTTTCAATTATAACCCTACTGTACACTTTTCCTGGTATACTCAGTAAACTTATTCCTCTACAATTTTTACAATCTCTTTTGTCCCCCTTCCCTTTATATAAAGGGACTATACATGCTCTCCACCAATCCCTAGGTACCTTCCCCTCTTTCATACATTTATTAAACAAAAGTACCAACCACTCCAACACTATATCCCCCCTGTGCTTTTAACATTTCTGTCATGATCACATCAGTTCCAGCTGCTTTACCTCCTTTCATTCTAAGTAATGCTTCACGTACCTCCCCCACACTTACATTCTGCTCTTCTTCACTCCTAAAAGATGGTATACCTCCCTGGCCAGTGCATGAAATTATCGCCTCCCTTTCTTCCTCAACATTTAAAAGTTCCTCAAAATATTCTCGCCATCTACCTAATACCTCCATCTCCCCATCTACTAACTCCCCTACTCTGTTTTTAACTGACAAATCCATATGTTCCCTAGGCTTTCTTAACTTGTTTAACTCATTTAAAAAATTTTTTCTTATTTTCATTAAAATTTCTTGACAGTGCCTCTCCCACTCTATCATCTGCTCTCCTTTTGCACTCTCTCACCACTCTCTTCACCTTTCTTTTACTCTCCATATACTCTGCTCTTCTTATAACACTTCTGCTTTGTAAAAAACTCTCATAAGCTAACTTTTTCTCTTTTATCACACCCTTTACTTCATCATTCCACCAATCACTCCTCTTTCCTCCTGCCCCCACCCTCCTATAACGACCAACTTCTGCCCCACATTCTAATACTGCATTTTTAAAACTATTCCAACCCTCTTCAACCCCCCCACTACTCATCTTTGCACTAGCCCACCTTTCTGCGAAAAGTCGCTTATATCTCACCTGAACTTCCTCCTCCCTTAGTTTATACACTTTCACCTCTCTCTTACTTGTTGTTGCCACCTTCCGCTTGTCCCATCTACCTCTTACTCTAACTGTAGCTACAACTAAATAATGGTCCGATATATCAGTTGCCCCTCTATAAACATGTACATCCTGGAGCCTACCCATCAACCTTTTATCCACCAATACATAATCTAACAAACTACTTTCATTACGTGCTACATCATACCTTGTATATTTATTTATCCTCTTTTTCATAAAATATGTATTATTACCAAATCTCTTTCTACACATAGCTCAATTAAAGGCTCCCCATTTACATTTACCCCTGGCACCCCTAATTTACCTACTACTCCCTCCATAACATTTTTACCCACTTTAGCATTGAAATCCCCAACCACAAGTACTCTCACACTTGGTTCAAAACTCCCCACGCATTCACTCAACATTTCCGAAAATCTCTCTCTCTTGTATACACTTCTCTCTTCTTCAGGCACATATACGCTTACTATAACCCCCTTTTCACGTCCAACCTTTATTTTACTCCACATAATCCTTGAATTAATACATTTGTAGTCCCTCTTTTCCTGCCATAGCTTATCCTTCAACATTATTGCTACTCCTTCTTTAGCTCTAACTCTATTTGAAACCCCTGACCTAATCCCATTTATTCCTCTCCACTGAAACTCTCCCACCCCCTTCAGCTTTATTTCCCTTAAAGCCAGGACATCCAGCTTCTTCTCATTCATAACATCCACAGTCATCTCTTTCTTATCATTTGCATAACATCCACGCACATTCAGACTTCCCAATTTGACAATTTTCTTCTTATTCTTTTTAGTAATCTTTACAGGAAAAGGGGTTACTAGCCCATTGTTCCCGGCATTTTAGTTGACTTTTACAACACGCATGGCTTACGGAGAAAAGATTCTTATTCCACTTCCCCATGGATATAAAAGGAAAAGTAATAAGACCAAGAACTATTAAGATAAAATCAAAGAAAACTCAGATGAGTGTGTATAAATAAACGTGTACATGTATGTGTAGTGTGACCTAAGTGTAAGTAGAAGTAGCAAGATATAACTGTAATCTTGCATATTTATGAGACAGACAAAAGACACCAGCAATCCTACCATTCATTTTACACTCACTTAGCAGGACGGTAGTACCTCCCTGGGCGGTTGCTGTCTACCAACCTACTACTACAGGATAAAAAAAAAATTAGGGTCAGTACTTACAGAGATACGAGGCCGAGAAGTTGGCAATGGATGCTCATGTAACAGCAACATCGAGTCCTGCCGTTTGCAGAGGTGCTGCCGATATACATTTTTTTTTCTATTTTTTTTCATATATTTTACATAATTTTTATGTTCTGATAATTACAATTTATAGCAGTTCTTTTCATTTCATAACCAATCTTTGTTCTGACACTAGTATTAGGTACTGAAATTGTACTCAAATTGTCACAACACACTGACAGGTGGACATTTACACCTGACTTGGCCATTTACTATTGTCTTGGAATATATACAAAGTATTTACAGTGTATAGGTCCCAGCAATGTTTTGGATATGTGGAGGAGGAGGAGGAAGAGGAGGAGGAGGAGGAGGAGGAGGAGGACGAGGAGGAGGACGAGGAGGAGGACGAGGAGGAGGACGAGGAGGAGGACGAGGAGGAGGACGAGGAGGAGGACGAGGAGGAGGACGAGGAGGAGGACGAGGAGGAGGACGAGGAGGAGGAGGAGGAGGAGGAGGAGGAGGAGGAGGAGGAGGAGGAGGAGGAGGAGGAGGAGGAGGAGGAGGAGGACAAGGAGAAGGACGAGGAGGAGGACGAGGAGGAGGAGGACGAGGAGGAGGACGAGGAGGAGGACGAGGAGGAGGAGGACGAGGAGGAGGAGGAGGAAAGAAGGAGAAGGAAAGAAGAAGAAGGAAAGAAGAAGAAGGAAAGAAGAAGAAGGAAAGAAGAAGAAGGAAAGAAGAAGAAGGAAAGAAGAAGAAAAGAAGGAAAGAAGAAGAAAAGAAAAAGAAGAAGAAAAGAAGAAGAAGAAGAAAAGAAGAAAAGAAGAAGAAGAAGAAAAGAAGAAAAGAAGAAGAAGAAGAAAAGAAGAAAAGAAGAAGAAAAGAAGAAAAGAAGAAGAAAAGAAGAAGAAAAGAAGAAGAAAAGAAGAAGAAAAGAAGAAAAGAAGAAGAAAAGAAGAAAAGAAGAAGAAAAGAAAAAAAGAAGAAGAAGAAAAGAAGAACAGAAAAGAAGAAAAGAACATAAGAAAAGAAGAGAATAATAATAATAATAATAATAATAATTTCCCTTGAAGCATGAAAAACAAGCCTTAGTCCACCCCTGACAGTGTCGTGATGAGATGAGATAACATTAAATAATCACTGACATTTGATGAGCATACACGAGGGTGCGGTGATAAAACTTGCGAAGATTAGAGGTGACATTTGATGAGCATCGGCCCTCGCTTTGTTTTCGCTGGTACACAAACATGTCTGTCTGTCTATTTGTCTGTCTGTCAAGCTCCCTGTCTATCTGTCTAGCTCTGTCTCAGAGAGAGCCACAAGACTGCATCATCACGTTTACTCATATCTTCAAGCAGAGTATAGCACTTTGTCTGGATTTTTGGGGTTATCCTAGGTAATTTACACTATGTATGCTTGTATTTATGTGTACCTGAGAGACAGAGATAGAAACAGATAGATAGAGACAAAGACAGAGACAGAGATAGATATATATACAGACAAATGGAGATAGAGCCAGGCCACCAGCAGCCGGCCAGCCAGGTGGCCAGCCAGCCAGCCAATCAGCCAGTCTACCAGCCAGCCAGCCAGCACAAATGTTGTACATGGGCTATTATCGAGGTTTTTTTATATTTCCTCAACCACTTATGGCCACATCCACCTCAAAGCCACTAAACTCGGGGTCAACATCACTTTCCTCTTAAAATGGGAGAGTTAATACTACATGAAATCAGTAAATCCCAGGTGTCTGTTGTGCTGTTTGCTCTAGCTGGCGCTCATTTGAACTGGTGCTCCCACAAGGTAGTACTAAGTGGTCCCAGATTTTTTTAATACGGTGCACACTGAGTGCTATGACCCATTCTATGCTGACAAGGCATCTCAGGCCAATCATGCCATATTTGAAGGCAGGAAAAATAAAACATTTATATACGTTTGGGGCACTAGCAGTAAGAATGTACACCTACCATCCGACTTACGACCTGCTTGACTTACGACCACTCGACTTACGACCGTGTTTTTTATGCCAAATTTCTGGGAAATAAACAACTATTTGTGATGTACACAGTGTTTATCCTAAACCTTGCAGTATAAAGTACAGTACTAACAACATAAAAAGTAAAGTAAAACATGAAATACCAAAATAAAACAATAAAATACACTCATTACAAAAATGTTTTGTTGATATTCAGTAGTAAAGTTCGACTCACAACCATTTCGACTTACGACCGGTTTCTCGGAACCGAACTCGGTCGTAAGTCGGATGGTAGGTGTATATATACGTTTTGGACCGTTCACGGGTTAGGGTAAAAAATGTTTTTTCTTAATACTTCTGAGTGTCTGGAACGGATTAATTGGATTTACATTATTTCTTATGCAATTACCGGTTCTTCAACATGCTAGTTATACTTTTGTATCAATCTAATCACATATTACTCGGTTAAATAATTTCCAGTAGTTCCTTCATGTGTTAGCCCAAATCACTCACCAGATATGTTTTAAATAAGTGATCCACTGATCAGATCCGACTGGTTCCAAACCCTTGACCGGTTTCAAACTTATTCGTTGGACAATAAAGCAGACTGTAAACAGACGGGGTATTAGGCGCCCTTATCAAACACAAACAATAAATATAAAACAGAAACATACACTGGTAAGCTGTCCTAATATACAAGTAGAGTTAGAAATAGAAATACAAATAGCCAGATCTTCACTTTAAGGTGGTTATTAGTAGAATATTCAAGGGGCTACTAGTAGAATTACAATAAACCAACCATTCAAATCACATTATGAAATTCTGTGTAGCCTGCAGTAAATCAAACAAACAGGCTTCCACATGGATTACTTGCCATTTTTGTGAAAATTGGTGTCATGCCCCTTGTGCAGATATCCAAGAATTATCTACAAGCAGTATTAAATCAGGGAAGTGTTTTTGGGTATGCCCAAATGAGATCAATCTGTGGACTAAAATTAAAAGAGGATAACATCAAAGTGGCCTTCATAGAAAACCTGGAAGCATTCTACAACAGATGGGAAAATAAAAAGTCTGGGCTGGATGGTATTGCCCTTGGTGCTGGCCATGTAGTCAGAAACGGTAAGGCTGGAGGTGCTGCCCTGGTAGACCGTAAATGTGGGGCTGGAAGTGCTGTCCTGGTAGACAGTAATGGTGAAGCTGGAGGTGATGTCATGGGAGACAGTAATGGTGAGGCTGGAGGTGCTGTCCGGGTAGACAGCAAATGTACGCATGAGGGAATGCATATAAATGGCCTCGAGGGAGACAGGAGCTGTAGTAGGGAAACAAGTGTAGTCAAGGACAAGATAAAACCAATATTACAAACTATTAATACCACAGGAGATAGCAAACATGGGGACTCCACTAGCAATAGTGAGGTTATATTACCAGAAACAACTGGTGAGAGTTCCATTGTTAGTACTTGTGAGGATAGGAATGAGACAGGAAAACATGCACCAACAGGGAATACAGTCACAAAAACCCAAGGCAAATAGAAACAAAGCCTGTGCACATACTATGCACTTGGTATTTGCAGGCATGGGAAATCTGGAAAAACAGATGGGATGTGCAACTTTGACCACCCTAGAAAATGCCGTGCCCATATGACAACAGGAAAATGTAAACTCCCTTCCTGTAAGCTTTTACACCCTGAAATGTGTCCCTCTTCAGTACAGGAAAGACTGTGCTATAACTTAAATTGCCAGGCACACCATCTAAAGGGGACAAAAAGATACAAAACATCCATTTTTTTTTTTTTTTTTTTTATTATCACACCGGCCGATTCCCACCAAGGCAGGGTGGCCCGAAAAAGAAAAACTTTCACCATCATTCACTCCATCACTGTCTTGCCAGAAGGGTGCTTTACACTACAGTTTTTAAACTGCAACATTAACACCCCTCCTTCAGAGTGCAGGCACTGTACTTCCCATCTCCAGGACTCAAGTCCGGCCTGCCGGTTTCCCTGAATCCCTTCATAAATGTTACTTTGCTCACACTCCAACAGCACGTCAAGTATTAAAAACCATTTGTCTCCATTCACTCCTATCAAACACGCTCATGCATGCCTGCTGGAAGTCCAAGCCCCTCGCACACAAAACCTCCTTTACCCCCTCCCTCCAACCCTTCCTAGGCCGACCCCTACCCCGCCTTCCTTCCACTACAGACTGATACACTCTTGAAGTCATTCTGTTTCGCTCCATTCTCTCTACATGTCCGAACCACCTCAACAACCCTTCCTCAGCCCTCTGGACAACAGTTTTGGTAATCCCGCACCTCCTCCTAACTTCCAAACTACGAATTCTCTGCATTATATTCACACCACACATTGCCCTCAGACATGACATCTCCACTGCCTCCAGCCTTCTCCTCGCTGCAACATTCATCACCCACGCTTCACACCCATATAAGAGCGTTGGTAAAACTATACTCTCATACATTCCCCTCTTTGCCTCCAAGGACAAAGTTCTTTGTCTCCACAGACTCCTAAGTGCACCACTCACTCTTTTTCCCTCATCAATTCTATGATTCACCTCATCTTTCATAGACCCATCCGCTGACACGTCCACTCCCAAATATCTGAATACGTTCACCTCCTCCATACTCTCTCCCTCCAATCTGATATTCAATCTTTCATCACCTAATCTTTTTGTTATCCTCATAACCTTACTCTTTCCTGTATTCACCTTTAATTTTCTTCTTTTGCACACCCTACCAAATTCATCCACCAATCTCTGCAACTTCTCTTCAGAATCTCCCAAGAGCACAGTGTCATCAGCAAAGAGCAGCTGTGACAACTCCCACTTTGTGTGTGATTCTTTATCTTTTAACTCCACGCCTCTTGCCAGGACCCTCGCATTTACTTCTCTTACAACCCCATCTATAAATATATTAAACAACCACGGTGACATCACACATCCTTGTCTAAGGCCTACTTTTACTGGGAAAAAATTTCCCTCTTTCCTACATACTCTAACTTGAGCCTCACTATCCTCGTAAAAACTCTTCACTGCTTTCAGTAACCTACCTCCTACACCATACACTTGCAACATCTGCCACATTGCCCCCCTATCCACCCTGTCATACGCCTTTTCCAAATCCATAAATGCCACAAAGACCTCTTTAGCCTTATCTAAATACTGTTCACTTATATGTTTCACTGTAAACACCTGGTCCACACACCCCCTACCTTTCCTAAAGCCTCCTTGTTCATCTGCTATCCTATTCTCCGTCTTACTCTTAATTCTTTCAATTATAACTCTACCATACACTTTACCAGGTACACTCAACAGACTTATCCCCCTATAATTTTTGCACTCTCTTTTATCCCCTTTGCCTTTATACAAAGGAACTATGCATGCTCTCTGCCAATCCCTAGGTACCTTACCCTCTTCCATACATTTATTAAATAATTGCACCAACCACTCCAAAACTATATCCCCACCTGCTTTTAACATTTCTATCTTTATCCCATCAATCCCGGCTGCCTTACCCCCTTTCATTTTACCTACTGCCTCACGAACTTCCCCCACACTCACAACTGGCTCTTCCTCACTCCTACAAGATGTTATTCCTCCTTGCCCTATACACGAAATCACAGCTTCCCTATCTTCATCAACATTTAACAATTCCTCAAAATATTCCTTCCATCTTCCCAATACCTCTAACTCTCCATTTAATAACTCTCCTCTCCTATTTTTAACTGACAAATCCATTTGTTCTCTAGGCTTTCTTAACTTGTTAATCTCACTCCAAAACTTTTTCTTATTTTCAACAAAATTTGTTGATAACATCTCACCCACTCTCTCATTTGCTCTCTTTTTACATTGCTTCACCACTCTCTTAACTTCTCTCTTTTTCTCCATATACTCTTCCCTCCTTGCATCACTTCTACTTTGTAAAAACTTCTCATATGCTAACTTTTTCTCCCTTACTACTCTCTTTACATCATCATTCCACCAATCGCTCCTCTTCCCTCCTGCACCCACTTTCCTGTAACCACAAACTTCTGCTGAACACTCTAACACTACATTTTTAAACCTACCCCATACCTCTTCGACCCCATTGCCTATGCTCTCATTAGCCCATCTATCCTCCAATAGCTGTTTATATCTTACCCTAACTGCCTCCTCTTTTAGTTTATAAACCTTTACCTCTCTCTTCCCTGATGCTTCTATTCTCCTTGTATCCCATCTACCTTTTACTCTCAGTGTAGCTACAACTAGAAAGTGATCTGATATATCTGTGGCCCCTCTATAAACATGTACATCCTGAAGTCTACTCAACAGTCTTTTATCTACCAATACATAATCCAACAAACTACTGTCATTTCGCCCTACATCATATCGTGTATACTTATTTATCCTCTTTTTCTTAAAATATGTATTACCTATAACTAAACCCCTTTCTATACAAAGTTCAATCAAAGGGCTCCCATTATCATTTACACCTGGCACCCCAAACTTACCTACCACACCCTCTCTAAAAGTTTCTCCTACTTTAGCATTCAAGTCCCCTACCACAATTACTCTCTCACTTGGTTCAAAGGCTCCTATACATTCACTTAACATCTCCCAAAATCTCTCTCTCTCCTCTGCATTCCTCTCTTCTCCAGGTGCATACACACTTATTATGACCCACTTCTCGCATCCAACCTTTACTTTAATCCACATAATTCTTGAATTTACACATTCATATTCTCTTTTCTCCTTCCATAACTGATCATTTAACATTACTGCTACCCCTTCCTTTGCTCTAACTCTCTCAGATACTCCAGATTTAATCCCATTTATTTCCCCCCACTGAAACTCTCCTACCCCCTTCAGCTTTGTTTCGCTTAGGGCCAGGACATCCAACTTCTTTTCATTCATAACATCAGCAATCATCTGTTTCTTGTCATCCGCACTACATCCACGCACATTTAAGCAACCCAGTTTTATAAAGTTTTTCTTCTTCTCTTTTTTAGTAATTGTATACAGGAGAAGGGGTTACCAGCCCATTGCTCCCGGCATTTTAGTCGCCTCACACGACACGCATGGCTTACGGAGGAAAGATTCTTTTCCACTTCCCCATGGACAATAGAAGAAATAAAAAAGAACAAGAGCTATTTAGAAAAAGGAGAAAAACCTAGATGTATGTATATATATATATGCATGTGCGTGTCTATGAAGTGTGACCAAAGTGTAAGTAGGAGTAGCAAGATATCCCTGTTATCTTAGCGTGTTTATGAGACAGAAAAAAGAAACCAGCAATCCTACCATCATGCAAAACAGTTACAGGTTTTTGTTTCACAGTCATCTGGCAGGACGGTAGTACTTCCCTGGGTGGTTGCTGTCTACCAACCTACTACCTTGAAAACCTGGGTAGCCACAGCCACTCAAGAGGGAGAGGTTTTTTAGTGCCAGGAAGAAAAAAAAAACTGGCAGGAAATGGCAGAAATCGTACGCCAAATCCAGTCATTTCTGGAGTGGAACCACAGTCGATGGCCTCCACTCCAAACCAACAGATACAGATACTAGTGCCGGAAAAAAAAGTCCCCCCAGTACCACCAATACCACCAGTCCGATGACATTCTTCTTTGCAAATATACAGGGTCTAAAGCCAGCAACAAACAACAAAATACCTTTCATCAGTGGACTGCTTGCAGAGGCAAATGCAATGTTCGCGACTTTCACAGAGACCCACATAAAGGATCACTTGGACAATGAAATGTGGATCCCAGGTTACAACCTATACAGATGTGACAGAGTGAACAGGCAAAAGGGGGGGGGGAGGTTACCCTGTATATCGTAGAGCCACTAATTTGCTCAGAATTGCTTAATGCCTCAAATGATGTAGTGGAAGTTTTAGCAGTAAAGATCGAGAACCAAAACCTAGTCATTGTGGTAGTCTACAAGCCTCCGGATGCAATGTCCAAACAATTCCAGGAACAGCTGTTAAAAATTGACCACTGTCTGGAAAATCTTCCAGCTCCTGCCCCCAACATCTTGCTCCTGGTGGATTTCAACTTGAGGCACCTAAAATGGAGGAATATAGCAAATAATGTTGTTGCAGTGATAACACCAGGAGGCAGCTCTGACAAGAACTCACACACACACGAGCTTTTAAATCTCTGCACAAAATTCAACTTAAACCAGCAAATAATAGAGCCTACTAGACTGGAGAATACACTAGACTTCATCTTCACTAACAATGCTGATCTGATACAAAATGTCACCATATCAAAAACAATATACTCAGATCACAACATAATCGAGGTTCAGACATGTATGCGCGGAGCCCCAGACCAACAAAATGAGATTAGTCATGAGGGAGCCTTCACCAAATTCAACTTCCATACCAAGAATATAAAGTGGGACCAAGTAAACCAAGTCCTAAACGATATAAGCTGGGACAACAGACTAAGCAACACAGACCCCCAACTTATGCCTAGAACAGATTAACTCGATGCAACTCGATGTATGCTCAAGGCTTATTCCTTTAAGAAAAAGGAGGAGTAGATGTAAAATAGAAAGAGACAGGCGCTCCCTTTACAGGCGACGGAAAAGAATAACAGAGCGGCTAAAAGAGGCCAATATATCCGAAATGCGTAGGGAGACACTGGTCAGAGAAATAGCAAACATCGAACTTAAGCTAAAGGAATCTCATAGGAGTCAGGAATCGCAGGAAGAGCTAAAAGCCATAAATGAAATTGAAAGAAACCCAAAGTATTTCTTTTCTTATGGCAAATCAAAGTCGACAACAACATCCAGTATTGGGCCCCTACTTAAACAAGATGGGTACTACACAGATGACAGCAAGGAAATGAGTGAGCTACTCAAGTCCCAATATGACTCAGTTTTTAGCAAGCCGCTAACCAGACTGAGAGTTGAAAATCAAAATTAATTTTTTATGAGAGAGCCACAGAATTTGGTAAACACAAGCCTATCTGATGTTATCCTGATGGCAAATGACTTCGAACAGGCGATAAATGACATGCTCATGCACTCTGCCTCAGAGCCAGACTCTTGGAATTCCGTGTTCATCAAGAACTGTGAGAAGCCCCTATCACGAGCTTTTACCATCCTATGGAGAGGGAGCATGGACACGAGGGTCGTCCCACAGTTACTAAAAACAACAGACATAGCCCCACTCCACAAAGGGGGCAGTAAAGCAATAGCAAAGAACTACAGACTGATAGCACTAACATCCCATATCATAAAAATCTTTGAAAGGGTCCTAAGAAGCAAGATCGCCACCCATCTAGATACCCATCAATTACACAACCCAGGGCAACATGGGTTTAGAGCAGGTCGCTCCTGTCTGTCCCAACTACTGGATCACTATGACAAGGTGCTAGATGCACTAGAAGACAAAAAGAATGCAGATGTAATATATACAGACTTTGCAAAAGCCTTCGACAAGTGTGACCATGGCGTAACAGCGCACAAAATGCGTGCTAAAGGAATTACAGGAAAAGTTGGTAGATGGATCTATAATTTTCTCATAAACAGAACACAAAGAGTAGTCAACAGAGTAAAGTCTGAGGCGGCTATGGTGAAAAGCTCTGTTCCACAAGGCACAGTACTCGCTCCCATCTCGTTTCTCATTCTCATATCTGACATAGACAAGGATGTCAGCCACAGCACCGTGTCTTCCTTTGCAGATGACACCCGAATCTGCATGACAGTGTCTTCCATTGCAGATACTGCAAGGCTCCAGGCAGACTTCAACCAAATCTTTCAATGGGCTGCAGAAAACAATGTGAAGTTCAACAATGAGAAATTTTAATTATTCCAATATGGTAAACATGAGGAAATTAAAACTTCATCAGAGTACAAAACAAATTCCAGCCACAAAATAGTGAAAAACCAATGTCAAAGACCTGGGAGTGATCATGTCGGAGGATCTCACCTTCAAGGACCATAACATTGTATCAATCGCATCTGCTAGAAAAATGACAGGATGAATAATGAGAACCTTCAAAACTAAGGATGCCAAGCCCATGATGAAACTCTTCAGGTTGCTTGTTCTATCTAGGCTGGAATATTGCTGCACACTAACAGCACCCTTCAAGGCAGGTGAAATTGCTGACCTAGAAAATGTACAGAGAACCTTCACGGCGCGCATAACAGATAAAACATCTCAATTACTGGGAGCGCTTGAAGTTCCTGAACCTGTACTCCCTGGAACGCAGGCGGGAGAGATACATGATTATATACCCCTGGAAAATCCTAGAGGGACTAGCACCGAACTTGCACATGAAAATCACTCACAACGAAAGCAAAAGACTCGACAGACGATGCAACATCCCCCCAATGAAAAGCAGGGGTGTCACTAGCACGTTAAGAGACAATACAGTAAGTGTCAGAGGCCCAAGACTGTTCAACTGCCTCCCAGCATACATAAGGGGGATTACCAATAGACCCATGGCTGTCTTCAAGCAGGCACTGGACAAGCACCTAAAGTCGGTACCTGACCAGCCAGGCTGTGGCTCGTACGTTGAATTGCGTGCAGCCAGAAGTAACAGCCTGGTTGATCAGGCTCTAATTCACCATGAGGCCTGGTCACAGACCAGGCTGCGGGGGCGTTGACCCCCGGAACTCTCTCCAGGTAAACTCCAGGTATGGTAAAAATGATTTCATTTTTCGCCAATTTCTGTTTTCGCTGATCTTTCTGAAATGGATTAAACATGAAAACCAAGGGTCCACTGTACTTTTATTCTGTAAACCATTCAAATCATCTCTATTTCCATAATATATCTTCCATTCTATCAAATGTGACCAAGAAAAGAGAAAACAACCATAAATACCATATGAAAATGCACCGCAAAGTCAGTGTTTCAAACCAAAAACACGGTCAGAGTTTTTTTCTCATGCACTGTATGCTGGAGGAATTGTTTTTATACTGTGCACACTGACCACTCAGACCCATTCTCTCATATGTAAGCCTACCAGCTTTCCCCAACAAGATTGGAAGCCACCAGAATTTTGGTGTAATATTACAGGACCGAGATGACTTTCCATTAGAACTTTATCAACCTAAGGAAAGCTTTTGCTACAGTAGACCACAGCATCCTACTCCACAAACTTGATCATTATGGCATAAGAGGCCACACACTTACATAACAGGCATCAATACAAATCTATTAAGGACACAACCTCATCAATAAGACCACTGGATACTGGAGTACCACAGGGACGTGTCCTTGGTTCCCTGCTCTTCCTTTTATACATCAAAGATATTCCAAATGTATCAACACCTTAAACCTATTCTCTTTACTGATGACACGGCGTATGTCATCTCCCACCCTAATCTTGCCTCATTCAACACTTTTGTTAATGAAGAGTTAGTAAAAATATCGACCTGTATGACTGCCAATAAACTAACACTTAATACTGACAAAACCTTCTACATTATGTTTGGGGGCAGAACAGGTGCTGCCCAGCTGAATATTATGACTGACAACACTCTTATTGCTCAACACAATGAGGGCAAATTCCTGGGTTTGCACCTTGACAGCAACCTGAAATTCAACACCCATATCGAACACATAACAAAAAAAAGTATCCAAAACAGTTGGGATCCTCTCAAGAATAAGTTACTATGTACCACAATCAGCCCTACTCACAGTATACTATTCACTCCTCTATCCCTACCTCACCTATGCTATTTGTCCCTGGGAATCAACAGCAGCAACCCACCTAAAGCCAATAATAACGCAACAAAAGCTGCAGTAAGAATTATCACGCAATACACTGCTAAACAACACCCCCCCCTCCTTTTCAAACATCCCTCCCCCTCCTTTTCAAACATCCCCCCCTCCTTTTCAAAGACCTAAACTTACTCAATGTACAAAACATTCACACCCACTACTGTGCAACCTACATTTACAGAACCATAAATTCTAATATTAACCCTGAGCTAAAACACTTTGTTGATAATTGCGACAAGACCCAGACACAAAAATCTCTATGATATTCCTCATGTCCGGCTAAAATTCTACAAAAACTCAATGTACATAAAAGGGCCTAAAATCTGGAACTCCCTGCCCGAAAACTCTAGAACCTCAGCATTTTCAAAACTACCATTAAAAAAATCTCATCTCCCTAACACACCCCATCATCAACTATGTGAAAAACATCTATTCCTTTATTTTTATCATGAACATATCCAAAATAAAATAAGACTTACTCTCATTATCTGTAATTCCCCTTAATTTATGCTTACACTCACCCTGTAAACATAAAATTCCTAATACAGAGGAACCTCTACTTGCGAGTTTAATCTGTTCCATGACATTGCTCGCAACTGGATTTGCTCGTTTGCAGAATCAATTTTCCTCATTTAAACTAACTGAAATGCAATTAATCCGTTCCAGTGGAATTCTGTACTTCAATAATTTCGCTAATATCAACTCTATGGCTTATTTATCTATCTCACTTCATCTAATATGACATAATAAACAATATAAATAATATAGAAACCTGATATATACTCTAAAATTAATAAAATATGTCATTCATGTAGTGGTATGGGCGGTGTCGGCGGTGGACGAGAGTTTGTCTGGAGACCGGGCAAAATACTTAAGAACATAAGGAAGAAGGAACACTGCAACAGGCCTACTGACCCATGCAGAGCAGGTCCATGTCCCCCCCCAGATTAGACCAATGACACCCCCCCCCCGGATTAGCCCAATGACCCACCCAGTCTGATCATCTCCACTCAAGGATGGAGCACTGCACCAGACCCAGCAGCACAAGCTAGTCAGGTCCAACTCACACCCACCCACACCCACTCATGTATTTATCTAACCTATTTTTAAAACTACACAACGTTTTAGCCTGAATAACTGTACTCGGGAGTTTGTTCCACTCATCCACAACTCTATTACCAAACCAGTGCTTTCCTATATCCTTTGTGAATCTGAATTTTTCCAACTTGAAACCATTGCTGCAAGTCCTGTCTTGGCTGGAAATTTTCAGCATGCTATTTACATCCCCTTTATTTATTCCTGTTTTCCATTTATACACCTCGATCATATCCCCCCTAATTCTACGCCTTTCGAGAGAGTGCAGATTCAGGGCCCTCAGTCTATCCTCATAGGGAAGATTTCTGATATATGGGATCATCTTTGTCATCCTCCTCTGTACGTTTTCCAGAGCATTTACATCCATTCTGTAATACGGTGACCAGAACTGAGCAGCATAATCTAAATGAGGTCTAACTAAGGATATATAGAGTTGAAGAACAACCTGAGGACTTCTGTTATTTATACTTCTAGATATGAAGCCAAGAATTCTGTTAGCTTTATTGCGAACACTAATGCACTGTTGTCTTGGTTTTAAATTACTGCTAACCAGAACTCCTAAATCCTTTTTGTAATCAGTAGTATTAAGATCTACATTATTTAGTTTATATGTGGCATGGTTATTTACCTGTTCAACATTTAGAACTTTGCATTTGTCAATATTAAACTGCATCTGCCACTTCTCCGACCATTGCATCAGTCTATTCAAATCATCCTGGAGTGCTCTAGTGTTCTCATTAGAATGAATTGGACGGCCTATTTTGGTGTCATCAGCAAATTTGCTTATGTTGCTATTTATTCGTTCATCTATGTCGTTTATGTAAACTGTGAACAACAACGGGCCCAACACTGACCCTTGAGGAACACCGCTTGTGAAGTGCCCCCATTCTGATTTCTCCCCATTTATGCAAACTCTCTGCTGTCTATTTGTCAGCCATGCCTCTACCCAGGAAAAAATTTCTCCTCCTATTCCGTGTGCCTTAAGTTTCCTCAATAGCCTCTGGTGTGGAACTCTATCGAAAGCCTTACTGAAGTCCATATACACAATATCATATTCATTACCATGATCTACCTCCTCAAATACCTTCGTGAAAAAAGTTAGTAAATTCCTAAGACAGGAACGCCCCTTTGTAAAACCGTGTTGAGATTCATTAATCAATCTGTGCCTGTCAATGGCTACGAATTGCTTCGGCAATTATTGATTCCATAAATTTTTCCACTATGGAGGTAAGGCTTATTGGTCTATAGTTCAAAGCCAAGGACCTGTCACCTGCCTTGTAAATAGGTAATACATTTGCCAGTTTCCACTTATCAGGCACTATGCCAGTTTGTAGTGATATGTTAAAAAGATTAGCCAAAGGTATGATAGGTTCCTCTTTACATTCCTTTAACACCCTTGCAAACAGTTCATCAGGGCCTGGGGATTTGTTAGGTTTTAGCTTCTCTATTTGTCTGAGGACCATGTCACTAGTTACTGCAATTGTACTTAGTTTATCATCATCCTGCTCTACATTATCTATTATTTCAGGAATATCGCTAGTATTTTCCTGGGTGAAAACTGAGAAGAAGTAGGTATTTAGAATTCCACACATATCCTTATCACTGTCAGTGATCTGACCAGAGTTACTCTTAAGTGGGCCAATCTTGTCCCCTAGAATAATTTCGCTAATATCATCTATACGGCCTATTTATCTATCACAGTTCATCTAGTATAACATAACAATATGAATAACATAGAAACATGATTTATACTCTAGAATGAACAAAATATGTCATTCATAAATAACAAAAAAGGCACAATACCGTGACTGGAACGATACACAAATAACCCACACATAAAAGAGAGAAGCTTACGACGACGTTTCGGTCCGACTTGGACCATTGACAAAGTCAATGGTCCAGGAGCTTTACCATACCTCTTCTTAAAGCTATGTATGGATCCTGCCTCCACTACATCACTTCCCAGACTATTCCACTTCCTGACAACTCTGTGACTGAAGAAATACTTACTAACATCCCTGTGATTCATCTGAGTCTACAACCTCCAACTGTGACCCCTTGTTTCTGTGTTCCATATCTGGAACATCCTGTCTCTGTCCACCTTGTCGTTTCCTCTCAGTATTTTATGTTATCATATCCCCCCCATATCTCTCCTGTCTCCCAGTGTCGTCAGGTCGACGTACTCGCCTAGTTCTGGTTGCAGGGGTCGAGTCACAGCTCCTGGCCCTGCCTCTTCACTGTGTGTACTCACCTAGTTGAGGTTGCAGGGGTCGAGTCCTAGCTCCTGGCCCTGAGTCCGGTGTGTGTGTGTGTGTGTACTCACCTAGTTGAGGTTGCAGGGGTCGAGTCCTAGCTTCTGGCCCCACCTCTTCACTGGTCACTACTAGGTCACTCTCCCTGAACCACGAGCTTTATCACACCTCTGCTTAAAGTTATGTATGGATCTTGCCTCCACTACATTGCTTCCCAAACTATTCCACTTCCTGACTACTCTGTGGCTGAAGAAATATTTCCTAACATCCCTGTGATTCATCTGTGTCTTCAACTTCCAACTGTGTTCCCTTGTTGCTGTGTCCCATCTCTGGAACATCCTGTCTTTGTCTACCTTGTCAATTCCTCTCAGAACTTTGTATGTCGTTATCACGTCGTCCCTATCTCTCCTGTCCTCCAGTGACGTCAGGTTGATTTCCCTTAACCTCTCCTCATAGGACATACCCCTTAGCTCTGGGACTAGTCTTGTTGCAAACCTTTGCACTTTCTCTAGTTGCTTTACGTGCTTGGCTAGGTGTCTGTTTCAAATTGGTGCCGCATACTCCAATATGGGCCTAACGTACACGGTGTACATGGTCCTGAAGGATTCCTTATTAAGATGTCGAAATGCTGTTCTGAGATTTGCCAGGCGCCCATATGCTGCAGCAGTTATATGTATGTATGTATGTATGTATGTATGTATGTATGTATGTATGTATGTATGTGTGTGTGTATGTGTGTGTGTGTATGTGTGTGTGTGTGTGTGTGTGTGTGTGTGTGTGTGTGTGTGTGTGTGTACTCACCTAGTTGTACTCACCTAGTTGAGGTTGCGGGGGTCGAGTCCGAGCTCCTGGCCCCGCCTCTTCACTGATCGCTACTAGGTCACTCTCCCTGAGCCGTGAGCTTTATCATACCTCTGCTTAAAGCTATGTATGGATCCTGCCTCCACTACATCGCTTCCCAAACTATTCCACTTACTGACTACTCTGTGGCTGAAGAAATACAGTGGACCCCCGGTTAACGATTTTAATCCGTGCAAGAGGGGTAATTGTTATGCGAAATAATCGTTATGTGAATGAATTTTCCCCATAAGAAATAATGGAAATAAAATTAATCCGTGCAAGACACCCAAAAGTATGAAAAAAAAAATTTTACCACATGAAATATACATTTTCCCACACACAAAGAGAAGGATACATGCACAATAGTAGAGTAGTACATGCACAGTATATATTGTGCATGTACTAGTCTACTAAATGAAGAATAAATGACACTTACCTTTATTGAAGATGCAGCAATGACTGATGAGACACTGTGTCCTGGGAGTGCCTTTTCCTCCTGAGTACTGTAGGTCCTGTTTGGCATTTTCTTCCAGAACAGGCCTTATCACACTGTGTATGCCACTACGATTCTTAAATCTCTCAAACCAACCTTTGCTGGCTTTAAATTCACCAATATGAGCACTAGTTCCATGCATTTTTCCCTGTTCACCTGGGTGTTAGTCGACTTGTGTGGGTTGCATCCTGGGAGACAAGATTAAGGACCCCAATGGAAATAAGTTAGACAGTCTTCGATGACACTGACTTTTTTGGGTTATCCTGGGTGGCAAATCCTCTGGGGTTAATTGTTTCTTGGTATTCTCAATAAGCCACACCAACAACGGTGCTACAGCAGCAGCAGCAGCTGACAGTGCAGCAGCAGCAGCAGCTGTACCACCAATAGTAGCGATGGTTGATTGGGGTTTATTATACAACCTGGCCAGCTCGGAGACTTGCACTCCACTTTCATACTTATCAATGATCTTTTTCTTCATCTCTATTGTAATTCTCACCCTTATTGCTGTAGGGTTGGCACTAGAAGCTTTCTTGGGGCCCATGGTCACTTATTTTCCAGAAAAAGCACCGAAAACACTGTAATAATACGAAATATTCCGATTGTATGCTTGGATGTTACCGCGGAGGCTGGCTGGTAAACAATGCCACCGGCGGAACATGTGAGCGTGGCTCAGGCCGCACATTGGACGCGTCTCGGACGAAAATCGGTAAGCGGGTTTTTAAGCGGTATGTGAGGCAAAATTTTTGCAATTAAAGTAAGCGGTATGCGAAATAATCGCTATGTGATGCCATCGTTATGCGGGGGTCCACTGTACTTCCTAACATCCCTGTGATTCATCTGTGTCTTCAGCTTCCAACTGTGTCCCCTTGTTACTGTGTCCAATCTCTGGAACATCCTGTCTTTGTCCACCTTGTCAATTCCTCTCAGTATTTTGTATGTCGTTATCATGTCCCCCCTATCTCTCCTGTCCTCCAGTGTCGTCAGGTTGATTTCCCTTAACCTCTCCTCGTAGGACATACCTCTTAGCTCTGGGACTAGTCTTGTGTGTGTGTGTGTGTGTGTGTGTGTGTGTGTGTGTGTGTGCTCACCTATTTGTACTCACCTATTTGTGGTTGCAGGGGTCGAGTCACAGCTCCTGGCCCCGCCTCTTCGCTGATTGCTGCTAGGTCCTCTCTCTCCCTGCCCCATGAGCTCTATCATACCTCGCCTTAAAACTATGTATGGTTCCTGCCTCCACTACATCACTTTCTAGGCTATTCCATGGCCTGACTACTCTATGACTGAAGAAATACTTCCTAACATCCCTTTGATTCATCTGAGTCTTCAACTTCCAATTGTGACCTCTTGTGTCTGTGTCCCATCTCTGGAACATCCCGTCTTTGTCCACCTCGTCTATTCTGTAGACGAGAATAAACTACTGAACCAGCTAAAAACTTGCATGTAAAAATTATGGAAACTATGCACCAATAATAAATATCAATGATAAAAATGGCAGAGGCATCATGTACAGCCTGGACTAAACTAGGGAGAGTAGAAAAATTCAACTACTGAAGTATCTATATGCAGGTTGAGAAACGCTTATCCGAAATTCGAAAAGCTCTGAAATCAGAAAAAAAAATTTGAGCGCCAATACAACGTCACAAATGAAAAATTCCAGTCGGCTTTGGGGAGGTTCCCATGCATTGCACAACTCTCTGCATACCCAGACAGTTGCAACATGTGAGCTCACGTACCTTGTGTAGGTCTCTTGATGCTCTGTTGGTGCCAGTTTGTTATCAACAGTTATCACCGCCAGACCTACGTGTATTAACATTACCGTGCATTTTGTGCTTATTCTCTGCTCTATGGTATGAAGTTATTGTTGAAAAATGTCAAAAAAGCCTGCAGATACCCTTATGGGTAACAGTGATAAAGAAAAAATACAAAGTACAGTAGTCTTTTAATTAAAACACAGCATCTTAGGTGGAGACTGAAAGCTTGGCACTGTTGTTTTTTAACAGCTGATACAGGTATTCTGCCAATGCTGCTGTGAAACTTTCATTAAAAATGTTATAAAAAGTACCTTTAGGCTATGTGTATAAGCTGCCTATGGAAATATAAATGGATTTTGTTTTGAGGCTTATGCCCTATCTCTAAGTTATCTCATCATATTCCAAAATCCAAAATTTTCCAAAATCTGAGGCATTTCCAGCATCAAGCATTTTGGATAAAGCAGCAGCAAGATTAACCCTTTGACTGTTTCGATCGTATATATACGTCTTATGAGCCATCGTGTTTGACGTACATATACTCAAAAATTCTAGCGGCTTCAAAGCAAGCAGGAGAAAGCTGGTAGGCCCACATGTAAGAGAATGGGTCTGTGTGGTCAGTGTGCACCATATAAAAAAAAATCCTGCAGCATGCAGTGCATGAGAAAAAAAAAAACTCCGACAATGTTTTTGGATTAAAACACCGACTTTGTGGTGTATTTTCGTATAGTATTTATGGTTGTATTCTCATTTTCTTGGTCTCATTTAACAGAATGGAAAATATACTACAGAAATAGAGGTGATTTTTACTATGAAAAGAACCTTGAAATGGAGCTCAAACTAAGGGAAATGTTTGATTTTTGCCGATGTTCAAAAGTAAACAAATGATGTAATTTTCCAATAAATGTCCAACTAGCCATTCTAATATGCAGTCATGAATGGGTTGATATTATTTGTACAATTATTACAATATTGCAGTAGTCTGCATAACAGTAAATCTTCTATTTTTTGTGTGAATAAAAATTCAAAATAGAAAGCAAGAGTAATATCAGAGGGGCCTGGAGATGTGACTGATGAACAAAGAAAATGTTATTTTAGAGCCAGGAATGTCTGCATTGTTCATTCTGGACCCTATTTTGAAATTGGCATATTTTTTTAATTTGCGTGAAATTGGCCAAATTGCAAATTTCTGACCATGTTATTGGGTAGATGAAATCGGTAAATGGGCAGTTTCTTGTAGTCAATTGATAGAACAAATGGAGTTCTAAAGAACTAGCTATGAGTTTGGTCGACTGGAACAATGGAATTAGCTTAACCCTTTGACTGTCGAAGGGCCCAATCCTGAAGTTGCTCCTGGTGTCGCAAAATATTCGAAAAAAAAAAATTATTTTTTCTTACGAAATGATAGAGAATCTTTTCCCGATTGTAAAGACACCAAAAAAACGAAATTTGATGGAAAACTGACGGAATTACGCTCTCACAAAGTTAGCGACTTCGGCGATATTTAAAAATCGGCAATTTCGCCCACTTTGAGCCCTATTTTCGGCTAATTCCGTTATTCCAGTCAACCAAACTCATAACTATTTCTTCAGAACTCTATTTTTTCTATCGATTGAGCACAAGAAACTGCCCATTTACCGATTTCAACTACCCAATAACATGGTCAGAAATTTGCAATTTGGCCAATTTCACGAAAATTAAAAAATACGACAATTTCAAAATAAGGTCCAGAATGAACAATGCAGACATTCCTGGCTCTAAAATAAGATTTTCTTTGTTCATCAGTCATGTCTCCAGGTCCCTGTGATATTACTCTTGCTTTTTATTTTGAAATTTTATTCAAACAAAAAATAGAAGATTTACTGTTATGCAGACTACTGCAATACTGTAATAATCGTAAAAATTACATCAACCCATTCATGACTGCGTATTAGAATGGCTATTTGGACATTTATTGGACAATGACATCATTTGTTTACTTTTGAACATCGGCAAAAATCAAACATTTCCTGTACTTTGTGCTCCATTTCCAGGTTCTTTTTATAGTAAAATTAATCAAAATCACCTCCATTTCTATAATATAGTTTCCATTCTATCAAATGAGACCATGAAAAAGAGAATACAACCACAAATACTATACGAAAATAGACCACAAAGTCGGCATTTTAATTAAAAAAAACGGTCGTTTTTTTTTTTCTCATTATGCACTGCGTGCTCCAGGATTTTTTTTATGTGGTGCACACTGACCACACAGACCCATTCTCTCACATGTGGGCCTACTAGCTTTCTCCTGCCTGATTTGAAGCCGCTAGAATTTATGAGTATATATACGTCAAACACGGTACCTCACAAACGTATATATACGGCCCTGACAGTCAAAGGGTTAAAATAGGGCTCATAGCTGAAAATAGGGCTCAAAGTGGGCGAAATTGCCGATTCTTAAATATCGCCGAGGTCGCTAACGTCGCGAGAGCGTAATTCCATCAATTTTCCATCAAATTTCGTTCTTTTGGTGTCATTACCATAGGGAAAAGATTCTCTATCATTTCTTAAGAATTTTTTTTTTTTTTTTTCAAAATTTTTCGACACCAGGAGACACCTCAGGATTTAGGGTTGCGACTGTCAAGGGGAGACTGAAGAACCAGCAAGACAGAATTTGTTTTACTTCCTGTGAAAACAACAGAGAGAAAACTGAATAGGAAATATTCATGAAAGTAAGTGATCACTGAATGTTGCATGAAGGAAGTGAAGTTAAAGAAAACAAAAGATGAGAGGTTGAAAAATCAGAGACTGAAAAACAGAAAAGGTTATGAACATATAATAATAATAATAATAATAATAATAATAATAATAATAACAACAACAACAACAACTTGGAAATGTGTAATTCTTGAGTGCCTATGCTTTCAAGAAATTCCCAAACACTTGTACACCAAGACATAAGTGTAACATCAATGAGAGAGAAGAAATACTAAAATACAGTAGGGTCCTGCTTTATGTGTTCTGCTAATACAGTGATTTCAAATTATGACCAAAATTTGCTATAATGCAAGCGGTCTTTCAAATATGGCGTGTGCCACCCGGTTTGTTTACATTCTCCGTGAGCACATATCTTGATTATGTCTGGAAATTTTCCAAAATTTCAGGTGTTTTAAAGTTATTGCATATTTTATATGTACTCTGACAATTATACTTGTGTACCTGTACCTAATTATACTTACGCACTGTGTTGGCATGCAGGTACATGTTAAAATCACTAAGTCTCTCTCTACTCGATGCACTATAATAATCTCTTGAGCACATTAAATGTTGTATATTACATTAATATAAACATTTCCATTAATCCATCTATGATATTTTTCTCAAAATTATATAATAAACATGCTATGTAACATATAAATATGATACATACACCCACAGTATAAAAACTGATATTAATATGAGATTTGTTTACCTAGCGGTTGGTGGGAGGACTAGAAGAATTACATTTTCTCTAGTCAAACACAGGTAACTTAACTAGAAATTTATTCCTTTCATATGCCTTCACTCTATCTATAGCTATTCACGACCCTGTGGGTTTAGCGCTTCTTCTTTATTATGATTGTAATAATAATTTGTAATAATAATAATAATAATTTGTCAGATCATCATTCCTTCTAAAAATTACATGAGAATGGAAGTGTTGGTCTTTATTTATTCTACTGGACCACTGTGGAGACAACCTGTACACAATGTAAGATGTTCATATGAATGTGTATGAACCATAACCAGATGCTTCATCTGTTTGTTTACATAGTGGGTGAGGTAGCCAGGCGGGCTACCCTACCCTACATCCCACACCTGACTTTCTACAAATAAATACTTTTCACCTCTCACCCTATATTAAGACCATTAAGACTACAAATATTTAAGGTAAGTAATGAGTGTACTGTATATGCATTTTATCACTCTAGGGCGCTTTAAGCGTCATAGTATATTATGTGTGGGTGGGGTAGCCAGGAGGGCTACCACACCTGACTTCTTACCTTTGATATACCTTTGAAGAGTTTCGAGAGTTTATCTACTCTCTGAGCCTGGCCATGGGCCAGGCTCGTCTGGTGCTTGCCTGGTCAACCAGGCTGTTGCTGCTGGAGGCCAGCTGCCCCATATATCCATCACAACCTGGTTCATGTGGCACCTGGTGAAGATACTTGTCCAGTTTCCTCTTGAAGGCTTCTACACTTGTTCCAGCAGTGTTTCTGATATCTTCTGGTAAGATGTTGAAAAGTCTGGGACCCCGGATGTTGATACAGTGTTCCCTTATTGTCCCCACCGCACCCCTGCTCCTCACTGGGTTTATTTTACACTTCCTCCCATATCTCTCACTCCACTTACACTCACTTACAGTAAATACTACTCACCTTTTGCCCTACAAATATTTTGAGGTAAATAACGAGTGTACTGTATGTATATTTTACTTTTTATTGTTTTTTAATGCCTAGTTCTATTACTAACTTAATATATGATAGTGTAAACTTGTTATCTGGCATTTAAATGCATTTATAAGTGGAAAAAATGGCTTTCTGCTTTCCGGCGATGTCTGCTTTGCAGCAGTAGCCTGAAACCTAACCTGCTGTATAAGTGGGGCCCTAATGTATATATTCAAGAGTGACAGTATGGTCATCAGGATCATAAGTTCTAGCAGAGAGATGTGCTTTCAGTTGAGACTTAGAAGCATAAATGGATTCGTGACTCGTAACAAGACATTGCCAACCTGCTGTACTACTGTCTCTAGGAGCTACATAAGAAAAGGCTCTATCTGTGAATGATTCCTCCCCAACAAGTGGCTCAATCAGTCTAAAACGGTCTGCTGTAGTTAAAGAAACATTCCTGAGCCTAATGTAAATGGTACTGATGACAATTTACTGCTACTTCCATTATCTTAAATGACACAACAGGCTGACCAATTGGCATATGATGAACACTTGATAAAAATGAAGAATGACTACAACTCCACCACTCCAAGCTCCAGCTGACCTCAGAATATAGTAGTGTAAATCACTGCTGTAATCAATGCTATATCAGCCATGCATGGCAGACAAACTATCAAAAGAAAACTCATTTAGAACTTCCTTTATGCATGATTTTATTTCATTTTGTATGTATGTTCAATACAAAATGAAATAAAGAGTTTTGAGAAACTGGAGGACTGAATTTTTTTTAATAAGGCTGTAAAGTTTGCATTCTCCATTAATTTGGAATTCTGCAACCCCATCGCTGAGGAGCATCTCTGGAAGAACAACTGATGCAACAGGTAGATGATCTATTTACACCTCTAGACACATGATCACCAGTACAAAAGGATTATTATGAGGATATTTTGCTGTGGTATGACTACACCCTGGGAAATGTCACACTGGCTCATTCAAAACCTGTCATAAACCTTGCACCTTCTCATGCCAACAAATATATTATAACGTCCAACCTTAACCCTTTGACTGTTTTGGTTGCATATATACGTCTTACGAGCCACCGTGTTTGACGTATATATACTCATAAATTCTAGCGGCTTCAAATCAAGCAGGAGAAAGCTGGTAGGCTCACATGTGGGAGAATGGGTCTGTGTGGTCAGTGTGCACCATATAAAAAAAATCTTGCAGCACGTAGTGCAAAATGAGAAAAAAAAAACTACAACTGTTTTTTTTTTAATTAAAATGCCAACTTTCTGGTCTATTTTTGTATAGTATTTATAGTTGTATTCTCGTTTTCTTGGTCTCGTTTCATAGAATGGAAAACACATTATAGAAATAGTGGTGATTTTGATTGGTTTTACTATGAAAAGAACCTTGAAATGAAGCTCAAAGTAGGGGAAATGTTTGATTTTTGCCGATGTTCAAAAGTAAACAAATGATGTCATTTTCCAATAAATGTCCAACTAGCCATTCTAATATGCAGTCATGAATGGGTTGACATTATTCATACAATTATTACAATATTGCAGTAGTCTGCATAACAGTAAATCTTCTATTTTTTGTGTGAATAAAAATTCAAAATAGAAAGCAAGAGTAATATCAGAGGGGCCTGGAGATGTGACTGATGAACAAAGAAAATGTTATTTTAGAGCCAGGAATGTCTGCATTGTTCATTCTGGACCCTATTTTGAAATTGTCATATTTTTAAATTTTCATGAGATTGGCCAAATTGCAAATTTCTGACCACGTTATTGGGTAGTTGAAATCGGTCAATGGGCAGTTTTTTGTGCTTAATCGATAGAAAAAAATGGAGCTCTAAAGAAACAGCTATGAGTTTGGTCGAATGGAACAATGGAATTAGCCAAAAAAAAGCTCTCAAAGTGGGTGAAATTGCTGATTCGTAAATATCGCTGAGGTTGCTAATTTTGCAAGAGCGTAATTCCGTCAGTTTTCCATCAAATTTCATTCTTTTGGTGTCATTACAATCAGGAAAAGATTCTCTGTCATTTCATAAGAAAAAATATTTTTTTTTTAAATTTTGCGACAAGGAGACACCTCAGGATATGGGGTTGCGACAGTCAAGGGGATAATAACCCTACCATACACTTTACCTGGTATACTCAATAAATTTATTCCCCTATAATTTTTATAATCTCTTTTGTCCCCCTTCCCTTTATATAAAGGAACTATGCATGCTCTCTGCCAATCCCTAGGTACTTTCCCCTTTCATACATTTATTAAACAAAAACACCAACCACTCTAACACTATATCCCCCCCCCTGCTTTTAACATTTCTGTCATGATCCTGTCAGATCCAACTGCTTTATCCCCTTTCATTCTATGTAATGCCTCATGCACCACCCCTACGCTCACATCCCGCTCTTCTTTACTCCTAAAAGATGTTATACCTCTCTGGCCAGTACATGAAATTACCAACTCCCTTTCTTTGTTGACATTTAAAAGTTCCTCAAAATATTCCTGCCATCTACCCAATACCAGTTCATCATCAACTAACTCCCCTACTCTGTTATTAACTGACAAATCCAGGCATTCCCAAGGCTTTCTTGTTTATCTCACTCAAAAATTTTTCCTTATTTTCACCAAAATTTTTTGACAATGCCTCTCCCAATCTATCATTTGCTCTCCTTTTGCACTCTCTTCACCTTTCTTTTATTCTCCATATACTCTGCCTTTCTTATAACACTTCTGCTTTGTAAAAACCTCTCATAAGGTACCTTTTTCTCTTTTACCACACCCTTTACTTCATCATTCCACCAATCACTCCTCTTTCCTCCTGCACCCACCCTCATATAACCACAAACTTCTGTCTCACATTCTAATGCTGCATTTTTAAAACTATCCCATCCCTCTTCAATCTCCCCACTACCCATACTTGCACTAGCCTACCTTTCTGTCAATAGTTGCATATATCTCACTGTAACTTCCTCTTCTCTTAGTTTATACACTTTCACCTCTCTCTTACTTGCTGTTGCCATATTCCTTTTGTACCATCTACCTCTTACTCTAACTGTAGCTACAACTAAATACATAAGCATGTAGTACATAATGAAACAAATGCCAGAAAGCATGCCAGCTGGCATTAGTCACAAACCTTTTTTTGTTTTTTTTTAAATGAGAGAACCTATAAACAAATCTTGTACTACTCATTCAACTCATATATTATTCACTGGTAAGTTTATTCTATGATTTTTCCTTTATATGAGCCATTTCTCATCAAGGCAGGATGAACCCAAGAAGGGAACAGTCCCCATTTTTCATTGTGAAAATTTTTTGTTTTATTAACCTTAAACTGTCCAAACGTAGGTCTACGTTTGCATGCGTAGCGCTCAGAACTTAGATCAACGTTTTATTTTTCATTCCTTCAAATTTGGCAAAATAGGCCCGAGTCTCCTAGACACGAGAGAATGGGTCTGTGCCCTAAATGTGCCCAGTATGAAAAAATTCACTGACACTGGGGTACTGCATGGTAGCACCAGTTAGTTTCAGCTCCATCTTGGGTTAACATCATGGCAAACCCCCATGATTCACTCATGCCTCGGCGTATTAACACTCTACTATTCTCGGAAAGTGTAACAGAATGTGAGGTTAGTGAATCTGACACCAATATAGCCACTAATGTTCAAGGAATTAGTGAAACTGTTGATGATAATCCAGATGACCCTCAGCCCATCACCTCTGGGGTGGCCATGGTGGACAGTGTAGCCATACCAGACCCTCAGCCAAGTAGCTCAGGGGTTGCTAGTGTTACTACCCAAAGGCAACTCCACAAGGGGAAATTATCATTTTCCAAGCATCATGGTGATGATGATAGTGAAAGTGATATAAGTGACGATAATGAAATTGATTTTATGCCCACAGAGGATTCGTCAAGTGACAGTGATTATCATTATTCCCCAGTGAAACGTACTTTCAGGCATCGTAACCTACGTTCAGGCAGTGTGCCATATGTAGTTAGCGGCAAGGGTCGTGGCAGGTCAAGATCCAAAACCCCAGCTAGTGATAGTGATCATGAAGGTGAATATGCTGGGATGGAGGAAGAGGAGGTTGGTGGCATGGTGCCTGGACCTTGTGGCATTGTGGGTGGGCAGACAAAGGACCACCTGGCACCCTCTCAAACGTGTGTTGCCTCCAATCCCGTCCCTCCTCCTGCTCCCCCACGCCCCATGCCACATGTCCACCCTGCACCATCTGACCGCAAATGGAAATGGACAGAAAGTACACCACTCATGCCACATCCTTTCAATTTTGATGCCAGTGGAAGTGGTACCATGCTACACTGTCCCATTACAAATGAGTCTACAGAGTTAGACTATTTTCAACTATACTGTACTTTGACGAACCGATAATGAACCTGATTGTTACCCAGACCAACATGTACTACCAGTATACAATGGACCACATAGATGTTTCAGAATCATCACAGCTGCACAGGTGGAAAGATACAACTGTGGCTGAAATGTATTTATTCCTTTACACAATCATGCTTATGCCACACATGTATAAGAACAATATAGCACACTACTGGTCCACAGACCACTTCATAAGTACTCCAGTCTTCCGTGACCTCCTCCCCTGCAACAGATTCACTCTGTTGCTACAAATGTTGCACTTCTCAGACAGGAATACACCAAACCGAAATGACATCCTATACAAAATCAGAGAAGTGTTTATGTATCTGAAGCAAAAATTCAGTGCCTACTTTTATCCATTCAAGAATATTGTTGTTGACAAGTCCTTGATTCTGTTCAAGGGACAATTGTCATTCAAACAATATATACCAAGCAAATGTAATCACTATGGTATAAAACTCTTTGTAATGTGTGACTGTGAGACTGGTCTTGTGTTGAATGTCATTATCTACACAGGGAAAAACACACTCGATGATACCAGGTGCATGTTGGGCATTTCTGGTGATTTTGTTCGCAAGATGATGCAGCCATACCTTGGCAAGGGCCATACACTGTACACAGACAACTGGTATGCAAGCCCTATGCTTGCTGATTTCCTACGTGTGAACAATACTGATATATGTGGAACAGTGAAAATAAGTAGAAAACAAATGCCAAGGTTCAATGGAGGAAGTGTAGTGCAAGCGTTTCATGCCAATGACATCATGGCACTGATGTGGCATGACAAACGGGACGTGACATTGCTGTCAACCATCCACAGAAACGAGATAGTACAAACAGACATACTGAGCAAGTACAACAATGAACCTATTATAAAGCCAGCTGCTGTCATCGGCTGTACGAACAATATGCAACTATTCGACAAGTGTGACATGATGATAGGGTTTGTTGACTGTGTGCGAAGGAGTCGCAAGTGGTATATAAAAGCATTTTTCCACCTTGTTGACATTGCAATGCTCAATGCCTTCAACATGTACGAAATAAAGACAGGGAAGCGACAACGATATGCAGAATTCACCCTCAATATCATCAAGGAAATAGCAAAAAAGTATGGTACCACACCTATACCTGTAACTACACAGCGACCTGTCACCCCGCAACAGCGACCTGTCACCCCACAACAGCGACCTGTCACCCCACAACAGCGACCTGTCACCCCACAACAGCGACCTGTCACTCCACAAGAAGAGGGGGGAAGTGCCCGACCAAATAATCCCTAACTGTCACTGCCTCATACCATTACTATCTACTCCAAAGAAGTACTCTCAGGAAAGTGTGTTGTGTGTGCTTACACTACACAGCGACCCCAAGTGCGAAAAGACACATGATTCATGCGTCAGCAATGTGGGGTAGCACTCTGTATGAATCCATGCTTCTTTGAGTATCATACAGTGGTGGACTTCTCGAAACATAAATGGGACCTGTAAATACCTTGTATATATATGTAAACAATAAGATGTGATTGAACCAGGTGCACAAATTCATCTATCAGTGTGAATGTGTGTGTTTGTGACAGTATGATTACTAATTCAGTACCAAACATTTGTGTCTCAACAAGAACTGGCTAAGAAATCAAAAGATCTACAACAAAACATTATCATCATAACCTGAAAACAACAAAAAATAGAAAAGAATTGGAAAAAAATGATCAATGTTTATTGTTGCTGCAAGCGGTAGTGCTCCATGTTGCCAACACCTCATCGTTTAGCAAGAACTTTCCAGGCTTATATCTCGGTAAGTACTGGCCCTAAAAATTTTTTTTTGTCCTATAACATTTATAAAGTAGGTGGTAGGTTGGTAGACAGCAACCACCCAGAGAGGTACTACTGTCCTGCCAAGTGAGTGTAAAACAAAAGCCTGTAATTGTTTTACATGATGGTAGGATTGCTGGTGTCTTTTTTCTGTCTCATAAACATGCAAGATTTCAAGTACATCTTGCTACTTCTACTTACACTTAGGTCACACTACACATGCATGTACAGGCATATATATACACACCCCTCTGGGTTTTCTTTTATTTTCTTACTAGTTCTCGTTTTTTTTTTATTTCCTCTTATCTCCAGGGGAAAATGGAACAAAATTCTTCCTCCATAAGCTATGCGTGTCGTAAGAGGTGACTAAAATGCCAGGAGCAATGGGCTAGTAACCCCTTCTCCTGTATACGCTATTAAAGTTAAAAAGAGAAACTTTTGTTTTTCTTTTTGGGCCACCCTGCTTCGGTGGGATGCGGCCAGTTTGTCGAAAGAAAGAAAAGAACATTTATAAAAAATGTGCTCTTCATTTAAAAAAAATTATTTTTTAAAATATTTGGAGCACTGCGCGAGTGAACGTAGATCTACGTTTGGACAGTTTAAGGGTTAACACATCGGCCGATTCCTACCAAGGCAGGGTGACCCAAAAAAGGAAAACTTTCATCATCATTCAGTCCATCACTGTCTTGCCAGAGGGGTGCCTTGCACTACTGTTATAAAACTGCAACATTAACACTCCTCCTTCAGAGTGCAGACACTGTACTTCCCATCTCCAGGACTCAAGTCCGGCCAGCCGGTTTCCCTGAATCCCTTCATAAGTGTTACTTTGCTCACACTCCAACAGCACATCAAATATTAAAAACCATTTGTCTCCATTCACTCCAATCATATACGCTCACGTATGCTTGCTGGAAATCCATGACCCACGCACACAAAACCTCCTTTACCCCCTCCCTCCAACCTTTCCTAAGCCAACCCCTGCCCCACCTTTCCTCCACTACAGATTTATACACTCTTGAAGTCATTCTGTTTCGTTCCATTCTCTCTACATGTCTGAACCACCTCAACAACCCTTCCTCAGCCCTCTGGACAACAGAGTTGCAGTATACACATGCCCCCAGTGACCATGACTTCCTTTGGAGGTCCGGAGCTGGGTGGTACAGTTACAGTTCATATTCAGTTATTGTGAAAATAGTTTATAAAAACTAATACACTATGTAATGCAAATTTTACCATTTATGTCAATTAATAGCATTTTATGTACCAACTATAACAGTACAGTGGACCCCCGCTTTACGATCACCTCCCAATGCGACCAATTATGTAAGTGTATTTATGTAAGTGCATTTGTACGTGTATGTTTGGGGGTCTGAAATGGACTAGTCTAATTCACAATATTCCTTATGGGACCAAATTCGTTCAGTACTGGCACCTGAACATACTTCTGGAATGAAATAATATCGTAAACCGGGGGTCCACTGTATATAGTAAACAAAGTGTAGAGAGAGTACAGAAATATCACTTCCTTTACTTTCATTACAGGAAATGGAGAAGGAAGGAGGAGTTGATTAAGCATATTGACTACACTAAGATCATTAAGGATATTACAGGATGGTATCTCCTAACTTGGACCCACCTCAAATTTTATCATTTTACCTACATATCTTAATATTTTTTGCATTTCTAACATTATAGCATTTTTAACATTTACTAGGACTTTCATTAGGTTATTAGTATTTTTTTGGTTAATTATTCAATACATAATACAACAAACTACAGTTATGCATCACTTAATGGCAGGAATACATTCTGAGAAATGCATCATAAGGTGATTTTTTCATTGTGCAAACGTCATAGTATACCTACACAAACCTAGGCTATTTGTTTTTTTTTTATCATAATTTCCTTGTGAGCAGATAATACACCATAAACATTCCTCTCTATTAATGAAAACCTTTCAGTGTTAGGGTCCATGTTTTCAAACTTTTTAAGAAGCTTGTTGAGGTCTGCAAAAGCTTGTGCTAAACCCTTCACTCTTAATTTTCTTTCGGGTTCTTATTCTTTTTCTTCTCTTCTAGGAGCCATGATGAATAAAACAACACGAGATTAAATCAAGCACAAGGGAAAATGATGCTGTCAAGAGATGTGGTAAACACGAGATGTATAAGGCTGCTGCCAGTGTAACACTTCATGCTGTTTTACAGTAAACTTTTTTTTATAATTAGAAAGAGTAGACTCAAGAATAACAGTAAAGAGTACAGTACATATAGTAAATATATAAACCAGTAACATAGTTGTTTATTATCAAGTATTATGTACTGTACATAATTGTATGTGCTATACGTACTTTCATACGACTAGCAGAGTAGTAAGTTTGTTTACACCACTGTCATATATGCAGTCCCTCACTGACCACCACCACATCATTATGCAGTGCATCACTGAACTGTCATTATGCTCTATCATATCTTGTATACTTATTTATCCTTTTTTTTTTAAACAGGTATTACTTATTACCAAAATTCTTTCTAGAAAAAGTTCAATTAAAGCCCCCCCCATTATCATTTATTCCTGGCACCCCAAACATACCTATGCCAATGTGCTAAAAAAAATTTTTTTGTATTAGGACAAGCGGTTTTTAAAGCTTGACATGCTGTTTCAGTATGAACAAGGCAACACCTATGAAGGGAATTAGGGAAACAAGTTAGCCAGACTTGAGTCCTTGAGGTGAGAAGGACAGTGCCTGCACTCTGGAGGAGGAGTACAGATGTTGCAGTAAGAGGATAATCTAAACTGTGATATTAACACTCTTCTGGCAAGACAGTGATTGAATGAATGATAGTCATGTGGTTTCCTTTTTTTTTTTTGTTATACTACCTTGGTTTAAGATAGCCAATGACATAATTTTTTTTAATTAAAGAGCCTTAATATAAACTGCAAATTCATCATTCTGTAATAACTTAATTCTGCTCAAAATGTTGCTCATACAAAAGGTTATCCATCAAAATGGTAATCAAATTGCAATGTTTGAAAAAAACAAACCCAAATACACAGTATTTATTAAAAAGTCCCTTAGACTGAATTTTTTTTGGAGTTATCCTAGGTAATCTACACATGCTGCTATGTATGATAATTTATGTAAATGTATTTGTGTGTATAGAGAGTAGGTTGGTAGACAGCAACCACCCAGGGAGGCACTACCGTCCTGCCAAGTGAGTGTAAAACAGAAGCCTGTAATTGTTTTGCATGATGGTAGCATTGTTGGTGTCTTTTTTGTCTCATAAACATGCATGATTTCAGGTACATTTTGCTACTTCTACTTACACTTAGGTCACACTATACTTGCATGCACAAGCCTATATATATATACACACACCCATCTGGGTTTTCTTTTATTTTCTTACTAGTTCTTGTTCTTGTTTATTTCCTCTTATCTCCATGGAGAACTGGAACAGAATTCTTTTTCTGTAAGCCATGCATGTCGTAAGAGGCAACTAAAATGCCGGGAGCAAGGGGCTAGTAACTCCTCCTGTATACATTACTAAAGTTAAAAAGAGCAACTTTTGTTTTTCTTTTTGGGCCACCCTGCTTTGGTGGGATACAGCCAGTTTGTTGAAAGAAGTATTTATGTGTACCTGTACCTAAATAAACTTGCTTTTTTTTTTCAACACATCAGTCATCTCCCACTGAGGCAGTGTAACCCAAAAAAACACACTTTCACCATCATTCACACATAATCACTGCCTTTGCAGGGGCACTCAAATATGACTGTGTGTGTGTCTGTTGTTTAAACCTTCTGTTGTACAAATATCCCTCAAAATAGTCAAGTTCAAAAAGTAATGTAACTGAACCTCACAGCCTCTCTCAAAATTTGGGTTATACCTTTGTTATACCTTTGAAGAGTTTCCAGAGTTAATCTACTCTCTGAGCCCGGCTTGTCTGGTGCTTGCCTGGTCAACCAGGCTCTTGCTGCTGGAGGCCCACTGCCCCACATATCCATCAGAGCCTGGTTCATCTGGCACCTGGTGAATATACTTGTCCAGTTTCCTCCTGAAGGCTTCTACACTTGTTCCAGCCACGTTTCTGATATCTTCTGGTAAGATGTTGAATAGTATGGAACCCCTGATGTTGATACAATGTTCCCTTATTGTCCCCAATGCACCCCTGCTCCTCACTGGGTTTATTTTACACTTCCTCCCATATCTCTCACTCCAGTATGTTGTTATGGCAGTGTGCAGATTTGGGACCAGGCCCTCAAGCATTTTCCAGGTATATATTATCATGTATCTCTCTCTCCTCTGCTCCAATGAATACATGTTCAAGACTTGAAGGCATTCCAGTAGTTTAGGTGCTTTATTGGCTCAATGTGAGCTGTAAACGATCTCCATATTTGTTCCAGCTCCGATATTTCTCCTGCTTTGAATGGGGCCATATGCACTGAGCAATATTCTAAGTGAGGGAGCACTAGCGATTTGAAGAGTGTCACCATCGGCATTATTTCCCTTGTTTTGAAAGTTCTCAATACCATCCCCGTCATCTTCCTGGCTGTCATGATCTTTGTCTTGTTATGGTCTTTAAAAGAAAAGTCCGCTGACATGATTATTCCCAGGTCATTTACATGTTCTTTACATTCTATTTGGTGACTCTCTTGAGTTTTGTATGTAGTGTTCCTTTTGAGTTCTTCATTCTTTCCATATCTAAGCAGCTGGAACTTATCACCATTGAAAGTCATGTTGTTCTCCACTGCCCACTGGAAAACCCTGTTTATGTCTTCCTGTACTTTTTCAGTGTCCTCTACTGTAGTGATTTTCATGCTTATTTTAGTGTCATCTGCAAATGATGATACAAAAGTGTGCTGGGTGTTTTTATCTATGTCTGCTATGAGGATGAGAAACAGCAGAGGTGCTCGGACAGTGCCTTGGGGCAATGAGCTTTTCACCTCGCTGATGCTAGATCTTGCCCTGTTCACTGCTACTTTTTGTGTTGTGTGTGTTAGGAACCCGAAAATCCATCTGCCCACCTTCCCCATAATGTCCATGGCCTACATTTTATACGCTATCATTCTGGGTTCATCGTAGCATTCTCGACTATTACAAACCATACCACGGGTGGGGATAGAACCCACTGTCAGTCATAAAACTCCAGACTGATGCGTTAGCCACTGGGCCAGCTGGCTACAATAAGATTCATCCGACTTGGTATATTTACACACCATAGGAAGGTTAGCATAGGCACCACTGTGACCACAAATGCCTATGCTAACCATCCTATGGTGTATAAATATACCTAGTTGGATGAATCTAATTGTAGCCAGCTGGCCCAGTGGCTAACGTGTCGGTCTGGAGTTTTATGACTCTCTGACTACGGGTTCTACCCCACCCACGGTATTTTTTGTCTGCAATCGTGTCATTACGATTTCATGAGTCATGACAACTCTATTATGATTTCTCAATTCAGCAGGTTAAGGTATTTGACACCAGAAACTGCCACAGAAATATTCATGCGTGTGTGTGCATGTGTCTAACTCACATTCACTCACCCTCATAATCACTCTCTCTCTCTCTCTCACACACACACAGTGAAGAGGCAGGGCCAGGAGCTTGGACTCAACCCCTGCAACCTCAACTAGGTGAGTACACACACACACACACACACCTAGTAGTGACAAGTGAAGAGGGG